>NC_082640.1:85902462-86215782 GCF_028023285.1 Balaenoptera ricei | reverse complement strand
TTCTAATTTACAACCTAGGACAATGACTTCCAGAAAGGCTCTGCTGCCCTAGAACCCAGATTGGGGAATGGAGAAATGTTACCTCCTTGTGGACGTTTCCCACAACAGCAGCTTTGAACCCACTGCAAAAGGTCACTAAATTTTCACCAACTTGCAGTTTTGTAAATGGCACCTGCCCTCCGGAAAATTTCTGGGGTCAAAAATAGACAAAAAAATTCAGAAGAGGGCAACCTTCGAAGAAGACAATTTCAAGAGCTATATCGTACTCACGGTTTTTTCTTTTAAGAGAAAAGAAAAAGGCGTAGGAATATGATGAATTTTAAAAATTTTAATGACATGCATACCCATATTACAAAAACCGATCAGCTCACAGCAGTCAGAATGGCCATTAGGAAAAATGCTGCAAAAAATAAACGGTGAAGGGAGTGTGGAGAAATGCGTACCCTCGGTTGTAAGGGGGGGCATGTAAAGAGCCACTAATGAAAACACAGTGTAGGTGCTTTGAAAAGGGAAACATTGAGCTCCCAAGTCAATCAATCACAACCACTGCTTGGCCTATCACCTGAGAAAATGAGAATCAAAAAGTCACAGGCTGGCAAACCTGTACGCCAGCAAGATTTACCTTAGCCAGCACTTGGAAGCAATGAAAATGTCCATCAACTGAGGAATGCACCAAGAAGAAGTGGTCCACGTACACAATGGAATATTACTCTAATAATAAATAAAAATTACAATTAATAACAAACAAAAGCAAGGAGACATCAACATTTGTGGGTTTATCCGGGCACATTGCACTCTAATTTATAAACGAAGAACACCACTGGCCGGTAGGTCTGTTTCCCTAGTACCAGCAAGGGGAACGTAGAAAGGCTGCTGCTCTCTGGCCGTTACCTGCAAAAGCAGGTTTAAAGCCTGAGCTAATGGTCACTTCATATGAACAAGTACTGCAAGGCTGTAAATGAAACCTGCCCTCAAAGTGTCCTGAGGGAGATAATGGCCAAAATATTTCAAATGGTGACACATACTTTAAGAAAACACTTTGAAGAAATAAGCTCTAATCACAGCTGGAAAAATAAAAAGGACATGTCTTAAAGCTCAATGTCAACGCAGTATGAGACACATGCAAATTCAACCACAAAGAGGTATCAGCTCACACCACTCAGAATAACCATCAGCAAAAACTACAAAGAATAAATCCTGAAGGTGCTGGGAAGAAATACATACCCTCCACTTTAAGTGGGACGTAACCTGGAAAGAGCCACTAAGGAGAACAGAATAGAGGTGCCTTTAAAAGATAAACATTCAGCTACCGTATGATCCAGCAGAACTATTCCTGGATCTATAAACTAAGAAGACAGAATTGGAAGGACACAGGCACGCAAATCTGCATTGCATAGTATTACAATAGCCAAGATATGGAAGTAACCAAAAAGTCCACCGACAGATGGGTGGACAAAGAAGAACTGCTACCTGTACAGATGGAATAGGAGCTAGTGGAAAAAATGAAACAATGCCATCTCCAGCACCATAGATGAGTCTAGAAGTAATCACGCAACTTGGAGTAAGTGAGAAAGCGAAAAACACATATCCTATCATATCACATATAGGTGTTACCTAAAAAATGATACAAACAAAAATATTTCCATAGAGAAACACTTTCATAGATTCATTAAAAACTTATGGTTCACCAAATGGAAAGGTGTGTGGATTGGATACATTACCATATTGAGGTTAACAGAGAGATACAAACACTTGTGAAATATATAATCACCAAAGACCTACGCAATACCAAGAGAAGACTACTGAACATTGTGTCATAACCTACATGGGAAAAGGATCCGAAGAGGAATAGATATATGTATATGTGTGAAAGAACCACATCTTGCACACCTAGAACAAACAAAACATTGTAATCAAGTTTGCTGCGATAAAAACTAAAAATTAAGTTAAAAATACCAACAAGACGTAATGAGACATAAACTTAAAGGGCTTTTTCCTCGCACATTCCATTCTAATTTACAACCTAGAACACCACTTCCAGTAAGGCTCTGTTGCCCTAGTAACCAGATTTGGTAAAGGAGAAATGCTGCCGCCTTGTGGCCGATTCCCGCAAGAGCAGCTTTTAACCCACAGCTAATGGTCACTTACCATTCAGAAGGACTCAGGGCTGTAAAGGACACCTGCCCTCAAAATTGTGCTGAGGTAGGGAATGGATAAAAAAGTTCAAAACAGGCAACATGTTCACGAAGTTAGTATGAAGAGGTAAGTTTTACTCACTCTCTTTTTAAAGAAAGGAAAATGGATAAAAGCTCAGCCTCAGGAAGTATTAGACTCATGCAATCTAATCTACAAAAAGATTTCAACTCACAGCTGTCGACTGACCATTGGCAAAAAGTCTACAAACAATAAATGCTGAAGAGGATTTAGAGAACTGTGTCCCCTCTAGCTGCTGGTGAGATGTAAAAGGGTTAAACGCTAATAATGAGAACAGAAAGGAGCTGCGTTGAAAAGCAAAAATTGAGGTACCATTCAAACCAGCAGGCGCACCAATGGGCCTCTCACCTGAGAAGACCAGAATGAAGAAGACCTGGGCTGCAAAAGCTGCACTGCAGCCTTATTCACAATAGACAAGACAGTGAAGCAACCAAAATGTCCATCAACAGAGGAAAGGATAAAGAAGAAGTGGTCCATGTACACAATGAATACTAGCCATGGAAAACAATGAAACACTGCTCTTTGAGGCACCATAGATGATCTTGGAGATAATCACAGAACATGAGCTAAGTCGGAAAGCAAAAGTCCTATATCCTATGATATCACTTATAGGCGTTATCTAATAACTGACACAAATGAACATATATCCACAGAGAAAGTCAATCACACACTTATTAAAAAAAAAACTATGCTTATCTAAAAGGAAAGGTGGGGGGAATGGATAAATGAAGATGAGCGTTACCATATGTATACAAATACATATTATATACATATATCAAAAAGACCGACCATATAGCAAGGAAGGTTTACGGAACACTCTGTAATAATTCACACGGGAAGAGGATCTCTACATAAATAGGTATATAGAATATGTAGATGAACCAGAGTGTGTACACCTTGGACAAGCAACATTCTAACCATTACCCCAATTGAAAAAATTAAAACAACGAACTAGGAATAAGGAGACATAAACTTATGGGGGGTTTTCCTGGCACATTCCATCCAAATTGAAAACCAAGGCAAACAACTTCCAGAACGGCTCTGCTGCCCTAGTACCCAGATTTGGGAATGGAGAAATGCTGCATCCTTGTGGCCGTTTCCCACAACAGCAGCTTTGAACCCACTGCAAAAGGTCACTAATTATTCACCAATTGCAGGTCTGTAAATGACACCGGCCCTCCAAAAAATACTGAGGTCGAAAATCGAACAAAAAATTCTAGAGTGCAACTTTCCAAAAAGAAAATTTGAAGAGGTATATTATACTCACACTTTTTTTCTTTTTTCTTTTAACAGAAAAGCAAAAGGCGTGGAAAAATGATGAATTGTAGGAATTTTTACAGACATGTAAACCCAAATTATAAAAACCTATCAGCTCACACCAGTCAGAATGGCCATCAACAAAAATGCTGCAAACAAGAAATGCTGACGTGATTGTGGAGAAATGCATACCCTCGATGCTAAGGGGGACGTGGTAAGAGCCACTAATGAAAGCACAATTGAGGTGCCTTGAAAAGGTAAACGTTGAGCTACCATACCAGTCAATCAATCATACCCACTGCTGGGTCTATCACCTGAGAAAAGGAAAATCCAAAATCACAGGCTGGCAATCCTGCACTCCAGCAATATTTACCATAGGCAACACTTGGAAGCAACGAAAATGTCCATCAACAGAGGAATGCACCAAGAGGAAGTGGTCCATGTACACAATGGAATATTAGCCATGGAAAACATTGAAGCACTGCTCTTTGAGGCACCATAGATGAGCCTGGAGATATTCACAAAACATGAAGTAGGTCGGAAAGCAAAAGACCTATAGCCAATGTTATCAATTATGGCATTATCTAATAACTGACACAGATGACCATATTTCCAAAGAGAAAGACACTCACAGGCTTAGAAAACAAACTATGCTCATCTGAAAGGAAAGGAGGGGGGAAATTGAGAAATGAAGATTAGTGTTACTATACATATACAAATACATATTATATACATGTATCAAAGAGACCGAACATGTAGCAAGGGAGGTCGACGGAACACTGTAATATTTTACATGGGAAGAGGATCTGTACATTAATAGACATACATAATGTACAAATGAACCAGATTGTGTACACCTAGGACAAACAATATTCTAAACTTTACCCAGATTAAAAAAAACTTTTCAAAACCAAGAAGAAGTAATGAGACATAAACTTATGGGGATTTCTCCTGGCAAATTCCATTCTAATTTACAACCTAGGACAATGACTTCCAGAAAGGCTCTGCTGCCCTAGAACCCAGATTGGGGAATGGAGAAATGTTACCTCCTTGTGGACGTTTCCCACAACAGCAGCTTTGAACCCACTGCAAAAGGTCACTAAATTTTCACCAACTTGCAGTTTTGTAAATGGCACCTGCCCTCCGGAAAATTTCTGGGGTCAAAAATAGACAAAAAAATTCAGAAGAGGGCAACCTTCGAAGAAGACAATTTCAAGAGCTATATCGTACTCACGGTTTTTTCTTTTAAGAGAAAAGAAAAAGGCGTAGGAATATGATGAATTTTAAAAATTTTAATGACATGCATACCCATATTACAAAAACCGATCAGCTCACAGCAGTCAGAATGGCCATTAGGAAAAATGCTGCAAAAAATAAACGGTGAAGGGAGTGTGGAGAAATGCGTACCCTCGGTTGTAAGGGGGGGCATGTAAAGAGCCACTAATGAAAACACAGTGTAGGTGCTTTGAAAAGGGAAACATTGAGCTCCCAAGTCAATCAATCACAACCACTGCTTGGCCTATCACCTGAGAAAATGAGAATCAAAAAGTCACAGGCTGGCAAACCTGTACGCCAGCAAGATTTACCTTAGCCAGCACTTGGAAGCAATGAAAATGTCCATCAACTGAGGAATGCACCAAGAAGAAGTGGTCCACGTACACAATGGAATATTACTCTAATAATAAATAAAAATTACAATTAATAACAAACAAAAGCAAGGAGACATCAACATTTGTGGGTTTATCCGGGCACATTGCACTCTAATTTATAAACGAAGAACACCACTGGCCGGTAGGTCTGTTTCCCTAGTACCAGCAAGGGGAACGTAGAAAGGCTGCTGCTCTCTGGCCGTTACCTGCAAAAGCAGGTTTAAAGCCTGAGCTAATGGTCACTTCATATGAACAAGTACTGCAAGGCTGTAAATGAAACCTGCCCTCAAAGTGTCCTGAGGGAGATAATGGCCAAAATATTTCAAATGGTGACACATACTTTAAGAAAACACTTTGAAGAAATAAGCTCTAATCACAGCTGGAAAAATAAAAAGGACATGTCTTAAAGCTCAATGTCAACGCAGTATGAGACACATGCAAATTCAACCACAAAGAGGTATCAGCTCACACCACTCAGAATAACCATCAGCAAAAACTACAAAGAATAAATCCTGAAGGTGCTGGGAAGAAATACATACCCTCCACTTTAAGTGGGACGTAACCTGGAAAGAGCCACTAAGGAGAACAGAATAGAGGTGCCTTTAAAAGATAAACATTCAGCTACCGTATGATCCAGCAGAACTATTCCTGGATCTATAAACTAAGAAGACAGAATTGGAAGGACACAGGCACGCAAATCTGCATTGCATAGTATTACAATAGCCAAGATATGGAAGTAACCAAAAAGTCCACCGACAGATGGGTGGACAAAGAAGAACTGCTACCTGTACAGATGGAATAGGAGCTAGTGGAAAAAATGAAACAATGCCATCTCCAGCACCATAGATGAGTCTAGAAGTAATCACGCAACTTGGAGTAAGTGAGAAAGCGAAAAACACATATCCTATCATATCACATATAGGTGTTACCTAAAAAATGATACAAACAAAAATATTTCCATAGAGAAACACTTTCATAGATTCATTAAAAACTTATGGTTCACCAAATGGAAAGGTGTGTGGATTGGATACATTACCATATTGAGGTTAACAGAGAGATACAAACACTTGTGAAATATATAATCACCAAAGACCTACGCAATACCAAGAGAAGACTACTGAACATTGTGTCATAACCTACATGGGAAAAGGATCCGAAGAGGAATAGATATATGTATATGTGTGAAAGAACCACATCTTGCACACCTAGAACAAACAAAACATTGTAATCAAGTTTGCTGCGATAAAAACTAAAAATTAAGTTAAAAATACCAACAAGACGTAATGAGACATAAACTTAAAGGGCTTTTTCCTCGCACATTCCATTCTAATTTACAACCTAGAACACCACTTCCAGTAAGGCTCTGTTGCCCTAGTAACCAGATTTGGTAAAGGAGAAATGCTGCCGCCTTGTGGCCGATTCCCGCAAGAGCAGCTTTTAACCCACAGCTAATGGTCACTTACCATTCAGAAGGACTCAGGGCTGTAAAGGACACCTGCCCTCAAAATTGTGCTGAGGTAGGGAATGGATAAAAAAGTTCAAAACAGGCAACATGTTCACGAAGTTAGTATGAAGAGGTAAGTTTTACTCACTCTCTTTTTAAAGAAAGGAAAATGGATAAAAGCTCAGCCTCAGGAAGTATTAGACTCATGCAATCTAATCTACAAAAAGATTTCAACTCACAGCAGTCGACTGACCATTGGCAAAAAGTCTACAAACAATAAATGCTGAAGAGGATTTAGAGAACTGTGTCCCCTCTAGCTGCTGGTGAGATGTAAAAGGGTTAAACGCTAATAATGAGAACAGAAAGGAGCTGCGTTGAAAAGCAAAAATTGAGGTACCATTCAATCCAGCAGGCGCACCAATGGGCCTCTCACCTGAGAAGACCAGAATGAAGAAGACCTGGGCTGCAAAAGCTGCACTGCAGCCTTATTCACAATAGACAAGACAGTGAAGCAACCAAAATGTCCATCAACAGAGGAAAGGATAAAGAAGAAGTGGTCCATGTACACAATGAATACTAGCCATGGAAAACAATGAAACACTGCTCTTTGAGGCACCATAGATGATCTTGGAGATAATCACAGAACATGAGCTAAGTCGGAAAGCAAAAGTCCTATATCCTATGATATCACTTATAGGCGTTATCTAATAACTGACACAAATGAACATATATCCACAGAGAAAGTCAATCACACACTTATTAAAAAAAAAACTATGCTTATCTAAAAGGAAAGGTGGGGGGAATGGATAAATGAAGATGAGCGTTACCATATGTATACAAATACATATTATATACATATATCAAAAAGACCGACCATATAGCAAGGAAGGTTTACGGAACACTCTGTAATAATTCACACGGGAAGAGGATCTCTACATAAATAGGTATATAGAATATGTAGATGAACCAGAGTGTGTACACCTTGGACAAGCAACATTCTAACCATTACCCCAATTGAAAAAATTAAAACAACGAACTAGGAATAAGGAGACATAAACTTATGGGGGGTTTTCCTGGCACATTCCATCCAAATTGAAAACCAAGGCAAACAACTTCCAGAACGGCTCTGCTGCCCTAGTACCCAGATTTGGGAATGGAGAAATGCTGCATCCTTGTGGCCGTTTCCCACAACAGCAGCTTTGAACCCACTGCAAAAGGTCACTAATTATTCACCAATTGCAGGTCTGTAAATGACACCGGCCCTCCAAAAAATACTGAGGTCGAAAATCGAACAAAAAATTCTAGAGTGCAACTTTCCAAAAAGAAAATTTGAAGAGGTATATTATACTCACACTTTTTTTCTTTTTTCTTTTAACAGAAAAGCAAAAGGCGTGGAAAAATGATGAATTGTAGGAATTTTTACAGACATGTAAACCCAAATTATAAAAACCTATCAGCTCACACCAGTCAGAATGGCCATCAACAAAAATGCTGCAAACAAGAAATGCTGACGTGATTGTGGAGAAATGCATACCCTCGATGCTAAGGGGGACGTGGTAAGAGCCACTAATGAAAGCACAATTGAGGTGCCTTGAAAAGGTAAACGTTGAGCTACCATACCAGTCAATCAATCATACCCACTGCTGGGTCTATCACCTGAGAAAAGGAAAATCCAAAATCACAGGCTGGCAATCCTGCACTCCAGCAATATTTACCATAGGCAACACTTGGAAGCAACGAAAATGTCCATCAACAGAGGAATGCACCAAGAGGAAGTGGTCCATGTACACAATGGAATATTAGCCATGGAAAACATTGAAGCACTGCTCTTTGAGGCACCATAGATGAGCCTGGAGATATTCACAAAACATGAAGTAGGTCGGAAAGCAAAAGACCTATAGCCAATGTTATCAATTATGGCATTATCTAATAACTGACACAGATGACCATATTTCCAAAGAGAAAGACACTCACAGGCTTAGAAAACAAACTATGCTCATCTGAAAGGAAAGGAGGGGGGAAATTGAGAAATGAAGATTAGTGTTACTATACATATACAAATACATATTATATACATGTATCAAAGAGACCGAACATGTAGCAAGGGAGGTCGACGGAACACTGTAATATTTTACATGGGAAGAGGATCTGTACATTAATAGACATACATAATGTACAAATGAACCAGATTGTGTACACCTAGGACAAACAATATTCTAAACTTTACCCAGATTAAAAAAAACTTTTCAAAACCAAGAAGAAGTAATGAGACATAAACTTATGGGGATTTCTCCTGGCAAATTCCATTCTAATTTACAACCTAGGACAATGACTTCCAGAAAGGCTCTGCTGCCCTAGAACCCAGATTGGGGAATGGAGAAATGTTACCTCCTTGTGGACGTTTCCCACAACAGCAGCTTTGAACCCACTGCAAAAGGTCACTAAATTTTCACCAACTTGCAGTTTTGTAAATGGCACCTGCCCTCCGGAAAATTTCTGGGGTCAAAAATAGACAAAAAAATTCAGAAGAGGGCAACCTTCGAAGAAGACAATTTCAAGAGCTATATCGTACTCACGGTTTTTTCTTTTAAGAGAAAAGAAAAAGGCGTAGGAATATGATGAATTTTAAAAATTTTAATGACATGCATACCCATATTACAAAAACCGATCAGCTCACAGCAGTCAGAATGGCCATTAGGAAAAATGCTGCAAAAAATAAACGGTGAAGGGAGTGTGGAGAAATGCGTACCCTCGGTTGTAAGGGGGGGCATGTAAAGAGCCACTAATGAAAACACAGTGTAGGTGCTTTGAAAAGGGAAACATTGAGCTCCCAAGTCAATCAATCACAACCACTGCTTGGCCTATCACCTGAGAAAATGAGAATCAAAAAGTCACAGGCTGGCAAACCTGTACGCCAGCAAGATTTACCTTAGCCAGCACTTGGAAGCAATGAAAATGTCCATCAACTGAGGAATGCACCAAGAAGAAGTGGTCCACGTACACAATGGAATATTACTCTAATAATAAATAAAAATTACAATTAATAACAAACAAAAGCAAGGAGACATCAACATTTGTGGGTTTATCCGGGCACATTGCACTCTAATTTATAAACGAAGAACACCACTGGCCGGTAGGTCTGTTTCCCTAGTACCAGCAAGGGGAACGTAGAAAGGCTGCTGCTCTCTGGCCGTTACCTGCAAAAGCAGGTTTAAAGCCTGAGCTAATGGTCACTTCATATGAACAAGTACTGCAAGGCTGTAAATGAAACCTGCCCTCAAAGTGTCCTGAGGGAGATAATGGCCAAAATATTTCAAATGGTGACACATACTTTAAGAAAACACTTTGAAGAAATAAGCTCTAATCACAGCTGGAAAAATAAAAAGGACATGTCTTAAAGCTCAATGTCAACGCAGTATGAGACACATGCAAATTCAACCACAAAGAGGTATCAGCTCACACCACTCAGAATAACCATCAGCAAAAACTACAAAGAATAAATCCTGAAGGTGCTGGGAAGAAATACATACCCTCCACTTTAAGTGGGACGTAACCTGGAAAGAGCCACTAAGGAGAACAGAATAGAGGTGCCTTTAAAAGATAAACATTCAGCTACCGTATGATCCAGCAGAACTATTCCTGGATCTATAAACTAAGAAGACAGAATTGGAAGGACACAGGCACGCAAATCTGCATTGCATAGTATTACAATAGCCAAGATATGGAAGTAACCAAAAAGTCCACCGACAGATGGGTGGACAAAGAAGAACTGCTACCTGTACAGATGGAATAGGAGCTAGTGGAAAAAATGAAACAATGCCATCTCCAGCACCATAGATGAGTCTAGAAGTAATCACGCAACTTGGAGTAAGTGAGAAAGCGAAAAACACATATCCTATCATATCACATATAGGTGTTACCTAAAAAATGATACAAACAAAAATATTTCCATAGAGAAACACTTTCATAGATTCATTAAAAACTTATGGTTCACCAAATGGAAAGGTGTGTGGATTGGATACATTACCATATTGAGGTTAACAGAGAGATACAAACACTTGTGAAATATATAATCACCAAAGACCTACGCAATACCAAGAGAAGACTACTGAACATTGTGTCATAACCTACATGGGAAAAGGATCCGAAGAGGAATAGATATATGTATATGTGTGAAAGAACCACATCTTGCACACCTAGAACAAACAAAACATTGTAATCAAGTTTGCTGCGATAAAAACTAAAAATTAAGTTAAAAATACCAACAAGACGTAATGAGACATAAACTTAAAGGGCTTTTTCCTCGCACATTCCATTCTAATTTACAACCTAGAACACCACTTCCAGTAAGGCTCTGTTGCCCTAGTAACCAGATTTGGTAAAGGAGAAATGCTGCCGCCTTGTGGCCGATTCCCGCAAGAGCAGCTTTTAACCCACAGCTAATGGTCACTTACCATTCAGAAGGACTCAGGGCTGTAAAGGACACCTGCCCTCAAAATTGTGCTGAGGTAGGGAATGGATAAAAAAGTTCAAAACAGGCAACATGTTCACGAAGTTAGTATGAAGAGGTAAGTTTTACTCACTCTCTTTTTAAAGAAAGGAAAATGGATAAAAGCTCAGCCTCAGGAAGTATTAGACTCATGCAATCTAATCTACAAAAAGATTTCAACTCACAGCTGTCGACTGACCATTGGCAAAAAGTCTACAAACAATAAATGCTGAAGAGGATTTAGAGAACTGTGTCCCCTCTAGCTGCTGGTGAGATGTAAAAGGGTTAAACGCTAATAATGAGAACAGAAAGGAGCTGCGTTGAAAAGCAAAAATTGAGGTACCATTCAAACCAGCAGGCGCACCAATGGGCCTCTCACCTGAGAAGACCAGAATGAAGAAGACCTGGGCTGCAAAAGCTGCACTGCAGCCTTATTCACAATAGACAAGACAGTGAAGCAACCAAAATGTCCATCAACAGAGGAAAGGATAAAGAAGAAGTGGTCCATGTACACAATGAATACTAGCCATGGAAAACAATGAAACACTGCTCTTTGAGGCACCATAGATGATCTTGGAGATAATCACAGAACATGAGCTAAGTCGGAAAGCAAAAGTCCTATATCCTATGATATCACTTATAGGCGTTATCTAATAACTGACACAAATGAACATATATCCACAGAGAAAGTCAATCACACACTTATTAAAAAAAAAACTATGCTTATCTAAAAGGAAAGGTGGGGGGAATGGATAAATGAAGATGAGCGTTACCATATGTATACAAATACATATTATATACATATATCAAAAAGACCGACCATATAGCAAGGAAGGTTTACGGAACACTCTGTAATAATTCACACGGGAAGAGGATCTCTACATAAATAGGTATATAGAATATGTAGATGAACCAGAGTGTGTACACCTTGGACAAGCAACATTCTAACCATTACCCCAATTGAAAAAATTAAAACAACGAACTAGGAATAAGGAGACATAAACTTATGGGGGGTTTTCCTGGCACATTCCATCCAAATTGAAAACCAAGGCAAACAACTTCCAGAACGGCTCTGCTGCCCTAGTACCCAGATTTGGGAATGGAGAAATGCTGCATCCTTGTGGCCGTTTCCCACAACAGCAGCTTTGAACCCACTGCAAAAGGTCACTAATTATTCACCAATTGCAGGTCTGTAAATGACACCGGCCCTCCAAAAAATACTGAGGTCGAAAATCGAACAAAAAATTCTAGAGTGCAACTTTCCAAAAAGAAAATTTGAAGAGGTATATTATACTCACACTTTTTTTCTTTTTTCTTTTAACAGAAAAGCAAAAGGCGTGGAAAAATGATGAATTGTAGGAATTTTTACAGACATGTAAACCCAAATTATAAAAACCTATCAGCTCACACCAGTCAGAATGGCCATCAACAAAAATGCTGCAAACAATAAATGCTGACGTGATTGTGGAGAAATGCATACCCTCGATGCTAAGGGGGACGTGGTAAGAGCCACTAATGAAAGCACAATTGAGGTGCCTTGAAAAGGTAAACGTTGAGCTACCATACCAGTCAATCAATCATACCCACTGCTGGGTCTATCACCTGAGAAAAGGAAAATCAAAAATCACAGGCTGGCAATCCTGCACTCCAGCAATATTTACCATAGGCAACACTTGGAAGCAACGAAAATGTCCATCAACAGAGGAATGCACCAAGAGGAAGTGGTCCATGTACACAATGGAATATTAGCCATGGAAAACATTGAAGCACTGCTCTTTGAGGCACCATAGATGAGCCTGGAGATATTCACAAAACATGAAGTAGGTCGGAAAGCAAAAGACCTATAGCCAATGTTATCAATTATGGCATTATCTAATAACTGACACAGATGACCATATTTCCAAAGAGAAAGACACTCACAGGCTTAGAAAACAAACTATGCTCATCTGAAAGGAAAGGAGGGGGAAAATTGAGAAATGAAGATTAGTGTTACTATACATATACAAATACATATTATATACATGTATCAAAGAGACCGAACATGTAGCAAGGGAGGTCGACGGAACACTGTAATATTTTACATGGGAAGAGGATCTGTACATTAATAGACATACATAATGTACAAATGAACCAGATTGTGTACACCTAGGACAAACAATATTCTAAACTTTACCCAGATTAAAAAAAACTTTTCAAAACCAAGAAGAAGTAATGAGACATAAACTTATGGGGATTTCTCCTGGCAAATTCCATTCTAATTTACAACCTAGGACAATGACTTCCAGAAAGGCTCTGCTGCCCTAGAACCCAGATTGGGGAATGGAGAAATGTTACCTCCTTGTGGACGTTTCCCACAACAGCAGCTTTGAACCCACTGCAAAAGGTCACTAAATTTTCACCAACTTGCAGTTTTGTAAATGGCACCTGCCCTCCGGAAAATTTCTGGGGTCAAAAATAGACAAAAAAATTCAGAAGAGGGCAACCTTCGAAGAAGACAATTTCAAGAGCTATATCGTACTCACGGTTTTTTCTTTTAAGAGAAAAGAAAAAGGCGTAGGAATATGATGAATTTTAAAAATTTTAATGACATGCATACCCATATTACAAAAACCGATCAGCTCACAGCAGTCAGAATGGCCATTAGGAAAAATGCTGCAAAAAATAAACGGTGAAGGGAGTGTGGAGAAATGCGTACCCTCGGTTGTAAGGGGGGGCATGTAAAGAGCCACTAATGAAAACACAGTGTAGGTGCTTTGAAAAGGGAAACATTGAGCTCCCAGTCAATCAATCACAACCACTGCTTGGCCTATCACCTGAGAAAATGAGAATCAAAAAGTCACAGGCTGGCAAACCTGTACGCCAGCAAGATTTACCTTAGCCAGCACTTGGAAGCAATGAAAATGTCCATCAACTGAGGAATGCACCAAGAAGAAGTGGTCCACGTACACAATGGAATATTACTCTAATAATAAATAAAAATTACAATTAATAACAAACAAAAGCAAGGAGACATCAACATTTGTGGGTTTATCCGGGCACATTGCACTCTAATTTATAAACGAAGAACACCACTGGCCGGTAGGTCTGTTTCCCTAGTACCAGCAAGGGGAACGTAGAAAGGCTGCTGCTCTCTGGCCGTTACCTGCAAAAGCAGGTTTAAAGCCTGAGCTAATGGTCACTTCATATGAACAAGTACTGCAAGGCTGTAAATGAAACCTGCCCTCAAAGTGTCCTGAGGGAGATAATGGCCAAAATATTTCAAATGGTGACACATACTTTAAGAAAACACTTTGAAGAAATAAGCTCTAATCACAGCTGGAAAAATAAAAAGGACATGTCTTAAAGCTCAATGTCAACGCAGTATGAGACACATGCAAATTCAACCACAAAGAGGTATCAGCTCACACCACTCAGAATAACCATCAGCAAAAACTACAAAGAATAAATCCTGAAGGTGCTGGGAAGAAATACATACCCTCCACTTTAAGTGGGACGTAACCTGGAAAGAGCCACTAAGGAGAACAGAATAGAGGTGCCTTTAAAAGATAAACATTCAGCTACCGTATGATCCAGCAGAACTATTCCTGGATCTATAAACTAAGAAGACAGAATTGGAAGGACACAGGCACGCAAATCTGCATTGCATAGTATTACAATAGCCAAGATATGGAAGTAACCAAAAAGTCCACCGACAGATGGGTGGACAAAGAAGAACTGCTACCTGTACAGATGGAATAGGAGCTAGTGAAAAAAATGAAACAATGCCATCTCCAGCACCATAGATGAGTCTAGAAGTAATCACGCAACTTGGAGTAAGTGAGAAAGCGAAAAACACATATCCTATCATATCACATACAGGTGTTACCTAAAAAATGATACAAACAAAAATATTTCCATAGAGAAACACTTTCATAGATTCATTAAAAACTTATGGTTCACCAAATGGAAAGGTGTGTGGATTGGATACATTACCATATTGAGGTTAACAGAGAGATACAAACACTTGTGAAATATATAATCACCAAAGACCTACGCAATACCAAGAGAAGACTACTGAACATTGTGTCATAACCTACATGGGAAAAGGATCCGAAGAAGAATAGATATATGTATATGTGTGAAAGAACCACATCTTGCACACCTAGAACAAACAAAACATTGTAATCAAGTTTGCTGTGATAAAAACTAAAAATTAAGTTAAAAATACCAACAAGACGTAATGAGACATAAACTTAAAGGGCTTTTTCCTCGCACATTCCATTCTAATTTACAACCTAGAACACCACTTCCAGTAAGGCTCTGTTGCCCTAGTAACCAGATTTGGTAAAGGAGAAATGCTGCCGCCTTGTGGCCGATTCCCGCAAGAGCAGCTTTTAACCCACAGCTAATGGTCACTTACCATTCAGAAGGACTCAGGGCTGTAAAGGACACCTGCCCTCAAAATTGTGCTGAGGTAGGGAATGGATAAAAAAGTTCAAAACAGGCAACATGTTCACGAAGTTAGTATGAAGAGGTAAGTTTTACTCACTCTCTTTTTAAAGAAAGGAAAATGGATAAAAGCTCAGCCTCAGGAAGTATTAGACTCATGCAATCTAATCTACAAAAAGATTTCAACTCACAGCAGTCGACTGACCATTGGCAAAAAGTCTACAAACAATAAATGCTGAAGAGGATTTAGAGAACTGTGTCCCCTCTAGCTGCTGGTGAGATGTAAAAGGGTTAAACGCTAATAATGAGAACAGAAAGGAGCTGCGTTGAAAAGCAAAAATTGAGGTACCATTCAAACCAGCAGGCGCACCAATGGGCCTCTCACCTGAGAAGACCAGAATGAAGAAGACCTGGGCTGCAAAAGCTGCACTGCAGCCTTATTCACAATAGACAAGACAGTGAAGCAACCAAAATGTCCATCAACAGAGGAAAGGATAAAGAAGAAGTGGTCCATGTACACAATGAATACTAGCCATGGAAAACAATGAAACACTGCTCTTTGAGGCACCATAGATGATCTTGGAGATAATCACAGAACATGAGCTAAGTCGGAAAGCAAAAGTCCTATATCCTATGATATCACTTATAGGCGTTATCTAATAACTGACACAAATGAACATATATCCACAGAGAAAGTCAATCACACACTTATTAAAAAAAAACTATGCTTATCTAAAAGGAAAGGTGGGGGGAATGGATAAATGAAGATGAGCGTTACCATATGTATACAAATACATATTATATACATATATCAAAAAGACCGACCATATAGCAAGGAAGGTTTACGGAACACTCTGTAATAATTCACACGGGAAGAGGATCTCTACATAAATAGGTATATAGAATATGTAGATGAACCAGAGTATGTACACCTTGGACAAGCAACATTCTAACCATTACCCCAATTGAAAAAATTAAAACAACGAACTAGGAATAAGGAGACATAAACTTATGGGGGGTTTTCCTGGCACATTCCATCCAAATTGAAAACCAAGGCAAACAACTTCCAGAACGGCTCTGCTGCCCTAGTACCCAGATTTGGGAATGGAGAAATGCTGCATCCTTGTGGCCGTTTCCCACAACAGCAGCTTTGAACCCACTGCAAAAGGTCACTAATTATTCACCAATTGCAGGTCTGTAAATGACACCGGCCCTCCAAAAAATACTGAGGTCGAAAATCGAACAAAAAATTCTAGAGTGCAACTTTCCAAAAAGAAAATTTGAAGAGGTATATTATACTCACACTTTTTTTCTTTTTTCTTTTAACAGAAAAGCAAAAGGCGTGGAAAAATGATGAATTGTAGGAATTTTTACAGACATGTAAACCCAAATTATAAAAACCTATCAGCTCACACCAGTCAGAATGGCCATCAACAAAAATGCTGCAAACAATAAATGCTGACGTGATTGTGGAGAAATGCATACCCTCGATGCTAAGGGGGACGTGGTAAGAGCCACTAATGAAAGCACAATTGAGGTGCCTTGAAAAGGTAAACGTTGAGCTACCATACCAGTCAATCAATCATACCCACTGCTGGGTCTATCACCTGAGAAAAGGAAAATCAAAAATCACAGGCTGGCAATCCTGCACTCCAGCAATATTTACCATAGGCAACACTTGGAAGCAACGAAAATGTCCATCAACAGAGGAATGCACCAAGAGGAAGTGGTCCATGTACACAATGGAATATTAGCCATGGAAAACATTGAAGCACTGCTCTTTGAGGCACCATAGATGAGCCTGGAGATATTCACAAAACATGAAGTAGGTCGGAAAGCAAAAGACCTATAGCCAATGTTATCAATTATGGCATTATCTAATAACTGACACAGATGACCATATTTCCAAAGAGAAAGACACTCACAGGCTTAGAAAACAAACTATGCTCATCTGAAAGGAAAGGAGGGGGGAAATTGAGAAATGAAGATTAGTGTTACTATACATATACAAATACATATTATATACATGTATCAAAGAGACCGAACATGTAGCAAGGGAGGTCGACGGAACACTGTAATATTTTACATGGGAAGAGGATCTGTACATTAATAGACATACATAATGTACAAATGAACCAGATTGTGTACACCTAGGACAAACAATATTCTAAACTTTACCCAGATTAAAAAAAACTTTTCAAAACCAAGAAGAAGTAATGAGACATAAACTTATGGGGATTTCTCCTGGCAAATTCCATTCTAATTTACAACCTAGGACAATGACTTCCAGAAAGGCTCTGCTGCCCTAGAACCCAGATTGGGGAATGGAGAAATGTTACCTCCTTGTGGACGTTTCCCACAACAGCAGCTTTGAACCCACTGCAAAAGGTCACTAAATTTTCACCAACTTGCAGTTTTGTAAATGGCACCTGCCCTCCGGAAAATTTCTGGGGTCAAAAATAGACAAAAAAATTCAGAAGAGGGCAACCTTCGAAGAAGACAATTTCAAGAGCTATATCGTACTCACGGTTTTTTCTTTTAAGAGAAAAGAAAAAGGCGTAGGAATATGATGAATTTTAAAAATTTTAATGACATGCATACCCATATTACAAAAACCGATCAGCTCACAGCAGTCAGAATGGCCATTAGGAAAAATGCTGCAAAAAATAAACGGTGAAGGGAGTGTGGAGAAATGCGTACCCTCGGTTGTAAGGGGGGGCATGTAAAGAGCCACTAATGAAAACACAGTGTAGGTGCTTTGAAAAGGGAAACATTGAGCTCCCAGTCAATCAATCACAACCACTGCTTGGCCTATCACCTGAGAAAATGAGAATCAAAAAGTCACAGGCTGGCAAACCTGTACGCCAGCAAGATTTACCTTAGCCAGCACTTGGAAGCAATGAAAATGTCCATCAACTGAGGAATGCACCAAGAAGAAGTGGTCCACGTACACAATGGAATATTACTCTAATAATAAATAAAAATTACAATTAATAACAAACAAAAGCAAGGAGACATCAACATTTGTGGGTTTATCCGGGCACATTGCACTCTAATTTATAAACGAAGAACACCACTGGCCGGTAGGTCTGTTTCCCTAGTACCAGCAAGGGGAACGTAGAAAGGCTGCTGCTCTCTGGCCGTTACCTGCAAAAGCAGGTTTAAAGCCTGAGCTAATGGTCACTTCATATGAACAAGTACTGCAAGGCTGTAAATGAAACCTGCCCTCAAAGTGTCCTGAGGGAGATAATGGCCAAAATATTTCAAATGGTGACACATACTTTAAGAAAACACTTTGAAGAAATAAGCTCTAATCACAGCTGGAAAAATAAAAAGGACATGTCTTAAAGCTCAATGTCAACGCAGTATGAGACACATGCAAATTCAACCACAAAGAGGTATCAGCTCACACCACTCAGAATAACCATCAGCAAAAACTACAAAGAATAAATCCTGAAGGTGCTGGGAAGAAATACATACCCTCCACTTTAAGTGGGACGTAACCTGGAAAGAGCCACTAAGGAGAACAGAATAGAGGTGCCTTTAAAAGATAAACATTCAGCTACCGTATGATCCAGCAGAACTATTCCTGGATCTATAAACTAAGAAGACAGAATTGGAAGGACACAGGCACGCAAATCTGCATTGCATAGTATTACAATAGCCAAGATATGGAAGTAACCAAAAAGTCCACCGACAGATGGGTGGACAAAGAAGAACTGCTACCTGTACAGATGGAATAGGAGCTAGTGAAAAAAATGAAACAATGCCATCTCCAGCACCATAGATGAGTCTAGAAGTAATCACGCAACTTGGAGTAAGTGAGAAAGCGAAAAACACATATCCTATCATATCACATACAGGTGTTACCTAAAAAATGATACAAACAAAAATATTTCCATAGAGAAACACTTTCATAGATTCATTAAAAACTTATGGTTCACCAAATGGAAAGGTGTGTGGATTGGATACATTACCATATTGAGGTTAACAGAGAGATACAAACACTTGTGAAATATATAATCACCAAAGACCTACGCAATACCAAGAGAAGACTACTGAACATTGTGTCATAACCTACATGGGAAAAGGATCCGAAGAAGAATAGATATATGTATATGTGTGAAAGAACCACATCTTGCACACCTAGAACAAACAAAACATTGTAATCAAGTTTGCTGTGATAAAAACTAAAAATTAAGTTAAAAATACCAACAAGACGTAATGAGACATAAACTTAAAGGGCTTTTTCCTCGCACATTCCATTCTAATTTACAACCTAGAACACCACTTCCAGTAAGGCTCTGTTGCCCTAGTAACCAGATTTGGTAAAGGAGAAATGCTGCCGCCTTGTGGCCGATTCCCACAAGAGCAGCTTTTAACCCACAGCTAATGGTCACTTACCATTCAGAAGGACTCAGGGCTGTAAAGGACACCTGCCCTCAAAATTGTGCTGAGGTAGGGAATGGATAAAAAAGTTCAAAACAGGCAACATGTTCACGAAGTTAGTATGAAGAGGTAAGTTTTACTCACTCTCTTTTTAAAGAAAGGAAAATGGATAAAAGCTCAGCCTCAGGAAGTATTAGACTCATGCAATCTAATCTACAAAAAGATTTCAACTCACAGCAGTCGACTGACCATTGGCAAAAAGTCTACAAACAATAAATGCTGAAGAGGATTTAGAGAACTGTGTCCCCTCTAGCTGCTGGTGAGATGTAAAAGGGTTAAACGCTAATAATGAGAACAGAAAGGAGCTGCGTTGAAAAGCAAAAATTGAGGTACCATTCAAACCAGCAGGCGCACCAATGGGCCTCTCACCTGAGAAGACCAGAATGAAGAAGACCTGGGCTGCAAAAGCTGCACTGCAGCCTTATTCACAATAGACAAGACAGTGAAGCAACCAAAATGTCCATCAACAGAGGAAAGGATAAAGAAGAAGTGGTCCATGTACACAATGAATACTAGCCATGGAAAACAATGAAACACTGCTCTTTGAGGCACCATAGATGATCTTGGAGATAATCACAGAACATGAGCTAAGTCGGAAAGCAAAAGTCCTATATCCTATGATATCACTTATAGGCGTTATCTAATAACTGACACAAATGAACATATATCCACAGAGAAAGTCAATCACACACTTATTAAAAAAAAAACTATGCTTATCTAAAAGGAAAGGTGGGGGGAATGGATAAATGAAGATGAGCGTTACCATATGTATACAAATACATATTATATACATATATCAAAAAGACCGACCATATAGCAAGGAAGGTTTACGGAACACTCTGTAATAATTCACACGGGAAGAGGATCTCTACATAAATAGGTATATAGAATATGTAGATGAACCAGAGTGTGTACACCTTGGACAAGCAACATTCTAACCATTACCCCAATTGAAAAAATTAAAACAACGAACTAGGAATAAGGAGACATAAACTTATGGGGGGTTTTCCTGGCACATTCCATCCAAATTGAAAACCAAGGCAAACAACTTCCAGAACGGCTCTGCTGCCCTAGTACCCAGATTTGGGAATGGAGAAATGCTGCATCCTTGTGGCCGTTTCCCACAACAGCAGCTTTGAACCCACTGCAAAAGGTCACTAATTATTCACCAATTGCAGGTCTGTAAATGACACCGGCCCTCCAAAAAATACTGAGGTCGAAAATCGAACAAAAACTTCTAGAGTGCAACTTTCCAAAAAGAAAATTTGAAGAGGTATATTATACTCACACTTTTTTTCTTTTTTCTTTTAACAGAAAAGCAAAAGGCGTGGAAAAATGATGAATTGTAGGAATTTTTACAGACATGTAAACCCAAATTATAAAAACCTATCAGCTCACACCAGTCAGAATGGCCATCAACAAAAATGCTGCAAACAATAAATGCTGACGTGATTGTGGAGAAATGCATACCCTCGATGCTAAGGGGGACGTGGTAAGAGCCACTAATGAAAGCACAATTGAGGTGCCTTGAAAAGGTAAACGTTGAGCTACCATACCAGTCAATCAATCATACCCACTGCTGGGTCTATCACCTGAGAAAAGGAAAATCAAAAATCACAGGCTGGCAATCCTGCACTCCAGCAATATTTACCATAGGCAACACTTGGAAGCAACGAAAATGTCCATCAACAGAGGAATGCACCAAGAGGAAGTGGTCCATGTACACAATGGAATATTAGCCATGGAAAACATTGAAGCACTGCTCTTTGAGGCACCATAGATGAGCCTGGAGATATTCACAAAACATGAAGTAGGTCGGAAAGCAAAAGACCTATAGCCAATGTTATCAATTATGGCATTATCTAATAACTGACACAGATGACCATATTTCCAAAGAGAAAGACACTCACAGGCTTAGAAAACAAACTATGCTCATCTGAAAGGAAAGGAGGGGGGAAATTGAGAAATGAAGATTAGTGTTACTATACATATACAAATACATATTATATACATGTATCAAAGAGACCGAACATGTAGCAAGGGAGGTCGACGGAACACTGTAATATTTTACATGGGAAGAGGATCTGTACATTAATAGACATACATAATGTACAAATGAACCAGATTGTGTACACCTAGGACAAACAATATTCTAAACTTTACCCAGATTAAAAAAAACTTTTCAAAACCAAGAAGAAGTAATGAGACATAAACTTATGGGGATTTCTCCTGGCAAATTCCATTCTAATTTACAACCTAGGACAATGACTTCCAGAAAGGCTCTGCTGCCCTAGAACCCAGATTGGGGAATGGAGAAATGTTACCTCCTTGTGGACGTTTCCCACAACAGCAGCTTTGAACCCACTGCAAAAGGTCACTAAATTTTCACCAACTTGCAGTTTTGTAAATGGCACCTGCCCTCCGGAAAATTTCTGGGGTCAAAAATAGACAAAAAAATTCAGAAGAGGGCAACCTTCGAAGAAGACAATTTCAAGAGCTATATCGTACTCACGGTTTTTTCTTTTAAGAGAAAAGAAAAAGGCGTAGGAATATGATGAATTTTAAAAATTTTAATGACATGCATACCCATATTACAAAAACCGATCAGCTCACAGCAGTCAGAATGGCCATTAGGAAAAATGCTGCAAAAAATAAACGGTGAAGGGAGTGTGGAGAAATGCGTACCCTCGGTTGTAAGGGGGGGCATGTAAAGAGCCACTAATGAAAACACAGTGTAGGTGCTTTGAAAAGGGAAACATTGAGCTCCCAGTCAATCAATCACAACCACTGCTTGGCCTATCACCTGAGAAAATGAGAATCAAAAAGTCACAGGCTGGCAAACCTGTACGCCAGCAAGATTTACCTTAGCCAGCACTTGGAAGCAATGAAAATGTCCATCAACTGAGGAATGCACCAAGAAGAAGTGGTCCACGTACACAATGGAATATTACTCTAATAATAAATAAAAATTACAATTAATAACAAACAAAAGCAAGGAGACATCAACATTTGTGGGTTTATCCGGGCACATTGCACTCTAATTTATAAACGAAGAACACCACTGGCCGGTAGGTCTGTTTCCCTAGTACCAGCAAGGGGAACGTAGAAAGGCTGCTGCTCTCTGGCCGTTACCTGCAAAAGCAGGTTTAAAGCCTGAGCTAATGGTCACTTCATATGAACAAGTACTGCAAGGCTGTAAATGAAACCTGCCCTCAAAGTGTCCTGAGGGAGATAATGGCCAAAATATTTCAAATGGTGACACATACTTTAAGAAAACACTTTGAAGAAATAAGCTCTAATCACAGCTGGAAAAATAAAAAGGACATGTCTTAAAGCTCAATGTCAACGCAGTATGAGACACATGCAAATTCAACCACAAAGAGGTATCAGCTCACACCACTCAGAATAACCATCAGCAAAAACTACAAAGAATAAATCCTGAAGGTGCTGGGAAGAAATACATACCCTCCACTTTAAGTGGGACGTAACCTGGAAAGAGCCACTAAGGAGAACAGAATAGAGGTGCCTTTAAAAGATAAACATTCAGCTACCGTATGATCCAGCAGAACTATTCCTGGATCTATAAACTAAGAAGACAGAATTGGAAGGACACAGGCACGCAAATCTGCATTGCATAGTATTACAATAGCCAAGATATGGAAGTAACCAAAAAGTCCACCGACAGATGGGTGGACAAAGAAGAACTGCTACCTGTACAGATGGAATAGGAGCTAGTGAAAAAAATGAAACAATGCCATCTCCAGCACCATAGATGAGTCTAGAAGTAATCACGCAACTTGGAGTAAGTGAGAAAGCGAAAAACACATATCCTATCATATCACATACAGGTGTTACCTAAAAAATGATACAAACAAAAATATTTCCATAGAGAAACACTTTCATAGATTCATTAAAAACTTATGGTTCACCAAATGGAAAGGTGTGTGGATTGGATACATTACCATATTGAGGTTAACAGAGAGATACAAACACTTGTGAAATATATAATCACCAAAGACCTACGCAATACCAAGAGAAGACTACTGAACATTGTGTCATAACCTACATGGGAAAAGGATCCGAAGAAGAATAGATATATGTATATGTGTGAAAGAACCACATCTTGCACACCTAGAACAAACAAAACATTGTAATCAAGTTTGCTGTGATAAAAACTAAAAATTAAGTTAAAAATACCAACAAGACGTAATGAGACATAAACTGAAAGGGCTTTTTCCTCGCACATTCCATTCTAATTTACAACCTAGAACACCACTTCCAGTAAGGCTCTGTTGCCCTAGTAACCAGATTTGGTAAAGGAGAAATGCTGCCGCCTTGTGGCCGATTCCCGCAAGAGCAGCTTTTAACCCACAGCTAATGGTCACTTACCATTCAGAAGGACTCAGGGCTGTAAAGGACACCTGCCCTCAAAATTGTGCTGAGGTAGGGAATGGATAAAAAAGTTCAAAACAGGCAACATGTTCACGAAGTTAGTATGAAGAGGTAAGTTTTACTCACTCTCTTTTTAAAGAAAGGAAAATGGATAAAAGCTCAGCCTCAGGAAGTATTAGACTCATGCAATCTAATCTACAAAAAGATTTCAACTCACAGCAGTCGACTGACCATTGGCAAAAAGTCTACAAACAATAAATGCTGAAGAGGATTTAGAGAACTGTGTCCCCTCTAGCTGCTGGTGAGATGTAAAAGGGTTAAACGCTAATAATGAGAACAGAAAGGAGCTGCGTTGAAAAGCAAAAATTGAGGTACCATTCAAACCAGCAGGCGCACCAATGGGCCTCTCACCTGAGAAGACCAGAATGAAGAAGACCTGGGCTGCAAAAGCTGCACTGCAGCCTTATTCACAATAGACAAGACAGTGAAGCAACCAAAATGTCCATCAACAGAGGAAAGGATAAAGAAGAAGTGGTCCATGTACACAATGAATACTAGCCATGGAAAACAATGAAACACTGCTCTTTGAGGCACCATAGATGATCTTGGAGATAATCACAGAACATGAGCTAAGTCGGAAAGCAAAAGTCCTATATCCTATGATATCACTTATAGGCGTTATCTAATAACTGACACAAATGAACATATATCCACAGAGAAAGTCAATCACACACTTATTTTAAAAAAAACTATGCTTATCTAAAAGGAAAGGTGGGGGGAATGGATAAATGAAGATGAGCGTTACCATATGTATACAAATACATATTATATACATATATCAAAAAGACCGACCATATAGCAAGGAAGGTTTACGGAACACTCTGTAATAATTCACACGGGAAGAGGATCTCTACATAAATAGGTATATAGAATATGTAGATGAACCAGAGTGTGTACACCTTGGACAAGCAACATTCTAACCATTACCCCAATTGAAAAAATTAAAACAACGAACTAGGAATAAGGAGACATAAACTTATGGGGGGTTTTCCTGGCACATTCCATCCAAATTGAAAACCAAGGCAAACAACTTCCAGAACGGCTCTGCTGCCCTAGTACCCAGATTTGGGAATGGAGAAATGCTGCATCCTTGTGGCCGTTTCCCACAACAGCAGCTTTGAACCCACTGCAAAAGGTCACTAATTATTCACCAATTGCAGGTCTGTAAATGACACCGGCCCTCCAAAAAATACTGAGGTCGAAAATCGAACAAAAACTTCTAGAGTGCAACTTTCCAAAAAGAAAATTTGAAGAGGTATATTATACTCACACTTTTTTTCTTTTTTCTTTTAACAGAAAAGCAAAAGGCGTGGAAAAATGATGAATTGTAGGAATTTTTACAGACATGTAAACCCAAATTATAAAAACCTATCAGCTCACACCAGTCAGAATGGCCATCAACAAAAATGCTGCAAACAATAAATGCTGACGTGATTGTGGAGAAATGCATACCCTCGATGCTAAGGGGGACGTGGTAAGAGCCACTAATGAAAGCACAATTGAGGTGCCTTGAAAAGGTAAACGTTGAGCTACCATACCAGTCAATCAATCATACCCACTGCTGGGTCTATCACCTGAGAAAAGGAAAATCAAAAATCACAGGCTGGCAATCCTGCACTCCAGCAATATTTACCATAGGCAACACTTGGAAGCAACGAAAATGTCCATCAACAGAGGAATGCACCAAGAGGAAGTGGTCCATGTACACAATGGAATATTAGCCATGGAAAACATTGAAGCACTGCTCTTTGAGGCACCATAGATGAGCCTGGAGATATTCACAAAACATGAAGTAGGTCGGAAAGCAAAAGACCTATAGCCAATGTTATCAATTATGGCATTATCTAATAACTGACACAGATGACCATATTTCCAAAGAGAAAGACACTCACAGGCTTAGAAAACAAACTATGCTCATCTGAAAGGAAAGGAGGGGGGAAATTGAGAAATGAAGATTAGTGTTACTATACATATACAAATACATATTATATACATGTATCAAAGAGACCGAACATGTAGCAAGGGAGGTCGACGGAACACTGTAATATTTTACATGGGAAGAGGATCTGTACATTAATAGACATACATAATGTACAAATGAACCAGATTGTGTACACCTAGGACAAACAATATTCTAAACTTTACCCAGATTAAAAAAAACTTTTCAAAACCAAGAAGAAGTAATGAGACATAAACTTATGGGGATTTCTCCTGGCAAATTCCATTCTAATTTACAACCTAGGACAATGACTTCCAGAAAGGCTCTGCTGCCCTAGAACCCAGATTGGGGAATGGAGAAATGTTACCTCCTTGTGGACGTTTCCCACAACAGCAGCTTTGAACCCACTGCAAAAGGTCACTAAATTTTCACCAACTTGCAGTTTTGTAAATGGCACCTGCCCTCCGGAAAATTTCTGGGGTCAAAAATAGACAAAAAAATTCAGAAGAGGGCAACCTTCGAAGAAGACAATTTCAAGAGCTATATCGTACTCACGGTTTTTTCTTTTAAGAGAAAAGAAAAAGGCGTAGGAATATGATGAATTTTAAAAATTTTAATGACATGCATACCCATATTACAAAAACCGATCAGCTCACAGCAGTCAGAATGGCCATTAGGAAAAATGCTGCAAAAAATAAACGGTGAAGGGAGTGTGGAGAAATGCGTACCCTCGGTTGTAAGGGGGGGCATGTAAAGAGCCACTAATGAAAACACAGTGTAGGTGCTTTGAAAAGGGAAACATTGAGCTCCCAGTCAATCAATCACAACCACTGCTTGGCCTATCACCTGAGAAAATGAGAATCAAAAAGTCACAGGCTGGCAAACCTGTACGCCAGCAAGATTTACCTTAGCCAGCACTTGGAAGCAATGAAAATGTCCATCAACTGAGGAATGCACCAAGAAGAAGTGGTCCACGTACACAATGGAATATTACTCTAATAATAAATAAAAATTACAATTAATAACAAACAAAAGCAAGGAGACATCAACATTTGTGGGTTTATCCGGGCACATTGCACTCTAATTTATAAACGAAGAACACCACTGGCCGGTAGGTCTGTTTCCCTAGTACCAGCAAGGGGAACGTAGAAAGGCTGCTGCTCTCTGGCCGTTACCTGCAAAAGCAGGTTTAAAGCCTGAGCTAATGGTCACTTCATATGAACAAGTACTGCAAGGCTGTAAATGAAACCTGCCCTCAAAGTGTCCTGAGGGAGATAATGGCCAAAATATTTCAAATGGTGACACATACTTTAAGAAAACACTTTGAAGAAATAAGCTCTAATCACAGCTGGAAAAATAAAAAGGACATGTCTTAAAGCTCAATGTCAACGCAGTATGAGACACATGCAAATTCAACCACAAAGAGGTATCAGCTCACACCACTCAGAATAACCATCAGCAAAAACTACAAAGAATAAATCCTGAAGGTGCTGGGAAGAAATACATACCCTCCACTTTAAGTGGGACGTAACCTGGAAAGAGCCACTAAGGAGAACAGAATAGAGGTGCCTTTAAAAGATAAACATTCAGCTACCGTATGATCCAGCAGAACTATTCCTGGATCTATAAACTAAGAAGACAGAATTGGAAGGACACAGGCACGCAAATCTGCATTGCATAGTATTACAATAGCCAAGATATGGAAGTAACCAAAAAGTCCACCGACAGATGGGTGGACAAAGAAGAACTGCTACCTGTACAGATGGAATAGGAGCTAGTGAAAAAAATGAAACAATGCCATCTCCAGCACCATAGATGAGTCTAGAAGTAATCACGCAACTTGGAGTAAGTGAGAAAGCGAAAAACACATATCCTATCATATCACATACAGGTGTTACCTAAAAAATGATACAAACAAAAATATTTCCATAGAGAAACACTTTCATAGATTCATTAAAAACTTATGGTTCACCAAATGGAAAGGTGTGTGGATTGGATACATTACCATATTGAGGTTAACAGAGAGATACAAACACTTGTGAAATATATAATCACCAAAGACCTACGCAATACCAAGAGAAGACTACTGAACATTGTGTCATAACCTACATGGGAAAAGGATCCGAAGAAGAATAGATATATGTATATGTGTGAAAGAACCACATCTTGCACACCTAGAACAAACAAAACATTGTAATCAAGTTTGCTGTGATAAAAACTAAAAATTAAGTTAAAAATACCAACAAGACGTAATGAGACATAAACTTAAAGGGCTTTTTCCTCGCACATTCCATTCTAATTTACAACCTAGAACACCACTTCCAGTAAGGCTCTGTTGCCCTAGTAACCAGATTTGGTAAAGGAGAAATGCTGCCGCCTTGTGGCCGATTCCCACAAGAGCAGCTTTTAACCCACAGCTAATGGTCACTTACCATTCAGAAGGACTCAGGGCTGTAAAGGACACCTGCCCTCAAAATTGTGCTGAGGTAGGGAATGGATAAAAAAGTTCAAAACAGGCAACATGTTCACGAAGTTAGTATGAAGAGGTAAGTTTTACTCACTCTCTTTTTAAAGAAAGGAAAATGGATAAAAGCTCAGCCTCAGGAAGTATTAGACTCATGCAATCTAATCTACAAAAAGATTTCAACTCACAGCAGTCGACTGACCATTGGCAAAAAGTCTACAAACAATAAATGCTGAAGAGGATTTAGAGAACTGTGTCCCCTCTAGCTGCTGGTGAGATGTAAAAGGGTTAAACGCTAATAATGAGAACAGAAAGGAGCTGCGTTGAAAAGCAAAAATTGAGGTACCATTCAAACCAGCAGGCGCACCAATGGGCCTCTCACCTGAGAAGACCAGAATGAAGAAGACCTGGGCTGCAAAAGCTGCACTGCAGCCTTATTCACAATAGACAAGACAGTGAAGCAACCAAAATGTCCATCAACAGAGGAAAGGATAAAGAAGAAGTGGTCCATGTACACAATGAATACTAGCCATGGAAAACAATGAAACACTGCTCTTTGAGGCACCATAGATGATCTTGGAGATAATCACAGAACATGAGCTAAGTCGGAAAGCAAAAGTCCTATATCCTATGATATCACTTATAGGCGTTATCTAATAACTGACACAAATGAACATATATCCACAGAGAAAGTCAATCACACACTTATTAAAAAAAAAACTATGCTTATCTAAAAGGAAAGGTGGGGGGAATGGATAAATGAAGATGAGCGTTACCATATGTATACAAATACATATTATATACATATATCAAAAAGACCGACCATATAGCAAGGAAGGTTTACGGAACACTCTGTAATAATTCACACGGGAAGAGGATCTCTACATAAATAGGTATATAGAATATGTAGATGAACCAGAGTGTGTACACCTTGGACAAGCAACATTCTAACCATTACCCCAATTGAAAAAATTAAAACAACGAACTAGGAATAAGGAGACATAAACTTATGGGGGGTTTTCCTGGCACATTCCATCCAAATTGAAAACCAAGGCAAACAACTTCCAGAACGGCTCTGCTGCCCTAGTACCCAGATTTGGGAATGGAGAAATGCTGCATCCTTGTGGCCGTTTCCCACAACAGCAGCTTTGAACCCACTGCAAAAGGTCACTAATTATTCACCAATTGCAGGTCTGTAAATGACACCGGCCCTCCAAAAAATACTGAGGTCGAAAATCGAACAAAAACTTCTAGAGTGCAACTTTCCAAAAAGAAAATTTGAAGAGGTATATTATACTCACACTTTTTTTCTTTTTTCTTTTAACAGAAAAGCAAAAGGCGTGGAAAAATGATGAATTGTAGGAATTTTTACAGACATGTAAACCCAAATTATAAAAACCTATCAGCTCACACCAGTCAGAATGGCCATCAACAAAAATGCTGCAAACAATAAATGCTGACGTGATTGTGGAGAAATGCATACCCTCGATGCTAAGGGGGACGTGGTAAGAGCCACTAATGAAAGCACAATTGAGGTGCCTTGAAAAGGTAAACGTTGAGCTACCATACCAGTCAATCAATCATACCCACTGCTGGGTCTATCACCTGAGAAAAGGAAAATCAAAAATCACAGGCTGGCAATCCTGCACTCCAGCAATATTTACCATAGGCAACACTTGGAAGCAACGAAAATGTCCATCAACAGAGGAATGCACCAAGAGGAAGTGGTCCATGTACACAATGGAATATTAGCCATGGAAAACATTGAAGCACTGCTCTTTGAGGCACCATAGATGAGCCTGGAGATATTCACAAAACATGAAGTAGGTCGGAAAGCAAAAGACCTATAGCCAATGTTATCAATTATGGCATTATCTAATAACTGACACAGATGACCATATTTCCAAAGAGAAAGACACTCACAGGCTTAGAAAACAAACTATGCTCATCTGAAAGGAAAGGAGGGGGGAAATTGAGAAATGAAGATTAGTGTTACTATACATATACAAATACATATTATATACATGTATCAAAGAGACCGAACATGTAGCAAGGGAGGTCGACGGAACACTGTAATATTTTACATGGGAAGAGGATCTGTACATTAATAGACATACATAATGTACAAATGAACCAGATTGTGTACACCTAGGACAAACAATATTCTAAACTTTACCCAGATTAAAAAAACTTTTCAAAACCAAGAAGAAGTAATGAGACATAAACTTATGGGGATTTCTCCTGGCAAATTCCATTCTAATTTACAACCTAGGACAATGACTTCCAGAAAGGCTCTGCTGCCCTAGAACCCAGATTGGGGAATGGAGAAATGTTACCTCCTTGTGGACGTTTCCCACAACAGCAGCTTTGAACCCACTGCAAAAGGTCACTAAATTTTCACCAACTTGCAGTTTTGTAAATGGCACCTGCCCTCCGGAAAATTTCTGGGGTCAAAAATAGACAAAAAAATTCAGAAGAGGGCAACCTTCGAAGAAGACAATTTCAAGAGCTATATCGTACTCACGGTTTTTTCTTTTAAGAGAAAAGAAAAAGGCGTAGGAATATGATGAATTTTAAAAATTTTAATGACATGCATACCCATATTACAAAAACCGATCAGCTCACAGCAGTCAGAATGGCCATTAGGAAAAATGCTGCAAAAAATAAACGGTGAAGGGAGTGTGGAGAAATGCGTACCCTCGGTTGTAAGGGGGGGCATGTAAAGAGCCACTAATGAAAACACAGTGTAGGTGCTTTGAAAAGGGAAACATTGAGCTCCCAGTCAATCAATCACAACCACTGCTTGGCCTATCACCTGAGAAAATGAGAATCAAAAAGTCACAGGCTGGCAAACCTGTACGCCAGCAAGATTTACCTTAGCCAGCACTTGGAAGCAATGAAAATGTCCATCAACTGAGGAATGCACCAAGAAGAAGTGGTCCACGTACACAATGGAATATTACTCTAATAATAAATAAAAATTACAATTAATAACAAACAAAAGCAAGGAGACATCAACATTTGTGGGTTTATCCGGGCACATTGCACTCTAATTTATAAACGAAGAACACCACTGGCCGGTAGGTCTGTTTCCCTAGTACCAGCAAGGGGAACGTAGAAAGGCTGCTGCTCTCTGGCCGTTACCTGCAAAAGCAGGTTTAAAGCCTGAGCTAATGGTCACTTCATATGAACAAGTACTGCAAGGCTGTAAATGAAACCTGCCCTCAAAGTGTCCTGAGGGAGATAATGGCCAAAATATTTCAAATGGTGACACATACTTTAAGAAAACACTTTGAAGAAATAAGCTCTAATCACAGCTGGAAAAATAAAAAGGACATGTCTTAAAGCTCAATGTCAATGCAGTATGAGACACATGCAAATTCAACCACAAAGAGGTATCAGCTCACACCACTCAGAATAACCATCAGCAAAAACTACAAAGAATAAATCCTGAAGGTGCTGGGAAGAAATACATACCCTCCACTTTAAGTGGGACGTAACCTGGAAAGAGCCACTAAGGAGAACAGAATAGAGGTGCCTTTAAAAGATAAACATTCAGCTACCGTATGATCCAGCAGAACTATTCCTGGATCTATAAACTAAGAAGACAGAATTGGAAGGACACAGGCACGCAAATCTGCATTGCATAGTATTACAATAGCCAAGATATGGAAGTAACCAAAAAGTCCACCGACAGATGGGTGGACAAAGAAGAACTGCTACCTGTACAGATGGAATAGGAGCTAGTGAAAAAAATGAAACAATGCCATCTCCAGCACCATAGATGAGTCTAGAAGTAATCACGCAACTTGGAGTAAGTGAGAAAGCGAAAAACACATATCCTATCATATCACATATAGGTGTTACCTAAAAAATGATACAAACAAAAATATTTCCATAGAGAAACACTTTCATAGATTCATTAAAAACTTATGGTTCACCAAATGGAAAGGTGTGTGGATTGGATACATTACCATATTGAGGTTAACAGAGAGATACAAACACTTGTGAAATATATAATCACCAAAGACCTACGCAATACCAAGAGAAGACTACTGAACATTGTGTCATAACCTACATGGGAAAAGGATCCGAAGAAGAATAGATATATGTATATGTGTGAAAGAACCACATCTTGCACACCTAGAACAAACAAAACATTGTAATCAAGTTTGCTGTGATAAAAACTAAAAATTAAGTTAAAAATACCAACAAGACGTAATGAGACATAAACTGAAAGGGCTTTTTCCTCGCACATTCCATTCTAATTTACAACCTAGAACACCACTTCCAGTAAGGCTCTGTTGCCCTAGTAACCAGATTTGGTAAAGGAGAAATGCTGCCGCCTTGTGGCCGATTCCCGCAAGAGCAGCTTTTAACCCACAGCTAATGGTCACTTACCATTCAGAAGGACTCAGGGCTGTAAAGGACACCTGCCCTCAAAATTGTGCTGAGGTAGGGAATGGATAAAAAAGTTCAAAACAGGCAACATGTTCACGAAGTTAGTATGAAGAGGTAAGTTTTACTCACTCTCTTTTTAAAGAAAGGAAAATGGATAAAAGCTCAGCCTCAGGAAGTATTAGACTCATGCAATCTAATCTACAAAAAGATTTCAACTCACAGCAGTCGACTGACCATTGGCAAAAAGTCTACAAACAATAAATGCTGAAGAGGATTTAGAGAACTGTGTCCCCTCTAGCTGCTGGTGAGATGTAAAAGGGTTAAACGCTAATAATGAGAACAGAAAGGAGCTGCGTTGAAAAGCAAAAATTGAGGTACCATTCAAACCAGCAGGCGCACCAATGGGCCTCTCACCTGAGAAGACCAGAATGAAGAAGACCTGGGCTGCAAAAGCTGCACTGCAGCCTTATTCACAATAGACAAGACAGTGAAGCAACCAAAATGTCCATCAACAGAGGAAAGGATAAAGAAGAAGTGGTCCATGTACACAATGAATACTAGCCATGGAAAACAATGAAACACTGCTCTTTGAGGCACCATAGATGATCTTGGAGATAATCACAGAACATGAGCTAAGTCGGAAAGCAAAAGTCCTATATCCTATGATATCACTTATAGGCGTTATCTAATAACTGACACAAATGAACATATATCCACAGAGAAAGTCAATCACACACTTATTTTAAAAAAAACTATGCTTATCTAAAAGGAAAGGTGGGGGGAATGGATAAATGAAGATGAGCGTTACCATATGTATACAAATACATATTATATACATATATCAAAAAGACCGACCATATAGCAAGGAAGGTTTACGGAACACTCTGTAATAATTCACACGGGAAGAGGATCTCTACATAAATAGGTATATAGAATATGTAGATGAACCAGAGTGTGTACACCTTGGACAAGCAACATTCTAACCATTACCCCAATTGAAAAAATTAAAACAACGAACTAGGAATAAGGAGACATAAACTTATGGGGGGTTTTCCTGGCACATTCCATCCAAATTGAAAACCAAGGCAAACAACTTCCAGAACGGCTCTGCTGCCCTAGTACCCAGATTTGGGAATGGAGAAATGCTGCATCCTTGTGGCCGTTTCCCACAACAGCAGCTTTGAACCCACTGCAAAAGGTCACTAATTATTCACCAATTGCAGGTCTGTAAATGACACCGGCCCTCCAAAAAATACTGAGGTCGAAAATCGAACAAAAACTTCTAGAGTGCAACTTTCCAAAAAGAAAATTTGAAGAGGTATATTATACTCACACTTTTTTTCTTTTTTCTTTTAACAGAAAAGCAAAAGGCGTGGAAAAATGATGAATTGTAGGAATTTTTACAGACATGTAAACCCAAATTATAAAAACCTATCAGCTCACACCAGTCAGAATGGCCATCAACAAAAATGCTGCAAACAATAAATGCTGACGTGATTGTGGAGAAATGCATACCCTCGATGCTAAGGGGGACGTGGTAAGAGCCACTAATGAAAGCACAATTGAGGTGCCTTGAAAAGGTAAACGTTGAGCTACCATACCAGTCAATCAATCATACCCACTGCTGGGTCTATCACCTGAGAAAAGGAAAATCAAAAATCACAGGCTGGCAATCCTGCACTCCAGCAATATTTACCATAGGCAACACTTGGAAGCAACGAAAATGTCCATCAACAGAGGAATGCACCAAGAGGAAGTGGTCCATGTACACAATGGAATATTAGCCATGGAAAACATTGAAGCACTGCTCTTTGAGGCACCATAGATGAGCCTGGAGATATTCACAAAACATGAAGTAGGTCGGAAAGCAAAAGACCTATAGCCAATGTTATCAATTATGGCATTATCTAATAACTGACACAGATGACCATATTTCCAAAGAGAAAGACACTCACAGGCTTAGAAAACAAACTATGCTCATCTGAAAGGAAAGGAGGGGGGAAATTGAGAAATGAAGATTAGTGTTACTATACATATACAAATACATATTATATACATGTATCAAAGAGACCGAACATGTAGCAAGGGAGGTCGACGGAACACTGTAATATTTTACATGGGAAGAGGATCTGTACATTAATAGACATACATAATGTACAAATGAACCAGATTGTGTACACCTAGGACAAACAATATTCTAAACTTTACCCAGATTAAAAAAAACTTTTCAAAACCAAGAAGAAGTAATGAGACATAAACTTATGGGGATTTCTCCTGGCAAATTCCATTCTAATTTACAACCTAGGACAATGACTTCCAGAAAGGCTCTGCTGCCCTAGAACCCAGATTGGGGAATGGAGAAATGTTACCTCCTTGTGGACGTTTCCCACAACAGCAGCTTTGAACCCACTGCAAAAGGTCACTAAATTTTCACCAACTTGCAGTTTTGTAAATGGCACCTGCCCTCCGGAAAATTTCTGGGGTCAAAAATAGACAAAAAAATTCAGAAGAGGGCAACCTTCGAAGAAGACAATTTCAAGAGCTATATCGTACTCACGGTTTTTTCTTTTAAGAGAAAAGAAAAAGGCGTAGGAATATGATGAATTTTAAAAATTTTAATGACATGCATACCCATATTACAAAAACCGATCAGCTCACAGCAGTCAGAATGGCCATTAGGAAAAATGCTGCAAAAAATAAACGGTGAAGGGAGTGTGGAGAAATGCGTACCCTCGGTTGTAAGGGGGGGCATGTAAAGAGCCACTAATGAAAACACAGTGTAGGTGCTTTGAAAAGGGAAACATTGAGCTCCCAGTCAATCAATCACAACCACTGCTTGGCCTATCACCTGAGAAAATGAGAATCAAAAAGTCACAGGCTGGCAAACCTGTACGCCAGCAAGATTTACCTTAGCCAGCACTTGGAAGCAATGAAAATGTCCATCAACTGAGGAATGCACCAAGAAGAAGTGGTCCACGTACACAATGGAATATTACTCTAATAATAAATAAAAATTACAATTAATAACAAACAAAAGCAAGGAGACATCAACATTTGTGGGTTTATCCGGGCACATTGCACTCTAATTTATAAACGAAGAACACCACTGGCCGGTAGGTCTGTTTCCCTAGTACCAGCAAGGGGAACGTAGAAAGGCTGCTGCTCTCTGGCCGTTACCTGCAAAAGCAGGTTTAAAGCCTGAGCTAATGGTCACTTCATATGAACAAGTACTGCAAGGCTGTAAATGAAACCTGCCCTCAAAGTGTCCTGAGGGAGATAATGGCCAAAATATTTCAAATGGTGACACATACTTTAAGAAAACACTTTGAAGAAATAAGCTCTAATCACAGCTGGAAAAATAAAAAGGACATGTCTTAAAGCTCAATGTCAATGCAGTATGAGACACATGCAAATTCAACCACAAAGAGGTATCAGCTCACACCACTCAGAATAACCATCAGCAAAAACTACAAAGAATAAATCCTGAAGGTGCTGGGAAGAAATACATACCCTCCACTTTAAGTGGGACGTAACCTGGAAAGAGCCACTAAGGAGAACAGAATAGAGGTGCCTTTAAAAGATAAACATTCAGCTACCGTATGATCCAGCAGAACTATTCCTGGATCTATAAACTAAGAAGACAGAATTGGAAGGACACAGGCACGCAAATCTGCATTGCATAGTATTACAATAGCCAAGATATGGAAGTAACCAAAAAGTCCACCGACAGATGGGTGGACAAAGAAGAACTGCTACCTGTACAGATGGAATAGGAGCTAGTGAAAAAAATGAAACAATGCCATCTCCAGCACCATAGATGAGTCTAGAAGTAATCACGCAACTTGGAGTAAGTGAGAAAGCGAAAAACACATATCCTATCATATCACATATAGGTGTTACCTAAAAAATGATACAAACAAAAATATTTCCATAGAGAAACACTTTCATAGATTCATTAAAAACTTATGGTTCACCAAATGGAAAGGTGTGTGGATTGGATACATTACCATATTGAGGTTAACAGAGAGATACAAACACTTGTGAAATATATAATCACCAAAGACCTACGCAATACCAAGAGAAGACTACTGAACATTGTGTCATAACCTACATGGGAAAAGGATCCGAAGAAGAATAGATATATGTATATGTGTGAAAGAACCACATCTTGCACACCTAGAACAAACAAAACATTGTAATCAAGTTTGCTGTGATAAAAACTAAAAATTAAGTTAAAAATACCAACAAGACGTAATGAGACATAAACTGAAAGGGCTTTTTCCTCGCACATTCCATTCTAATTTACAACCTAGAACACCACTTCCAGTAAGGCTCTGTTGCCCTAGTAACCAGATTTGGTAAAGGAGAAATGCTGCCGCCTTGTGGCCGATTCCCGCAAGAGCAGCTTTTAACCCACAGCTAATGGTCACTTACCATTCAGAAGGACTCAGGGCTGTAAAGGACACCTGCCCTCAAAATTGTGCTGAGGTAGGGAATGGATAAAAAAGTTCAAAACAGGCAACATGTTCACGAAGTTAGTATGAAGAGGTAAGTTTTACTCACTCTCTTTTTAAAGAAAGGAAAATGGATAAAAGCTCAGCCTCAGGAAGTATTAGACTCATGCAATCTAATCTACAAAAAGATTTCAACTCACAGCAGTCGACTGACCATTGGCAAAAAGTCTACAAACAATAAATGCTGAAGAGGATTTAGAGAACTGTGTCCCCTCTAGCTGCTGGTGAGATGTAAAAGGGTTAAACGCTAATAATGAGAACAGAAAGGAGCTGCGTTGAAAAGCAAAAATTGAGGTACCATTCAAACCAGCAGGCGCACCAATGGGCCTCTCACCTGAGAAGACCAGAATGAAGAAGACCTGGGCTGCAAAAGCTGCACTGCAGCCTTATTCACAATAGACAAGACAGTGAAGCAACCAAAATGTCCATCAACAGAGGAAAGGATAAAGAAGAAGTGGTCCATGTACACAATGAATACTAGCCATGGAAAACAATGAAACACTGCTCTTTGAGGCACCATAGATGATCTTGGAGATAATCACAGAACATGAGCTAAGTCGGAAAGCAAAAGTCCTATATCCTATGATATCACTTATAGGCGTTATCTAATAACTGACACAAATGAACATATATCCACAGAGAAAGTCAATCACACACTTATTTTAAAAAAAACTATGCTTATCTAAAAGGAAAGGTGGGGGGAATGGATAAATGAAGATGAGCGTTACCATATGTATACAAATACATATTATATACATATATCAAAAAGACCGACCATATAGCAAGGAAGGTTTACGGAACACTCTGTAATAATTCACACGGGAAGAGGATCTCTACATAAATAGGTATATAGAATATGTAGATGAACCAGAGTGTGTACACCTTGGACAAGCAACATTCTAACCATTACCCCAATTGAAAAAATTAAAACAACGAACTAGGAATAAGGAGACATAAACTTATGGGGGGTTTTCCTGGCACATTCCATCCAAATTGAAAACCAAGGCAAACAACTTCCAGAACGGCTCTGCTGCCCTAGTACCCAGATTTGGGAATGGAGAAATGCTGCATCCTTGTGGCCGTTTCCCACAACAGCAGCTTTGAACCCACTGCAAAAGGTCACTAATTATTCACCAATTGCAGGTCTGTAAATGACACCGGCCCTCCAAAAAATACTGAGGTCGAAAATCGAACAAAAAATTCTAGAGTGCAACTTTCCAAAAAGAAAATTTGAAGAGGTATATTATACTCACACTTTTTTTCTTTTTTCTTTTAACAGAAAAGCAAAAGGCGTGGAAAAATGATGAATTGTAGGAATTTTTACAGACATGTAAACCCAAATTATAAAAACCTATCAGCTCACACCAGTCAGAATGGCCATCAACAAAAATGCTGCAAACAAGAAATGCTGACGTGATTGTGGAGAAATGCATACCCTCGATGCTAAGGGGGACGTGGTAAGAGCCACTAATGAAAGCACAATTGAGGTGCCTTGAAAAGGTAAACGTTGAGCTACCATACCAGTCAATCAATCATACCCACTGCTGGGTCTATCACCTGAGAAAAGGAAAATCAAAAATCACAGGCTGGCAATCCTGCACTCCAGCAATATTTACCATAGGCAACACTTGGAAGCAACGAAAATGTCCATCAACAGAGGAATGCACCAAGAGGAAGTGGTCCATGTACACAATGGAATATTAGCCATGGAAAACATTGAAGCACTGCTCTTTGAGGCACCATAGATGAGCCTGGAGATATTCACAAAACATGAAGTAGGTCGGAAAGCAAAAGACCTATAGCCAATGTTATCAATTATGGCATTATCTAATAACTGACACAGATGACCATATTTCCAAAGAGAAAGACACTCACAGGCTTAGAAAACAAACTATGCTCATCTGAAAGGAAAGGAGGGGGGAAATTGAGAAATGAAGATTAGTGTTACTATACATATACAAATACATATTATATACATGTATCAAAGAGACCGAACATGTAGCAAGGGAGGTCGACGGAACACTGTAATATTTTACATGGGAAGAGGATCTGTACATTAATAGACATACATAATGTACAAATGAACCAGATTGTGTACACCTAGGACAAACAATATTCTAAACTTTACCCAGATTAAAAAAAACTTTTCAAAACCAAGAAGAAGTAATGAGACATAAACTTATGGGGATTTCTCCTGGCAAATTCCATTCTAATTTACAACCTAGGACAATGACTTCCAGAAAGGCTCTGCTGCCCTAGAACCCAGATTGGGGAATGGAGAAATGTTACCTCCTTGTGGACGTTTCCCACAACAGCAGCTTTGAACCCACTGCAAAAGGTCACTAAATTTTCACCAACTTGCAGTTTTGTAAATGGCACCTGCCCTCCGGAAAATTTCTGGGGTCAAAAATAGACAAAAAAATTCAGAAGAGGGCAACCTTCAAAGAAGACAATTTCAAGAGCTATATCGTACTCACGGTTTTTTCTTTTAAGAGAAAAGAAAAAGGCGTAGGAATATGATGAATTTTAAAAATTTTAATGACATGCATACCCATATTACAAAAACCGATCAGCTCACAGCAGTCAGAATGGCCATTAGGAAAAATGCTGCAAAAAATAAACGGTGAAGGGAGTGTGGAGAAATGCGTACCCTCGGTTGTAAGGGGGGGCATGTAAAGAGCCACTAATGAAAACACAGTGTAGGTGCTTTGAAAAGGGAAACATTGAGCTCCCAGTCAATCAATCACAACCACTGCTTGGCCTATCACCTGAGAAAATGAGAATCAAAAAGTCACAGGCTGGCAAACCTGTACGCCAGCAAGATTTACCTTAGCCAGCACTTGGAAGCAATGAAAATGTCCATCAACTGAGGAATGCACCAAGAAGAAGTGGTCCACGTACACAATGGAATATTACTCTAATAATAAATAAAAATTACAATTAATAACAAACAAAAGCAAGGAGACATCAACATTTGTGGGTTTATCCGGGCACATTGCACTCTAATTTATAAACGAAGAACACCACTGGCCGGTAGGTCTGTTTCCCTAGTACCAGCAAGGGGAACGTAGAAAGGCTGCTGCTCTCTGGCCGTTACCTGCAAAAGCAGGTTTAAAGCCTGAGCTAATGGTCACTTCATATGAACAAGTACTGCAAGGCTGTAAATGAAACCTGCCCTCAAAGTGTCCTGAGGGAGATAATGGCCAAAATATTTCAAATGGTGACACATACTTTAAGAAAACACTTTGAAGAAATAAGCTCTAATCACAGCTGGAAAAATAAAAAGGACATGTCTTAAAGCTCAATGTCAACGCAGTATGAGACACATGCAAATTCAACCACAAAGAGGTATCAGCTCACACCACTCAGAATAACCATCAGCAAAAACTACAAAGAATAAATCCTGAAGGTGCTGGGAAGAAATACATACCCTCCACTTTAAGTGGGACGTAACCTGGAAAGAGCCACTAAGGAGAACAGAATAGAGGTGCCTTTAAAAGATAAACATTCAGCTACCGTATGATCCAGCAGAACTATTCCTGGATCTATAAACTAAGAAGACAGAATTGGAAGGACACAGGCACGCAAATCTGCATTGCATAGTATTACAATAGCCAAGATATGGAAGTAACCAAAAAGTCCACCGACAGATGGGTGGACAAAGAAGAACTGCTACCTGTACAGATGGAATAGGAGCTAGTGAAAAAAATGAAACAATGCCATCTCCAGCACCATAGATGAGTCTAGAAGTAATCACGCAACTTGGAGTAAGTGAGAAAGCGAAAAACACATATCCTATCATATCACATATAGGTGTTACCTAAAAAATGATACAAACAAAAATATTTCCATAGAGAAACACTTTCATAGATTCATTAAAAAACTTATGGTTCACCAAATGGAAAGGTGTGAGGATTGGATACATTACCATATTGAGGTTAACAGAGGGATACAAACACTTGTGAAATATATAATCACCAAAGACCTACTCAACACCAAGAGAAGACTACTCAACATTGTGTCATAACCTACATGGGAAAAGGATCCGAAGAAGAATAGATATATGTATATGTGTGAAAGAACCACATCTTGCACACCTAGAACAAACAAAACATTGTAATCAAGTTTGCTGTGATAAAAAGTAAAAATTAAGTTGAAAATGCCAACAAAAAGTAATGAGACATAAACTGAAAGGGCTTTTCCCTCGCACATTCCATTCTAATTTACAACCTAGAACACCACTTCCAGTAAGGCTCTGTTGCCCTAGTAACCGGATTTGGTAAAGGAGAAATGCTGCCGCCCTGTGGCCGATTCCCGCAAGAGCAGCTTTTAACCCACAGCTAATGGTCACTTACCATTCACAAAGACTCAGGGCTGTAAAGGACACCTGCCCTCAAAATTGTGCTGAGGTAGGGAATGGATAAAAAAGTTCAAAACAGGCAACATGTTCACGAAGTTAGTATGAAGAGGTAAGTTTTACTCACTCTCTTTTTAAAGAAAGGAAAATGGATAAAAGCTCAGCCTCAGGAAGTATTAGACTCATGCAATCTAATCTACAAAAAGATTTCAACTCACAGCAGTCGACTGACCATTGGCAAAAAGTCTACAAACAATAAATGCTGAAGAGGATTTAGAGAACTGTGTCCCCTCTAGCTGCTGGTGAGATGTAAAAGGGTTAAACGCTAATAATGAGAACAGAAAGGAGCTGCGTTGAAAAGCAAAAATTGAGGTACCATTCAAACCAGCAGGCGCACCAATGGGCCTCTCACCTGAGAAGACCAGAATGAAGAAGACCTGGGCTGCAAAAGCTGCACTGCAGCCTTATTCACAATAGACAAGACAGTGAAGCAACCAAAATGTCCATCAACAGAGGAAAGGATAAAGAAGAAGTGGTCCATGTACACAATGAATACTAGCCATGGAAAACAATGAAACACTGCTCTTTGAGGCACCATAGATGATCTTGGAGATAATCACAGAACATGAGCTAAGTCGGAAAGCAAAAGTCCTATATCCTATGATATCACTTATAGGCGTTATCTAATAACTGACACAAATGAACATATATCCACAGAGAAAGTCAATCACACACTTATTTAAAAAAAAACTATGCTTATCTAAAAGGAAAGGTGGGGGGAATGGATAAATGAAGATGAGCGTTACCATATGTATACAAATACATATTATATACATATATCAAAAAGACCGACCATATAGCAAGGAAGGTTTACGGAACACTCTGTAATAATTCACACGGGAAGAGGATCTCTACATAAATAGGTATATAGAATATGTAGATGAACCAGAGTGTGTACACCTTGGACAAGCAACATTCTAACCATTACCCCAATTGAAAAAATTAAAACAACGAACTAGGAATAAGGAGACATAAACTTATGGGGGGTTTTCCTGGCACATTCCATCCAAATTGAAAACCAAGGCAAACAACTTCCAGAACGGCTCTGCTGCCCTAGTACCCAGATTTGGGAATGGAGAAATGCTGCATCCTTGTGGCCGTTTCCCACAACAGCAGCTTTGAACCCACTGCAAAAGGTCACTAATTATTCACCAATTGCAGGTCTGTAAATGACACCGGCCCTCCAAAAAATACTGAGGTCGAAAATCGAACAAAAACTTCTAGAGTGCAACTTTCCAAAAAGAAAATTTGAAGAGGTATATTATACTCACACTTTTTTTCTTTTTTCTTTTAACAGAAAAGCAAAAGGCGTGGAAAAATGATGAATTGTAGGAATTTTTACAGACATGTAAACCCAAATTATAAAAACCTATCAGCTCACACCAGTCAGAATGGCCATCAACAAAAATGCTGCAAACAAGAAATGCTGACGTGATTGTGGAGAAATGCATACCCTCGATGCTAAGGGGGACGTGGTAAGAGCCACTAATGAAAGCACAATTGAGGTGCCTTGAAAAGGTAAACGTTGAGCTACCATACCAGTCAATCAATCATACCCACTGCTGGGTCTATCACCTGAGAAAAGGAAAATCAAAAATCACAGGCTGGCAATCCTGCACTCCAGCAATATTTACCATAGGCAACACTTGGAAGCAACGAAAATGTCCATCAACAGAGGAATGCACCAAGAGGAAGTGGTCCATGTACACAATGGAATATTAGCCATGGAAAACATTGAAGCACTGCTCTTTGAGGCACCATAGATGAGCCTGGAGATATTCACAAAACATGAAGTAGGTCGGAAAGCAAAAGACCTATAGCCAATGTTATCAATTATGGCATTATCTAATAACTGACACAGATGACCATATTTCCAAAGAGAAAGACACTCACAGGCTTAGAAAACAAACTATGCTCATCTGAAAGGAAAGGAGGGGGGAAATTGAGAAATGAAGATTAGTGTTACTATACATATACAAATACATATTATATACATGTATCAAAGAGACCGAACATGTAGCAAGGGAGGTCGACGGAACACTGTAATATTTTACATGGGAAGAGGATCTGTACATTAATAGACATACATAATGTACAAATGAACCAGATTGTGTACACCTAGGACAAACAATATTCTAAACTTTACCCAGATTAAAAAAAACTTTTCAAAACCAAGAAGAAGTAATGAGACATAAACTTATGGGGATTTCTCCTGGCAAATTCCATTCTAATTTACAACCTAGGACAATGACTTCCAGAAAGGCTCTGCTGCCCTAGAACCCAGATTGGGGAATGGAGAAATGTTACCTCCTTGTGGACGTTTCCCACAACAGCAGCTTTGAACCCACTGCAAAAGGTCACTAAATTTTCACCAACTTGCAGTTTTGTAAATGGCACCTGCCCTCCGGAAAATTTCTGGGGTCAAAAATAGACAAAAAAATTCAGAAGAGGGCAACCTTCGAAGAAGACAATTTCAAGAGCTATATCGTACTCACGGTTTTTTCTTTTAAGAGAAAAGAAAAAGGCGTAGGAATATGATGAATTTTAAAAATTTTAATGACATGCATACCCATATTACAAAAACCGATCAGCTCACAGCAGTCAGAATGGCCATTAGGAAAAATGCTGCAAAAAATAAACGGTGAAGGGAGTGTGGAGAAATGCGTACCCTCGGTTGTAAGGGGGGGCATGTAAAGAGCCACTAATGAAAACACAGTGTAGGTGCTTTGAAAAGGGAAACATTGAGCTCCCAGTCAATCAATCACAACCACTGCTTGGCCTATCACCTGAGAAAATGAGAATCAAAAAGTCACAGGCTGGCAAACCTGTACGCCAGCAAGATTTACCTTAGCCAGCACTTGGAAGCAATGAAAATGTCCATCAACTGAGGAATGCACCAAGAAGAAGTGGTCCACGTACACAATGGAATATTACTCTAATAATAAATAAAAATTACAATTAATAACAAACAAAAGCAAGGAGACATCAACATTTGTGGGTTTATCCGGGCACATTGCACTCTAATTTATAAACGAAGAACACCACTGGCCGGTAGGTCTGTTTCCCTAGTACCAGCAAGGGGAACGTAGAAAGGCTGCTGCTCTCTGGCCGTTACCTGCAAAAGCAGGTTTAAAGCCTGAGCTAATGGTCACTTCATATGAACAAGTACTGCAAGGCTGTAAATGAAACCTGCCCTCAAAGTGTCCTGAGGGAGATAATGGCCAAAATATTTCAAATGGTGACACATACTTTAAGAAAACACTTTGAAGAAATAAGCTCTAATCACAGCTGGAAAAATAAAAAGGACATGTCTTAAAGCTCAATGTCAACGCAGTATGAGACACATGCAAATTCAACCACAAAGAGGTATCAGCTCACACCACTCAGAATAACCATCAGCAAAAACTACAAAGAATAAATCCTGAAGGTGCTGGGAAGAAATACATACCCTCCACTTTAAGTGGGACGTAACCTGGAAAGAGCCACTAAGGAGAACAGAATAGAGGTGCCTTTAAAAGATAAACATTCAGCTACCGTATGATCCAGCAGAACTATTCCTGGATCTATAAACTAAGAAGACAGAATTGGAAGGACACAGGCACGCAAATCTGCATTGCATAGTATTACAATAGCCAAGATATGGAAGTAACCAAAAAGTCCACCGACAGATGGGTGGACAAAGAAGAACTGCTACCTGTACAGATGGAATAGGAGCTAGTGAAAAAAATGAAACAATGCCATCTCCAGCACCATAGATGAGTCTAGAAGTAATCACGCAACTTGGAGTAAGTGAGAAAGCGAAAAACACATATCCTATCATATCACATACAGGTGTTACCTAAAAAATGATACAAACAAAAATATTTCCATAGAGAAACACTTTCATAGATTCATTAAAAAACTTATGGTTCACCAAATGGAAAGGTGTGAGGATTGGATACATTACCATATTGAGGTTAACAGAGGGATACAAACACTTGTGAAATATATAATCACCAAAGACCTACTCAACACCAAGAGAAGACTACTCAACATTGTGTCATAACCTACATGGGAAAAGGATCCGAAGAAGAATAGATATATGTATATGTGTGAAAGAACCACATCTTGCACACCTAGAACAAACAAAACATTGTAATCAAGTTTGCTGTGATAAAAAGTAAAAATTAAGTTGAAAATGCCAACAAAAAGTAATGAGACATAAACTGAAAGGGCTTTTCCCTCGCACATTCCATTCTAATTTACAACCTAGAACACCACTTCCAGTAAGGCTCTGTTGCCCTAGTAACCGGATTTGGTAAAGGAGAAATGCTGCCGCCCTGTGGCCGATTCCCGCAAGAGCAGCTTTTAACCCACAGCTAATGGTCACTTACCATTCACAAAGACTCAGGGCTGTAAAGGACACCTGCCCTCAAAATTGTGCTGAGGTAGGGAATGGATAAAAAAGTTCAAAACAGGCAACATGTTCACGAAGTTAGTATGAAGAGGTAAGTTTTACTCACTCTCTTTTTAAAGAAAGGAAAATGGATAAAAGCTCAGCCTCAGGAAGTATTAGACTCATGCAATCTAATCTACAAAAAGATTTCAACTCACAGCAGTCGACTGACCATTGGCAAAAAGTCTACAAACAATAAATGCTGAAGAGGATTTAGAGAACTGTGTCCCCTCTAGCTGCTGGTGAGATGTAAAAGGGTTAAACGCTAATAATGAGAACAGAAAGGAGCTGCGTTGAAAAGCAAAAATTGAGGTACCATTCAAACCAGCAGGCGCACCAATGGGCCTCTCACCTGAGAAGACCAGAATGAAGAAGACCTGGGCTGCAAAAGCTGCACTGCAGCCTTATTCACAATAGACAAGACAGTGAAGCAACCAAAATGTCCATCAACAGAGGAAAGGATAAAGAAGAAGTGGTCCATGTACACAATGAATACTAGCCATGGAAAACAATGAAACACTGCTCTTTGAGGCACCATAGATGATCTTGGAGATAATCACAGAACATGAGCTAAGTCGGAAAGCAAAAGTCCTATATCCTATGATATCACTTATAGGCGTTATCTAATAACTGACACAAATGAACATATATCCACAGAGAAAGTCAATCACACACTTATTTAAAAAAAAACTATGCTTATCTAAAAGGAAAGGTGGGGGGAATGGATAAATGAAGATGAGCGTTACCATATGTATACAAATACATATTATATACATATATCAAAAAGACCGACCATATAGCAAGGAAGGTTTACGGAACACTCTGTAATAATTCACACGGGAAGAGGATCTCTACATAAATAGGTATATAGAATATGTAGATGAACCAGAGTGTGTACACCTTGGACAAGCAACATTCTAACCATTACCCCAATTGAAAAAATTAAAACAACGAACTAGGAATAAGGAGACATAAACTTATGGGGGGTTTTCCTGGCACATTCCATCCAAATTGAAAACCAAGGCAAACAACTTCCAGAACGGCTCTGCTGCCCTAGTACCCAGATTTGGGAATGGAGAAATGCTGCATCCTTGTGGCCGTTTCCCACAACAGCAGCTTTGAACCCACTGCAAAAGGTCACTAATTATTCACCAATTGCAGGTCTGTAAATGACACCGGCCCTCCAAAAAATACTGAGGTCGAAAATCGAACAAAAACTTCTAGAGTGCAACTTTCCAAAAAGAAAATTTGAAGAGGTATATTATACTCACACTTTTTTTCTTTTTTCTTTTAACAGAAAAGCAAAAGGCGTGGAAAAATGATGAATTGTAGGAATTTTTACAGACATGTAAACCCAAATTATAAAAACCTATCAGCTCACACCAGTCAGAATGGCCATCAACAAAAATGCTGCAAACAATAAATGCTGACGTGATTGTGGAGAAATGCATACCCTCGATGCTAAGGGGGACGTGGTAAGAGCCACTAATGAAAGCACAATTGAGGTGCCTTGAAAAGGTAAACGTTGAGCTACCATACCAGTCAATCAATCATACCCACTGCTGGGTCTATCACCTGAGAAAAGGAAAATCAAAAATCACAGGCTGGCAATCCTGCACTCCAGCAATATTTACCATAGGCAACACTTGGAAGCAACGAAAATGTCCATCAACAGAGGAATGCACCAAGAGGAAGTGGTCCATGTACACAATGGAATATTAGCCATGGAAAACATTGAAGCACTGCTCTTTGAGGCACCATAGATGAGCCTGGAGATATTCACAAAACATGAAGTAGGTCGGAAAGCAAAAGACCTATAGCCAATGTTATCAATTATGGCATTATCTAATAACTGACACAGATGACCATATTTCCAAAGAGAAAGACACTCACAGGCTTAGAAAACAAACTATGCTCATCTGAAAGGAAAGGAGGGGGGAAATTGAGAAATGAAGATTAGTGTTACTATACATATACAAATACATATTATATACATGTATCAAAGAGACCGAACATGTAGCAAGGGAGGTCGACGGAACACTGTAATATTTTACATGGGAAGAGGATCTGTACATTAATAGACATACATAATGTACAAATGAACCAGATTGTGTACACCTAGGACAAACAATATTCTAAACTTTACCCAGATTAAAAAAAACTTTTCAAAACCAAGAAGAAGTAATGAGACATAAACTTATGGGGATTTCTCCTGGCAAATTCCATTCTAATTTACAACCTAGGACAATGACTTCCAGAAAGGCTCTGCTGCCCTAGAACCCAGATTGGGGAATGGAGAAATGTTACCTCCTTGTGGACGTTTCCCACAACAGCAGCTTTGAACCCACTGCAAAAGGTCACTAAATTTTCACCAACTTGCAGTTTTGTAAATGGCACCTGCCCTCCGGAAAATTTCTGGGGTCAAAAATAGACAAAAAAATTCAGAAGAGGGCAACCTTCGAAGAAGACAATTTCAAGAGCTATATCGTACTCACGGTTTTTTCTTTTAAGAGAAAAGAAAAAGGCGTAGGAATATGATGAATTTTAAAAATTTTAATGACATGCATACCCATATTACAAAAACCGATCAGCTCACAGCAGTCAGAATGGCCATTAGGAAAAATGCTGCAAAAAATAAACGGTGAAGGGAGTGTGGAGAAATGCGTACCCTCGGTTGTAAGGGGGGGCATGTAAAGAGCCACTAATGAAAACACAGTGTAGGTGCTTTGAAAAGGGAAACATTGAGCTCCCAGTCAATCAATCACAACCACTGCTTGGCCTATCACCTGAGAAAATGAGAATCAAAAAGTCACAGGCTGGCAAACCTGTACGCCAGCAAGATTTACCTTAGCCAGCACTTGGAAGCAATGAAAATGTCCATCAACTGAGGAATGCACCAAGAAGAAGTGGTCCACGTACACAATGGAATATTACTCTAATAATAAATAAAAATTACAATTAATAACAAACAAAAGCAAGGAGACATCAACATTTGTGGGTTTATCCGGGCACATTGCACTCTAATTTATAAACGAAGAACACCACTGGCCGGTAGGTCTGTTTCCCTAGTACCAGCAAGGGGAACGTAGAAAGGCTGCTGCTCTCTGGCCGTTACCTGCAAAAGCAGGTTTAAAGCCTGAGCTAATGGTCACTTCATATGAACAAGTACTGCAAGGCTGTAAATGAAACCTGCCCTCAAAGTGTCCTGAGGGAGATAATGGCCAAAATATTTCAAATGGTGACACATACTTTAAGAAAACACTTTGAAGAAATAAGCTCTAATCACAGCTGGAAAAATAAAAAGGACATGTCTTAAAGCTCAATGTCAACGCAGTATGAGACACATGCAAATTCAACCACAAAGAGGTATCAGCTCACACCACTCAGAATAACCATCAGCAAAAACTACAAAGAATAAATCCTGAAGGTGCTGGGAAGAAATACATACCCTCCACTTTAAGTGGGACGTAACCTGGAAAGAGCCACTAAGGAGAACAGAATAGAGGTGCCTTTAAAAGATAAACATTCAGCTACCGTATGATCCAGCAGAACTATTCCTGGATCTATAAACTAAGAAGACAGAATTGGAAGGACACAGGCACGCAAATCTGCATTGCATAGTATTACAATAGCCAAGATATGGAAGTAACCAAAAAGTCCACCGACAGATGGGTGGACAAAGAAGAACTGCTACCTGTACAGATGGAATAGGAGCTAGTGGAAAAAATGAAACAATGCCATCTCCAGCACCATAGATGAGTCTAGAAGTAATCACGCAACTTGGAGTAAGTGAGAAAGCGAAAAACACATATCCTATCATATCACATATAGGTGTTACCTAAAAAATGATACAAACAAAAATATTTCCATAGAGAAACACTTTCATAGATTCATTAAAAACTTATGGTTCACCAAATGGAAAGGTGTGTGGATTGGATACATTACCATATTGAGGTTAACAGAGAGATACAAACACTTGTGAAATATATAATCACCAAAGACCTACGCAATACCAAGAGAAGACTACTGAACATTGTGTCATAACCTACATGGGAAAAGGATCCGAAGAGGAATAGATATATGTATATGTGTGAAAGAACCACATCTTGCACACCTAGAACAAACAAAACATTGTAATCAAGTTTGCTGCGATAAAAACTAAAAATTAAGTTAAAAATACCAACAAGACGTAATGAGACATAAACTTAAAGGGCTTTTTCCTCGCACATTCCATTCTAATTTACAACCTAGAACACCACTTCCAGTAAGGCTCTGTTGCCCTAGTAACCGGATTTGGTAAAGGAGAAATGCTGCCGCCCTGTGGCCGATTCCCGCAAGAGCAGCTTTTAACCCACAGCTAATGGTCACTTACCATTCACAAAGACTCAGAGCTGTAAAGGACACCTGCCCTCAAAATTGTGCTGAGGTAGGGAATGGATAAAAAAGTTCAAAACAGGCAACATGTTCACGAAGTTAGTATGAAGAGGTAAGTTTTACTCACTCTCTTTTTAAAGAAAGGAAAATGGATAAAAGCTCAGCCTCAGGAAGTATTAGACTCATGCAATCTAATCTACAAAAAGATTTCAACTCACAGCAGTCGACTGACCATTGGCAAAAAGTCTACAAACAATAAATGCTGAAGAGGATTTAGAGAACTGTGTCCCCTCTAGCTGCTGGTGAGATGTAAAAGGGTTAAACGCTAATAATGAGAACAGAAAGGAGCTGCGTTGAAAAGCAAAAATTGAGGTACCATTCAAACCAGCAGGCGCACCAATGGGCCTCTCACCTGAGAAGACCAGAATGAAGAAGACCTGGGCTGCAAAAGCTGCACTGCAGCCTTATTCACAATAGACAAGACAGTGAAGCAACCAAAATGTCCATCAACAGAGGAAAGGATAAAGAAGAAGTGGTCCATGTACACAATGAATACTAGCCATGGAAAACAATGAAACACTGCTCTTTGAGGCACCATAGATGATCTTGGAGATAATCACAGAACATGAGCTAAGTCGGAAAGCAAAAGTCCTATATCCTATGATATCACTTATAGGCGTTATCTAATAACTGACACAAATGAACATATATCCACAGAGAAAGTCAATCACACACTTATTTAAAAAAAACTATGCTTATCTAAAAGGAAAGGTGGGGGGAATGGATAAATGAAGATGAGCGTTACCATATGTATACAAATACATATTATATACATATATCAAAAAGACCGACCATATAGCAAGGAAGGTTTACGGAACACTCTGTAATAATTCACACGGGAAGAGGATCTCTACATAAATAGGTATATAGAATATGTAGATGAACCAGAGTGTGTACACCTTGGACAAGCAACATTCTAACCATTACCCCAATTGAAAAAATTAAAACAACGAACTAGGAATAAGGAGACATAAACTTATGGGGGGTTTTCCTGGCACATTCCATCCAAATTGAAAACCAAGGCAAACAACTTCCAGAACGGCTCTGCTGCCCTAGTACCCAGATTTGGGAATGGAGAAATGCTGCATCCTTGTGGCCGTTTCCCACAACAGCAGCTTTGAACCCACTGCAAAAGGTCACTAATTATTCACCAATTGCAGGTCTGTAAATGACACCGGCCCTCCAAAAAATACTGAGGTCGAAAATCGAACAAAAACTTCTAGAGTGCAACTTTCCAAAAAGAAAATTTGAAGAGGTATATTATACTCACACTTTTTTTCTTTTTTCTTTTAACAGAAAAGCAAAAGGCGTGGAAAAATGATGAATTGTAGGAATTTTTACAGACATGTAAACCCAAATTATAAAAACCTATCAGCTCACACCAGTCAGAATGGCCATCAACAAAAATGCTGCAAACAATAAATGCTGACGTGATTGTGGAGAAATGCATACCCTCGATGCTAAGGGGGACGTGGTAAGAGCCACTAATGAAAGCACAATTGAGGTGCCTTGAAAAGGTAAACGTTGAGCTACCATACCAGTCAATCAATCATACCCACTGCTGGGTCTATCACCTGAGAAAAGGAAAATCAAAAATCACAGGCTGGCAATCCTGCACTCCAGCAATATTTACCATAGGCAACACTTGGAAGCAACGAAAATGTCCATCAACAGAGGAATGCACCAAGAGGAAGTGGTCCATGTACACAATGGAATATTAGCCATGGAAAACATTGAAGCACTGCTCTTTGAGGCACCATAGATGAGCCTGGAGATATTCACAAAACATGAAGTAGGTCGGAAAGCAAAAGACCTATAGCCAATGTTATCAATTATGGCATTATCTAATAACTGACACAGATGACCATATTTCCAAAGAGAAAGACACTCACAGGCTTAGAAAACAAACTATGCTCATCTGAAAGGAAAGGAGGGGGGAAATTGAGAAATGAAGATTAGTGTTACTATACATATACAAATACATATTATATACATGTATCAAAGAGACCGAACATGTAGCAAGGGAGGTCGACGGAACACTGTAATATTTTACATGGGAAGAGGATCTGTACATTAATAGACATACATAATGTACAAATGAACCAGATTGTGTACACCTAGGACAAACAATATTCTAAACTTTACCCAGATTAAAAAAAACTTTTCAAAACCAAGAAGAAGTAATGAGACATAAACTTATGGGGATTTCTCCTGGCAAATTCCATTCTAATTTACAACCTAGGACAATGACTTCCAGAAAGGCTCTGCTGCCCTAGAACCCAGATTGGGGAATGGAGAAATGTTACCTCCTTGTGGACGTTTCCCACAACAGCAGCTTTGAACCCACTGCAAAAGGTCACTAAATTTTCACCAACTTGCAGTTTTGTAAATGGCACCTGCCCTCCGGAAAATTTCTGGGGTCAAAAATAGACAAAAAAATTCAGAAGAGGGCAACCTTCGAAGAAGACAATTTCAAGAGCTATATCGTACTCACGGTTTTTTCTTTTAAGAGAAAAGAAAAAGGCGTAGGAATATGATGAATTTTAAAAATTTTAATGACATGCATACCCATATTACAAAAACCGATCAGCTCACAGCAGTCAGAATGGCCATTAGGAAAAATGCTGCAAAAAATAAACGGTGAAGGGAGTGTGGAGAAATGCGTACCCTCGGTTGTAAGGGGGGGCATGTAAAGAGCCACTAATGAAAACACAGTGTAGGTGCTTTGAAAAGGGAAACATTGAGCTCCCAGTCAATCAATCACAACCACTGCTTGGCCTATCACCTGAGAAAATGAGAATCAAAAAGTCACAGGCTGGCAAACCTGTACGCCAGCAAGATTTACCTTAGCCAGCACTTGGAAGCAATGAAAATGTCCATCAACTGAGGAATGCACCAAGAAGAAGTGGTCCACGTACACAATGGAATATTACTCTAATAATAAATAAAAATTACAATTAATAACAAACAAAAGCAAGGAGACATCAACATTTGTGGGTTTATCCGGGCACATTGCACTCTAATTTATAAACGAAGAACACCACTGGCCGGTAGGTCTGTTTCCCTAGTACCAGCAAGGGGAACGTAGAAAGGCTGCTGCTCTCTGGCCGTTACCTGCAAAAGCAGGTTTAAAGCCTGAGCTAATGGTCACTTCATATGAACAAGTACTGCAAGGCTGTAAATGAAACCTGCCCTCAAAGTGTCCTGAGGGAGATAATGGCCAAAATATTTCAAATGGTGACACATACTTTAAGAAAACACTTTGAAGAAATAAGCTCTAATCACAGCTGGAAAAATAAAAAGGACATGTCTTAAAGCTCAATGTCAACGCAGTATGAGACACATGCAAATTCAACCACAAAGAGGTATCAGCTCACACCACTCAGAATAACCATCAGCAAAAACTACAAAGAATAAATCCTGAAGGTGCTGGGAAGAAATACATACCCTCCACTTTAAGTGGGACGTAACCTGGAAAGAGCCACTAAGGAGAACAGAATAGAGGTGCCTTTAAAAGATAAACATTCAGCTACCGTATGATCCAGCAGAACTATTCCTGGATCTATAAACTAAGAAGACAGAATTGGAAGGACACAGGCACGCAAATCTGCATTGCATAGTATTACAATAGCCAAGATATGGAAGTAACCAAAAAGTCCACCGACAGATGGGTGGACAAAGAAGAACTGCTACCTGTACAGATGGAATAGGAGCTAGTGGAAAAAATGAAACAATGCCATCTCCAGCACCATAGATGAGTCTAGAAGTAATCACGCAACTTGGAGTAAGTGAGAAAGCGAAAAACACATATCCTATCATATCACATATAGGTGTTACCTAAAAAATGATACAAACAAAAATATTTCCATAGAGAAACACTTTCATAGATTCATTAAAAACTTATGGTTCACCAAATGGAAAGGTGTGTGGATTGGATACATTACCATATTGAGGTTAACAGAGAGATACAAACACTTGTGAAATATATAATCACCAAAGACCTACGCAATACCAAGAGAAGACTACTGAACATTGTGTCATAACCTACATGGGAAAAGGATCCGAAGAGGAATAGATATATGTATATGTGTGAAAGAACCACATCTTGCACACCTAGAACAAACAAAACATTGTAATCAAGTTTGCTGCGATAAAAACTAAAAATTAAGTTAAAAATACCAACAAGACGTAATGAGACATAAACTTAAAGGGCTTTTTCCTCGCACATTCCATTCTAATTTACAACCTAGAACACCACTTCCAGTAAGGCTCTGTTGCCCTAGTAACCAGATTTGGTAAAGGAGAAATGCTGCCGCCTTGTGGCCGATTCCCGCAAGAGCAGCTTTTAACCCACAGCTAATGGTCACTTACCATTCAGAAGGACTCAGGGCTGTAAAGGACACCTGCCCTCAAAATTGTGCTGAGGTAGGGAATGGATAAAAAAGTTCAAAACAGGCAACATGTTCACGAAGTTAGTATGAAGAGGTAAGTTTTACTCACTCTCTTTTTAAAGAAAGGAAAATGGATAAAAGCTCAGCCTCAGGAAGTATTAGACTCATGCAATCTAATCTACAAAAAGATTTCAACTCACAGCTGTCGACTGACCATTGGCAAAAAGTCTACAAACAATAAATGCTGAAGAGGATTTAGAGAACTGTGTCCCCTCTAGCTGCTGGTGAGATGTAAAAGGGTTAAACGCTAATAATGAGAACAGAAAGGAGCTGCGTTGAAAAGCAAAAATTGAGGTACCATTCAAACCAGCAGGCGCACCAATGGGCCTCTCACCTGAGAAGACCAGAATGAAGAAGACCTGGGCTGCAAAAGCTGCACTGCAGCCTTATTCACAATAGACAAGACAGTGAAGCAACCAAAATGTCCATCAACAGAGGAAAGGATAAAGAAGAAGTGGTCCATGTACACAATGAATACTAGCCATGGAAAACAATGAAACACTGCTCTTTGAGGCACCATAGATGATCTTGGAGATAATCACAGAACATGAGCTAAGTCGGAAAGCAAAAGTCCTATATCCTATGATATCACTTATAGGCGTTATCTAATAACTGACACAAATGAACATATATCCACAGAGAAAGTCAATCACACACTTATTAAAAAAAAAACTATGCTTATCTAAAAGGAAAGGTGGGGGGAATGGATAAATGAAGATGAGCGTTACCATATGTATACAAATACATATTATATACATATATCAAAAAGACCGACCATATAGCAAGGAAGGTTTACGGAACACTCTGTAATAATTCACACGGGAAGAGGATCTCTACATAAATAGGTATATAGAATATGTAGATGAACCAGAGTGTGTACACCTTGGACAAGCAACATTCTAACCATTACCCCAATTGAAAAAATTAAAACAACGAACTAGGAATAAGGAGACATAAACTTATGGGGGGTTTTCCTGGCACATTCCATCCAAATTGAAAACCAAGGCAAACAACTTCCAGAACGGCTCTGCTGCCCTAGTACCCAGATTTGGGAATGGAGAAATGCTGCATCCTTGTGGCCGTTTCCCACAACAGCAGCTTTGAACCCACTGCAAAAGGTCACTAATTATTCACCAATTGCAGGTCTGTAAATGACACCGGCCCTCCAAAAAATACTGAGGTCGAAAATCGAACAAAAAATTCTAGAGTGCAACTTTCCAAAAAGAAAATTTGAAGAGGTATATTATACTCACACTTTTTTTCTTTTTTCTTTTAACAGAAAAGCAAAAGGCGTGGAAAAATGATGAATTGTAGGAATTTTTACAGACATGTAAACCCAAATTATAAAAACCTATCAGCTCACACCAGTCAGAATGGCCATCAACAAAAATGCTGCAAACAATAAATGCTGACGTGATTGTGGAGAAATGCATACCCTCGATGCTAAGGGGGACGTGGTAAGAGCCACTAATGAAAGCACAATTGAGGTGCCTTGAAAAGGTAAACGTTGAGCTACCATACCAGTCAATCAATCATACCCACTGCTGGGTCTATCACCTGAGAAAAGGAAAATCAAAAATCACAGGCTGGCAATCCTGCACTCCAGCAATATTTACCATAGGCAACACTTGGAAGCAACGAAAATGTCCATCAACAGAGGAATGCACCAAGAGGAAGTGGTCCATGTACACAATGGAATATTAGCCATGGAAAACATTGAAGCACTGCTCTTTGAGGCACCATAGATGAGCCTGGAGATATTCACAAAACATGAAGTAGGTCGGAAAGCAAAAGACCTATAGCCAATGTTATCAATTATGGCATTATCTAATAACTGACACAGATGACCATATTTCCAAAGAGAAAGACACTCACAGGCTTAGAAAACAAACTATGCTCATCTGAAAGGAAAGGAGGGGGGAAATTGAGAAATGAAGATTAGTGTTACTATACATATACAAATACATATTATATACATGTATCAAAGAGACCGAACATGTAGCAAGGGAGGTCGACGGAACACTGTAATATTTTACATGGGAAGAGGATCTGTACATTAATAGACATACATAATGTACAAATGAACCAGATTGTGTACACCTAGGACAAACAATATTCTAAACTTTACCCAGATTAAAAAAAACTTTTCAAAACCAAGAAGAAGTAATGAGACATAAACTTATGGGGATTTCTCCTGGCAAATTCCATTCTAATTTACAACCTAGGACAATGACTTCCAGAAAGGCTCTGCTGCCCTAGAACCCAGATTGGGGAATGGAGAAATGTTACCTCCTTGTGGACGTTTCCCACAACAGCAGCTTTGAACCCACTGCAAAAGGTCACTAAATTTTCACCAACTTGCAGTTTTGTAAATGGCACCTGCCCTCCGGAAAATTTCTGGGGTCAAAAATAGACAAAAAAATTCAGAAGAGGGCAACCTTCGAAGAAGACAATTTCAAGAGCTATATCGTACTCACGGTTTTTTCTTTTAAGAGAAAAGAAAAAGGCGTAGGAATATGATGAATTTTAAAAATTTTAATGACATGCATACCCATATTACAAAAACCGATCAGCTCACAGCAGTCAGAATGGCCATTAGGAAAAATGCTGCAAAAAATAAACGGTGAAGGGAGTGTGGAGAAATGCGTACCCTCGGTTGTAAGGGGGGGCATGTAAAGAGCCACTAATGAAAACACAGTGTAGGTGCTTTGAAAAGGGAAACATTGAGCTCCCAGTCAATCAATCACAACCACTGCTTGGCCTATCACCTGAGAAAATGAGAATCAAAAAGTCACAGGCTGGCAAACCTGTACGCCAGCAAGATTTACCTTAGCCAGCACTTGGAAGCAATGAAAATGTCCATCAACTGAGGAATGCACCAAGAAGAAGTGGTCCACGTACACAATGGAATATTACTCTAATAATAAATAAAAATTACAATTAATAACAAACAAAAGCAAGGAGACATCAACATTTGTGGGTTTATCCGGGCACATTGCACTCTAATTTATAAACGAAGAACACCACTGGCCGGTAGGTCTGTTTCCCTAGTACCAGCAAGGGGAACGTAGAAAGGCTGCTGCTCTCTGGCCGTTACCTGCAAAAGCAGGTTTAAAGCCTGAGCTAATGGTCACTTCATATGAACAAGTACTGCAAGGCTGTAAATGAAACCTGCCCTCAAAGTGTCCTGAGGGAGATAATGGCCAAAATATTTCAAATGGTGACACATACTTTAAGAAAACACTTTGAAGAAATAAGCTCTAATCACAGCTGGAAAAATAAAAAGGACATGTCTTAAAGCTCAATGTCAACGCAGTATGAGACACATGCAAATTCAACCACAAAGAGGTATCAGCTCACACCACTCAGAATAACCATCAGCAAAAACTACAAAGAATAAATCCTGAAGGTGCTGGGAAGAAATACATACCCTCCACTTTAAGTGGGACGTAACCTGGAAAGAGCCACTAAGGAGAACAGAATAGAGGTGCCTTTAAAAGATAAACATTCAGCTACCGTATGATCCAGCAGAACTATTCCTGGATCTATAAACTAAGAAGACAGAATTGGAAGGACACAGGCACGCAAATCTGCATTGCATAGTATTACAATAGCCAAGATATGGAAGTAACCAAAAAGTCCACCGACAGATGGGTGGACAAAGAAGAACTGCTACCTGTACAGATGGAATAGGAGCTAGTGGAAAAAATGAAACAATGCCATCTCCAGCACCATAGATGAGTCTAGAAGTAATCACGCAACTTGGAGTAAGTGAGAAAGCGAAAAACACATATCCTATCATATCACATATAGGTGTTACCTAAAAAATGATACAAACAAAAATATTTCCATAGAGAAACACTTTCATAGATTCATTAAAAACTTATGGTTCACCAAATGGAAAGGTGTGTGGATTGGATACATTACCATATTGAGGTTAACAGAGAGATACAAACACTTGTGAAATATATAATCACCAAAGACCTACGCAATACCAAGAGAAGACTACTGAACATTGTGTCATAACCTACATGGGAAAAGGATCCGAAGAGGAATAGATATATGTATATGTGTGAAAGAACCACATCTTGCACACCTAGAACAAACAAAACATTGTAATCAAGTTTGCTGCGATAAAAACTAAAAATTAAGTTAAAAATACCAACAAGACGTAATGAGACATAAACTTAAAGGGCTTTTTCCTCGCACATTCCATTCTAATTTACAACCTAGAACACCACTTCCAGTTAGGCTCTGTTGCCCTAGTAACCAGATTTGGTAAAGGAGAAATGCTGCCGCCTTGTGGCCGATTCCCGCAAGAGCAGCTTTTAACCCACAGCTAATGGTCACTTACCATTCAGAAGGACTCAGGGCTGTAAAGGACACCTGCCCTCAAAATTGTGCTGAGGTAGGGAATGGATAAAAAAGTTCAAAACAGGCAACATGTTCACGAAGTTAGTATGAAGAGGTAAGTTTTACTCACTCTCTTTTTAAAGAAAGGAAAATGGATAAAAGCTCAGCCTCAGGAAGTATTAGACTCATGCAATCTAATCTACAAAAAGATTTCAACTCACAGCAGTCGACTGACCATTGGCAAAAAGTCTACAAACAATAAATGCTGAAGAGGATTTAGAGAACTGTGTCCCCTCTAGCTGCTGGTGAGATGTAAAAGGGTTAAACGCTAATAATGAGAACAGAAAGGAGCTGCGTTGAAAAGCAAAAATTGAGGTACCATTCAATCCAGCAGGCGCACCAATGGGCCTCTCACCTGAGAAGACCAGAATGAAGAAGACCTGGGCTGCAAAAGCTGCACTGCAGCCTTATTCACAATAGACAAGACAGTGAAGCAACCAAAATGTCCATCAACAGAGGAAAGGATAAAGAAGAAGTGGTCCATGTACACAATGAATACTAGCCATGGAAAACAATGAAACACTGCTCTTTGAGGCACCATAGATGATCTTGGAGATAATCACAGAACATGAGCTAAGTCGGAAAGCAAAAGTCCTATATCCTATGATATCACTTATAGGCGTTATCTAATAACTGACACAAATGAACATATATCCACAGAGAAAGTCAATCACACACTTATTTAAAAAAAAACTATGCTTATCTAAAAGGAAAGGTGGGGGGAATGGATAAATGAAGATGAGCGTTACCATATGTATACAAATACATATTATATACATATATCAAAAAGACCGACCATATAGCAAGGAAGGTTTACGGAACACTCTGTAATAATTCACACGGGAAGAGGATCTCTACATAAATAGGTATATAGAATATGTAGATGAACCAGAGTGTGTACACCTTGGACAGGCAACATTCTAACCATTACCCCAATTGAAAAAATTAAAACAACGAACTAGGAATAAGGAGACATAAACTTATGGGGGGTTTTCCTGGCACATTCCATCCAAATTGAAAACCAAGGCAAACAACTTCCAGAACGGCTCTGCTGCCCTAGTACCCAGATTTGGGAATGGAGAAATGCTGCATCCTTGTGGCCGTTTCCCACAACAGCAGCTTTGAACCCACTGCAAAAGGTCACTAATTATTCACCAATTGCAGGTCTGTAAATGACACCGGCCCTCCAAAAAATACTGAGGTCGAAAATCGAACAAAAAATTCTAGAGTGCAACTTTCCAAAAAGAAAATTTGAAGAGGTATATTATACTCACACTTTTTTTCTTTTTTCTTTTAACAGAAAAGCAAAAGGCGTGGAAAAATGATGAATTGTAGGAATTTTTACAGACATGTAAACCCAAATTATAAAAACCTATCAGCTCACACCAGTCAGAATGGCCATCAACAAAAATGCTGCAAACAAGAAATGCTGACGTGATTGTGGAGAAATGCATACCCTCGATGCTAAGGGGGACGTGGTAAGAGCCACTAATGAAAGCACAATTGAGGTGCCTTGAAAAGGTAAACGTTGAGCTACCATACCAGTCAATCAATCATACCCACTGCTGGGTCTATCACCTGAGAAAAGGAAAATCAAAAATCACAGGCTGGCAATCCTGCACTCCAGCAATATTTACCATAGGCAACACTTGGAAGCAACGAAAATGTCCATCAACAGAGGAATGCACCAAGAGGAAGTGGTCCATGTACACAATGGAATATTAGCCATGGAAAACATTGAAGCACTGCTCTTTGAGGCACCATAGATGAGCCTGGAGATATTCACAAAACATGAAGTAGGTCGGAAAGCAAAAGACCTATAGCTAATGTTATCAATTATGGCATTATCTAATAACTGACACAGATGACCATATTTCCAAAGAGAAAGACACTCACAGGCTTAGAAAACAAACTATGCTCATCTGAAAGGAAAGGAGGGGGGAAATTGAGAAATGAAGATTAGTGTTACTATACATATACAAATACATATTATATACATGTATCAAAGAGACCGAACATGTAGCAAGGGAGGTCGACGGAACACTGTAATATTTTACATGGGAAGAGGATCTGTACATTAATAGACATACATAATGTACAAATGAACCAGATTGTGTACACCTAGGACAAACAATATTCTAAACTTTACCCAGATTAAAAAAAACTTTTCAAAACCAAGAAGAAGTAATGAGACATAAACTTATGGGGATTTCTCCTGGCAAATTCCATTCTAATTTACAACCTAGGACAATGACTTCCAGAAAGGCTCTGCTGCCCTAGAACCCAGATTGGGGAATGGAGAAATGTTACCTCCTTGTGGACGTTTCCCACAACAGCAGCTTTGAACCCACTGCAAAAGGTCACTAAATTTTCACCAACTTGCAGTTTTGTAAATGGCACCTGCCCTCCGGAAAATTTCTGGGGTCAAAAATAGACAAAAAAATTCAGAAGAGGGCAACCTTCGAAGAAGACAATTTCAAGAGCTATATCGTACTCACGGTTTTTTCTTTTAAGAGAAAAGAAAAAGGCGTAGGAATATGATGAATTTTAAAAATTTTAATGACATGCATACCCATATTACAAAAACCGATCAGCTCACAGCAGTCAGAATGGCCATTAGGAAAAATGCTGCAAAAAATAAACGGTGAAGGGAGTGTGGAGAAATGCGTACCCTCGGTTGTAAGGGGGGGCATGTAAAGAGCCACTAATGAAAACACAGTGTAGGTGCTTTGAAAAGGGAAACATTGAGCTCCCAGTCAATCAATCACAACCACTGCTTGGCCTATCACCTGAGAAAATGAGAATCAAAAAGTCACAGGCTGGCAAACCTGTACGCCAGCAAGATTTACCTTAGCCAGCACTTGGAAGCAATGAAAATGTCCATCAACTGAGGAATGCACCAAGAAGAAGTGGTCCACGTACACAATGGAATATTACTCTAATAATAAATAAAAATTACAATTAATAACAAACAAAAGCAAGGAGACATCAACATTTGTGGGTTTATCCGGGCACATTGCACTCTAATTTATAAACGAAGAACACCACTGGCCGGTAGGTCTGTTTCCCTAGTACCAGCAAGGGGAACGTAGAAAGGCTGCTGCTCTCTGGCCGTTACCTGCAAAAGCAGGTTTAAAGCCTGAGCTAATGGTCACTTCATATGAACAAGTACTGCAAGGCTGTAAATGAAACCTGCCCTCAAAGTGTCCTGAGGGAGATAATGGCCAAAATATTTCAAATGGTGACACATACTTTAAGAAAACACTTTGAAGAAATAAGCTCTAATCACAGCTGGAAAAATAAAAAGGACATGTCTTAAAGCTCAATGTCAACGCAGTATGAGACACATGCAAATTCAACCACAAAGAGGTATCAGCTCACACCACTCAGAATAACCATCAGCAAAAACTACAAAGAATAAATCCTGAAGGTGCTGGGAAGAAATACATACCCTCCACTTTAAGTGGGACGTAACCTGGAAAGAGCCACTAAGGAGAACAGAATAGAGGTGCCTTTAAAAGATAAACATTCAGCTACCGTATGATCCAGCAGAACTATTCCTGGATCTATAAACTAAGAAGACAGAATTGGAAGGACACAGGCACGCAAATCTGCATTGCATAGTATTACAATAGCCAAGATATGGAAGTAACCAAAAAGTCCACCGACAGATGGGTGGACAAAGAAGAACTGCTACCTGTACAGATGGAATAGGAGCTAGTGGAAAAAATGAAACAATGCCATCTCCAGCACCATAGATGAGTCTAGAAGTAATCACGCAACTTGGAGTAAGTGAGAAAGCGAAAAACACATATCCTATCATATCACATATAGGTGTTACCTAAAAAATGATACAAACAAAAATATTTCCATAGAGAAACACTTTCATAGATTCATTAAAAACTTATGGTTCACCAAATGGAAAGGTGTGTGGATTGGATACATTACCATATTGAGGTTAACAGAGAGATACAAACACTTGTGAAATATATAATCACCAAAGACCTACGCAATACCAAGAGAAGACTACTGAACATTGTGTCATAACCTACATGGGAAAAGGATCCGAAGAGGAATAGATATATGTATATGTGTGAAAGAACCACATCTTGCACACCTAGAACAAACAAAACATTGTAATCAAGTTTGCTGCGATAAAAACTAAAAATTAAGTTAAAAATACCAACAAGACGTAATGAGACATAAACTTAAAGGGCTTTTTCCTCGCACATTCCATTCTAATTTACAACCTAGAACACCACTTCCAGTAAGGCTCTGTTGCCCTAGTAACCAGATTTGGTAAAGGAGAAATGCTGCCGCCTTGTGGCCGATTCCCGCAAGAGCAGCTTTTAACCCACAGCTAATGGTCACTTACCATTCACAAGGACTCAGGGCTGTAAAGGACACCTGCCCTCAAAATTGTGCTGAGGTAGGGAATGGATAAAAAAGTTCAAAACAGGCAACATGTTCACGAAGTTAGTATGAAGAGGTAAGTTTTACTCACTCTCTTTTTAAAGAAAGGAAAATGGATAAAAGCTCAGCCTCAGGAAGTATTAGACTCATGCAATCTAATCTACAAAAAGATTTCAACTCACAGCAGTCGACTGACCATTGGCAAAAAGTCTACAAACAATAAATGCTGAAGAGGATTTAGAGAACTGTGTCCCCTCTAGCTGCTGGTGAGATGTAAAAGGGTTAAACGCTAATAATGAGAACAGAAAGGAGCTGCGTTGAAAAGCAAAAATTGAGGTACCATTCAATCCAGCAGGCGCACCAATGGGCCTCTCACCTGAGAAGACCAGAATGAAGAAGACCTGGGCTGCAAAAGCTGCACTGCAGCCTTATTCACAATAGACAAGACAGTGAAGCAACCAAAATGTCCATCAACAGAGGAAAGGATAAAGAAGAAGTGGTCCATGTACACAATGAATACTAGCCATGGAAAACAATGAAACACTGCTCTTTGAGGCACCATAGATGATCTTGGAGATAATCACAGAACATGAGCTAAGTCGGAAAGCAAAAGTCCTATATCCTATGATATCACTTATAGGCGTTATCTAATAACTGACACAAATGAACATATATCCACAGAGAAAGTCAATCACACACTTATTAAAAAAAAAACTATGCTTATCTAAAAGGAAAGGTGGGGGGAATGGATAAATGAAGATGAGCGTTACCATATGTATACAAATACATATTATATACATATATCAAAAAGACCGACCATATAGCAAGGAAGGTTTACGGAACACTCTGTAATAATTCACACGGGAAGAGGATCTCTACATAAATAGGTATATAGAATATGTAGATGAACCAGAGTGTGTACACCTTGGACAAGCAACATTCTAACCATTACCCCAATTGAAAAAATTAAAACAACGAACTAGGAATAAGGAGACATAAACTTATGGGGGGTTTTCCTGGCACATTCCATCCAAATTGAAAACCAAGGCAAACAACTTCCAGAACGGCTCTGCTGCCCTAGTACCCAGATTTGGGAATGGAGAAATGCTGCATCCTTGTGGCCGTTTCCCACAACAGCAGCTTTGAACCCACTGCAAAAGGTCACTAATTATTCACCAATTGCAGGTCTGTAAATGACACCGGCCCTCCAAAAAATACTGAGGTCGAAAATCGAACAAAAAATTCTAGAGTGCAACTTTCCAAAAAGAAAATTTGAAGAGGTATATTATACTCACACTTTTTTTCTTTTTTCTTTTAACAGAAAAGCAAAAGGCGTGGAAAAATGATGAATTGTAGGAATTTTTACAGACATGTAAACCCAAATTATAAAAACCTATCAGCTCACACCAGTCAGAATGGCCATCAACAAAAATGCTGCAAACAATAAATGCTGACGTGATTGTGGAGAAATGCATACCCTCGATGCTAAGGGGGACGTGGTAAGAGCCACTAATGAAAGCACAATTGAGGTGCCTTGAAAAGGTAAACGTTGAGCTACCATACCAGTCAATCAATCATACCCACTGCTGGGTCTATCACCTGAGAAAAGGAAAATCAAAAATCACAGGCTGGCAATCCTGCACTCCAGCAATATTTACCATAGGCAACACTTGGAAGCAACGAAAATGTCCATCAACAGAGGAATGCACCAAGAGGAAGTGGTCCATGTACACAATGGAATATTAGCCATGGAAAACATTGAAGCACTGCTCTTTGAGGCACCATAGATGAGCCTGGAGATATTCACAAAACATGAAGTAGGTCGGAAAGCAAAAGACCTATAGCCAATGTTATCAATTATGGCATTATCTAATAACTGACACAGATGACCATATTTCCAAAGAGAAAGACACTCACAGGCTTAGAAAACAAACTATGCTCATCTGAAAGGAAAGGAGGGGGGAAATTGAGAAATGAAGATTAGTGTTACTATACATATACAAATACATATTATATACATGTATCAAAGAGACCGAACATGTAGCAAGGGAGGTCGATGGAACACTGTAATATTTTACATGGGAAGAGGATCTGTACATTAATAGACATACATAATGTACAAATGAACCAGATTGTGTACACCTAGGACAAACAATATTCTAAACTTTACCCAGATTAAAAAAAACTTTTAAAAACCAAGAAGAAGTAATGAGACATAAACTTATGGGGATTTCTCCTGGCAAATTCCATTCTAATTTACAACCTAGGACAATGACTTCCAGAAAGGCTCTGCTGCCCTAGAACCCAGATTGGGGAATGGAGAAATGTTACCTCCTTGTGGACGTTTCCCACAACAGCAGCTTTGAACCCACTGCAAAAGGTCACTAAATTTTCACCAACTTGCAGTTTTGTAAATGGCACCTGCCCTCCGGAAAATTTCTGGGGTCAAAAATAGACAAAAAAATTCAGAAGAGGGCAACCTTCGAAGAAGACAATTTCAAGAGCTATATCGTACTCACGGTTTTTTCTTTTAAGAGAAAAGAAAAAGGCGTAGGAATATGATGAATTTTAAAAATTTTAATGACATGCATACCCATATTACAAAAACCGATCAGCTCACAGCAGTCAGAATGGCCATTAGGAAAAATGCTGCAAAAAATAAACGGTGAAGGGAGTGTGGAGAAATGCGTACCCTCGGTTGTAAGGGGGGGCATGTAAAGAGCCACTAATGAAAACACAGTGTAGGTGCTTTGAAAAGGGAAACATTGAGCTCCCAGTCAATCAATCACAACCACTGCTTGGCCTATCACCTGAGAAAATGAGAATCAAAAAGTCACAGGCTGGCAAACCTGTACGCCAGCAAGATTTACCTTAGCCAGCACTTGGAAGCAATGAAAATGTCCATCAACTGAGGAATGCACCAAGAAGAAGTGGTCCACGTACACAATGGAATATTACTCTAATAATAAATAAAAATTACAATTAATAACAAACAAAAGCAAGGAGACATCAACATTTGTGGGTTTATCCGGGCACATTGCACTCTAATTTATAAACGAAGAACACCACTGGCCGGTAGGTCTGTTTCCCTAGTACCAGCAAGGGGAACGTAGAAAGGCTGCTGCTCTCTGGCCGTTACCTGCAAAAGCAGGTTTAAAGCCTGAGCTAATGGTCACTTCATATGAACAAGTACTGCAAGGCTGTAAATGAAACCTGCCCTCAAAGTGTCCTGAGGGAGATAATGGCCAAAATATTTCAAATGGTGACACATACTTTAAGAAAACACTTTGAAGAAATAAGCTCTAATCACAGCTGGAAAAATAAAAAGGACATGTCTTAAAGCTCAATGTCAACGCAGTATGAGACACATGCAAATTCAACCACAAAGAGGTATCAGCTCACACCACTCAGAATAACCATCAGCAAAAACTACAAAGAATAAATCCTGAAGGTGCTGGGAAGAAATACATACCCTCCACTTTAAGTGGGACGTAACCTGGAAAGAGCCACTAAGGAGAACAGAATAGAGGTGCCTTTAAAAGATAAACATTCAGCTACCGTATGATCCAGCAGAACTATTCCTGGATCTATAAACTAAGAAGACAGAATTGGAAGGACACAGGCACGCAAATCTGCATTGCATAGTATTACAATAGCCAAGATATGGAAGTAACCAAAAAGTCCACCGACAGATGGGTGGACAAAGAAGAACTGCTACCTGTACAGATGGAATAGGAGCTAGTGGAAAAAATGAAACAATGCCATCTCCAGCACCATAGATGAGTCTAGAAGTAATCACGCAACTTGGAGTAAGTGAGAAAGCGAAAAACACATATCCTATCATATCACATATAGGTGTTACCTAAAAAATGATACAAACAAAAATATTTCCATAGAGAAACACTTTCATAGATTCATTAAAAACTTATGGTTCACCAAATGGAAAGGTGTGTGGATTGGATACATTACCATATTGAGGTTAACAGAGAGATACAAACACTTGTGAAATATATAATCACCAAAGACCTACGCAATACCAAGAGAAGACTACTGAACATTGTGTCATAACCTACATGGGAAAAAGATCCGAAGAAGAATAGATATATGTATATGTGTGAAAGAACCACATCTTGCACACCTAGAACAAACAAAACATTGTAATCAAGTTTGCTGTGATAAAAACTAAAAATTAAGTTAAAAATACCAACAAGACGTAATGAGACATAAACTTAAAGGGCTTTTTCCTCGCACATTCCATTCTAATTTACAACCTAGAACACCACTTCCAGTAAGGCTCTGTTGCCCTAGTAACCAGATTTGGTAAAGGAGAAATGCTGCCGCCTTGTGGCCGATTCCCGCAAGAGCAGCTTTTAACCCACAGCTAATGGTCACTTACCATTCAGAAGGACTCAGGGCTGTAAAGGACACCTGCCCTCAAAATTGTGCTGAGGTAGGGAATGGATAAAAAAGTTCAAAACAGGCAACATGTTCACGAAGTTAGTATGAAGAGGTAAGTTTTACTCACTCTCTTTTTAAAGAAAGGAAAATGGATAAAAGCTCAGCCTCAGGAAGTATTAGACTCATGCAATCTAATCTACAAAAAGATTTCAACTCACAGCTGTCGACTGACCATTGGCAAAAAGTCTACAAACAATAAATGCTGAAGAGGATTTAGAGAACTGTGTCCCCTCTAGCTGCTGGTGAGATGTAAAAGGGTTAAACGCTAATAATGAGAACAGAAAGGAGCTGCGTTGAAAAGCAAAAATTGAGGTACCATTCAATCCAGCAGGCGCACCAATGGGCCTCTCACCTGAGAAGACCAGAATGAAGAAGACCTGGGCTGCAAAAGCTGCACTGCAGCCTTATTCACAATAGACAAGACAGTGAAGCAACCAAAATGTCCATCAACAGAGGAAAGGATAAAGAAGAAGTGGTCCATGTACACAATGAATACTAGCCATGGAAAACAATGAAACACTGCTCTTTGAGGCACCATAGATGATCTTGGAGATAATCACAGAACATGAGCTAAGTCGGAAAGCAAAAGTCCTATATCCTATGATATCACTTATAGGCGTTATCTAATAACTGACACAAATGAACATATATCCACAGAGAAAGTCAATCACACACTTATTAAAAAAAAAACTATGCTTATCTAAAAGGAAAGGTGGGGGGAATGGATAAATGAAGATGAGCGTTACCATATGTATACAAATACATATTATATACATATATCAAAAAGACCGACCATATAGCAAGGAAGGTTTACGGAACACTCTGTAATAATTCACACGGGAAGAGGATCTCTACATAAATAGGTATATAGAATATGTAGATGAACCAGAGTGTGTACACCTTGGACAAGCAACATTCTAACCATTACCCCAATTGAAAAAATTAAAACAACGAACTAGGAATAAGGAGACATAAACTTATGGGGGGTTTTCCTGGCACATTCCATCCAAATTGAAAACCAAGGCAAACAACTTCCAGAACGGCTCTGCTGCCCTAGTACCCAGATTTGGGAATGGAGAAATGCTGCATCCTTGTGGCCGTTTCCCACAACAGCAGCTTTGAACCCACTGCAAAAGGTCACTAATTATTCACCAATTGCAGGTCTGTAAATGACACCGGCCCTCCAAAAAATACTGAGGTCGAAAATCGAACAAAAAATTCTAGAGTGCAACTTTCCAAAAAGAAAATTTGAAGAGGTATATTATACTCACACTTTTTTTCTTTTTTCTTTTAACAGAAAAGCAAAAGGCGTGGAAAAATGATGAATTGTAGGAATTTTTACAGACATGTAAACCCAAATTATAAAAACCTATCAGCTCACACCAGTCAGAATGGCCATCAACAAAAATGCTGCAAACAATAAATGCTGACGTGATTGTGGAGAAATGCATACCCTCGATGCTAAGGGGGACGTGGTAAGAGCCACTAATGAAAGCACAATTGAGGTGCCTTGAAAAGGTAAACGTTGAGCTACCATACCAGTCAATCAATCATACCCACTGCTGGGTCTATCACCTGAGAAAAGGAAAATCAAAAATCACAGGCTGGCAATCCTGCACTCCAGCAATATTTACCATAGGCAACACTTGGAAGCAACGAAAATGTCCATCAACAGAGGAATGCACCAAGAGGAAGTGGTCCATGTACACAATGGAATATTAGCCATGGAAAACATTGAAGCACTGCTCTTTGAGGCACCATAGATGAGCCTGGAGATATTCACAAAACATGAAGTAGGTCGGAAAGCAAAAGACCTATAGCCAATGTTATCAATTATGGCATTATCTAATAACTGACACAGATGACCATATTTCCAAAGAGAAAGACACTCACAGGCTTAGAAAACAAACTATGCTCATCTGAAAGGAAAGGAGGGGGGAAATTGAGAAATGAAGATTAGTGTTACTATACATATACAAATACATATTATATACATGTATCAAAGAGACCGAACATGTAGCAAGGGAGGTCGATGGAACACTGTAATATTTTACATGGGAAGAGGATCTGTACATTAATAGACATACATAATGTACAAATGAACCAGATTGTGTACACCTAGGACAAACAATATTCTAAACTTTACCCAGATTAAAAAAAACTTTTAAAAACCAAGAAGAAGTAATGAGACATAAACTTATGGGGATTTCTCCTGGCAAATTCCATTCTAATTTACAACCTAGGACAATGACTTCCAGAAAGGCTCTGCTGCCCTAGAACCCAGATTGGGGAATGGAGAAATGTTACCTCCTTGTGGACGTTTCCCACAACAGCAGCTTTGAACCCACTGCAAAAGGTCACTAAATTTTCACCAACTTGCAGTTTTGTAAATGGCACCTGCCCTCCGGAAAATTTCTGGGGTCAAAAATAGACAAAAAAATTCAGAAGAGGGCAACCTTCGAAGAAGACAATTTCAAGAGCTATATCGTACTCACGGTTTTTTCTTTTAAGAGAAAAGAAAAAGGCGTAGGAATATGATGAATTTTAAAAATTTTAATGACATGCATACCCATATTACAAAAACCGATCAGCTCACAGCAGTCAGAATGGCCATTAGGAAAAATGCTGCAAAAAATAAACGGTGAAGGGAGTGTGGAGAAATGCGTACCCTCGGTTGTAAGGGGGGGCATGTAAAGAGCCACTAATGAAAACACAGTGTAGGTGCTTTGAAAAGGGAAACATTGAGCTCCCAGTCAATCAATCACAACCACTGCTTGGCCTATCACCTGAGAAAATGAGAATCAAAAAGTCACAGGCTGGCAAACCTGTACGCCAGCAAGATTTACCTTAGCCAGCACTTGGAAGCAATGAAAATGTCCATCAACTGAGGAATGCACCAAGAAGAAGTGGTCCACGTACACAATGGAATATTACTCTAATAATAAATAAAAATTACAATTAATAACAAACAAAAGCAAGGAGACATCAACATTTGTGGGTTTATCCGGGCACATTGCACTCTAATTTATAAACGAAGAACACCACTGGCCGGTAGGTCTGTTTCCCTAGTACCAGCAAGGGGAACGTAGAAAGGCTGCTGCTCTCTGGCCGTTACCTGCAAAAGCAGGTTTAAAGCCTGAGCTAATGGTCACTTCATATGAACAAGTACTGCAAGGCTGTAAATGAAACCTGCCCTCAAAGTGTCCTGAGGGAGATAATGGCCAAAATATTTCAAATGGTGACACATACTTTAAGAAAACACTTTGAAGAAATAAGCTCTAATCACAGCTGGAAAAATAAAAAGGACATGTCTTAAAGCTCAATGTCAACGCAGTATGAGACACATGCAAATTCAACCACAAAGAGGTATCAGCTCACACCACTCAGAATAACCATCAGCAAAAACTACAAAGAATAAATCCTGAAGGTGCTGGGAAGAAATACATACCCTCCACTTTAAGTGGGACGTAACCTGGAAAGAGCCACTAAGGAGAACAGAATAGAGGTGCCTTTAAAAGATAAACATTCAGCTACCGTATGATCCAGCAGAACTATTCCTGGATCTATAAACTAAGAAGACAGAATTGGAAGGACACAGGCACGCAAATCTGCATTGCATAGTATTACAATAGCCAAGATATGGAAGTAACCAAAAAGTCCACCGACAGATGGGTGGACAAAGAAGAACTGCTACCTGTACAGATGGAATAGGAGCTAGTGAAAAAAATGAAACAATGCCATCTCCAGCACCATAGATGAGTCTAGAAGTAATCACGCAACTTGGAGTAAGTGAGAAAGCGAAAAACACATATCCTATCATATCACATATAGGTGTTACCTAAAAAATGATACAAACAAAAATATTTCCATAGAGAAACACTTTCATAGATTCATTAAAAACTTATGGTTCACCAAATGGAAAGGTGTGTGGATTGGATACATTACCATATTGAGGTTAACAGAGAGATACAAACACTTGTGAAATATATAATCACCAAAGACCTACGCAATACCAAGAGAAGACTACTGAACATTGTGTCATAACCTACATGGGAAAAGGATCCGAAGAAGAATAGATATATGTATATGTGTGAAAGAACCACATCTTGCACACCTAGAACAAACAAAACATTGTAATCAAGTTTGCTGCGATAAAAACTAAAAATTAAGTTAAAAATACCAACAAGACGTAATGAGACATAAACTTAAAGGGCTTTTTCCTCGCACATTCCATTCTAATTTACAACCTAGAACACCACTTCCAGTAAGGCTCTGTTGCCCTAGTAACCAGATTTGGTAAAGGAGAAATGCTGCCGCCTTGTGGCCGATTCCCGCAAGAGCAGCTTTTAACCCACAGCTAATGGTCACTTACCATTCAGAAGGACTCAGGGCTGTAAAGGACACCTGCCCTCAAAATTGTGCTGAGGTAGGGAATGGATAAAAAAGTTCAAAACAGGCAACATGTTCACGAAGTTAGTATGAAGAGGTAAGTTTTACTCACTCTCTTTTTAAAGAAAGGAAAATGGATAAAAGCTCAGCCTCAGGAAGTATTAGACTCATGCAATCTAATCTACAAAAAGATTTCAACTCACAGCTGTCGACTGACCATTGGCAAAAAGTCTACAAACAATAAATGCTGAAGAGGATTTAGAGAACTGTGTCCCCTCTAGCTGCTGGTGAGATGTAAAAGGGTTAAACGCTAATAATGAGAACAGAAAGGAGCTGCGTTGAAAAGCAAAAATTGAGGTACCATTCAATCCAGCAGGCGCACCAATGGGCCTCTCACCTGAGAAGACCAGAATGAAGAAGACCTGGGCTGCAAAAGCTGCACTGCAGCCTTATTCACAATAGACAAGACAGTGAAGCAACCAAAATGTCCATCAACAGAGGAAAGGATAAAGAAGAAGTGGTCCATGTACACAATGAATACTAGCCATGGAAAACAATGAAACACTGCTCTTTGAGGCACCATAGATGATCTTGGAGATAATCACAGAACATGAGCTAAGTCGGAAAGCAAAAGTCCTATATCCTATGATATCACTTATAGGCGTTATCTAATAACTGACACAAATGAACATATATCCACAGAGAAAGTCAATCACACACTTATTAAAAAAAAAACTATGCTTATCTAAAAGGAAAGGTGGGGGGAATGGATAAATGAAGATGAGCGTTACCATATGTATACAAATACATATTATATACATATATCAAAAAGACCGACCATATAGCAAGGAAGGTTTACGGAACACTCTGTAATAATTCACACGGGAAGAGGATCTCTACATAAATAGGTATATAGAATATGTAGATGAACCAGAGTGTGTACACCTTGGACAAGCAACATTCTAACCATTACCCCAATTGAAAAAATTAAAACAACGAACTAGGAATAAGGAGACATAAACTTATGGGGGGTTTTCCTGGCACATTCCATCCAAATTGAAAACCAAGGCAAACAACTTCCAGAACGGCTCTGCTGCCCTAGTACCCAGATTTGGGAATGGAGAAATGCTGCATCCTTGTGGCCGTTTCCCACAACAGCAGCTTTGAACCCACTGCAAAAGGTCACTAATTATTCACCAATTGCAGGTCTGTAAATGACACCGGCCCTCCAAAAAATACTGAGGTCGAAAATCGAACAAAAAATTCTAGAGTGCAACTTTCCAAAAAGAAAATTTGAAGAGGTATATTATACTCACACTTTTTTTCTTTTTTCTTTTAACAGAAAAGCAAAAGGCGTGGAAAAATGATGAATTGTAGGAATTTTTACAGACATGTAAACCCAAATTATAAAAACCTATCAGCTCACACCAGTCAGAATGGCCATCAACAAAAATGCTGCAAACAATAAATGCTGACGTGATTGTGGAGAAATGCATACCCTCGATGCTAAGGGGGACGTGGTAAGAGCCACTAATGAAAGCACAATTGAGGTGCCTTGAAAAGGTAAACGTTGAGCTACCATACCAGTCAATCAATCATACCCACTGCTGGGTCTATCACCTGAGAAAAGGAAAATCAAAAATCACAGGCTGGCAATCCTGCACTCCAGCAATATTTACCATAGGCAACACTTGGAAGCAACGAAAATGTCCATCAACAGAGGAATGCACCAAGAGGAAGTGGTCCATGTACACAATGGAATATTAGCCATGGAAAACATTGAAGCACTCTCCTTGAGGCACCATAGATGAGCCTGGAGATATTCACAAAACATGAAGTAGGTCGGAAAGCAAAAGACCTTTAGCCTATATTATCACTTATGGCATTATCTAATAACTGACACAGATGACCATATTTCCAAAGAGAAAGACACTCACAGGCTTAGAAAACAAACTATGCTCATCTGAAAGGAAAGGAGGGGGGAAATTGAGAAATGAAGATTAGTGTTACTATACATATACAAATACATATTATATACATGTATCAAAGAGACCGAACATGTAGCAAGGGAGGTCGACGGAACACTGTAATATTTTACATGGGAAGAGGATCTGTACATTAATAGACATACATAATGTACAAATGAACCAGATTGTGTACACCTAGGACAAACAATATTCTAAACTTTACCCAGATTAAAAAAAACTTTTAAAAACCAAGAAGAAGTAATGAGACATAAACTTATGGGGATTTCTCCTGGCAAATTCCATTCTAATTTACAACCTAGGACAATGACTTCCAGAAAGGCTCTGCTGCCCTAGAACCCAGATTGGGGAATGGAGAAATGTTACCTCCTTGTGGACGTTTCCCACAACAGCAGCTTTGAACCCACTGCAAAAGGTCACTAAATTTTCACCAACTTGCAGTTTTGTAAATGGCACCTGCCCTCCGGAAAATTTCTGGGGTCAAAAATAGACAAAAAAATTCAGAAGAGGGCAACCTTCGAAGAAGACAATTTCAAGAGCTATATCGTACTCACGGTTTTTTCTTTTAAGAGAAAAGAAAAAGGCGTAGGAATATGATGAATTTTAAAAATTTTAATGACATGCATACCCATATTACAAAAACCGATCAGCTCACAGCAGTCAGAATGGCCATTAGGAAAAATGCTGCAAAAAATAAACGGTGAAGGGAGTGTGGAGAAATGCGTACCCTCGGTTGTAAGGGGGGGCATGTAAAGAGCCACTAATGAAAACACAGTGTAGGTGCTTTGAAAAGGGAAACATTGAGCTCCCAAGTCAATCAATCACAACCACTGCTTGGCCTATCACCTGAGAAAATGAGAATCAAAAAGTCACAGGCTGGCAAACCTGTACGCCAGCAAGATTTACCTTAGCCAGCACTTGGAAGCAATGAAAATGTCCATCAACTGAGGAATGCACCAAGAAGAAGTGGTCCACGTACACAATGGAATATTACTCTAATAATAAATAAAAATTACAATTAATAACAAACAAAAGCAAGGAGACATCAACATTTGTGGGTTTATCCGGGCACATTGCACTCTAATTTATAAACGAAGAACACCACTGGCCGGTAGGTCTGTTTCCCTAGTACCAGCAAGGGGAACGTAGAAAGGCTGCTGCTCTCTGGCCGTTACCTGCAAAAGCAGGTTTAAAGCCTGAGCTAATGGTCACTTCATATGAACAAGTACTGCAAGGCTGTAAATGAAACCTGCCCTCAAAGTGTCCTGAGGGAGATAATGGCCAAAATATTTCAAATGGTGACACATACTTTAAGAAAACACTTTGAAGAAATAAGCTCTAATCACAGCTGGAAAAATAAAAAGGACATGTCTTAAAGCTCAATGTCAACGCAGTATGAGACACATGCAAATTCAACCACAAAGAGGTATCAGCTCACACCACTCAGAATAACCATCAGCAAAAACTACAAAGAATAAATCCTGAAGGTGCTGGGAAGAAATACATACCCTCCACTTTAAGTGGGACGTAACCTGGAAAGAGCCACTAAGGAGAACAGAATAGAGGTGCCTTTAAAAGATAAACATTCAGCTACCGTATGATCCAGCAGAACTATTCCTGGATCTATAAACTAAGAAGACAGAATTGGAAGGACACAGGCACGCAAATCTGCATTGCATAGTATTACAATAGCCAAGATATGGAAGTAACCAAAAAGTCCACCGACAGATGGGTGGACAAAGAAGAACTGCTACCTGTACAGATGGAATAGGAGCTAGTGGAAAAAATGAAACAATGCCATCTCCAGCACCATAGATGAGTCTAGAAGTAATCACGCAACTTGGAGTAAGTGAGAAAGCGAAAAACACATATCCTATCATATCACATATAGGTGTTACCTAAAAAATGATACAAACAAAAATATTTCCATAGAGAAACACTTTCATAGATTCATTAAAAACTTATGGTTCACCAAATGGAAAGGTGTGTGGATTGGATACATTACCATATTGAGGTTAACAGAGAGATACAAACACTTGTGAAATATATAATCACCAAAGACCTACGCAATACCAAGAGAAGACTACTGAACATTGTGTCATAACCTACATGGGAAAAGGATCCGAAGAGGAATAGATATATGTATATGTGTGAAAGAACCACATCTTGCACACCTAGAACAAACAAAACATTGTAATCAAGTTTGCTGCGATAAAAACTAAAAATTAAGTTAAAAATACCAACAAGACGTAATGAGACATAAACTTAAAGGGCTTTTTCCTCGCACATTCCATTCTAATTTACAACCTAGAACACCACTTCCAGTAAGGCTCTGTTGCCCTAGTAACCAGATTTGGTAAAGGAGAAATGCTGCCGCCTTGTGGCCGATTCCCGCAAGAGCAGCTTTTAACCCACAGCTAATGGTCACTTACCATTCAGAAGGACTCAGGGCTGTAAAGGACACCTGCCCTCAAAATTGTGCTGAGGTAGGGAATGGATAAAAAAGTTCAAAACAGGCAACATGTTCACGAAGTTAGTATGAAGAGGTAAGTTTTACTCACTCTCTTTTTAAAGAAAGGAAAATGGATAAAAGCTCAGCCTCAGGAAGTATTAGACTCATGCAATCTAATCTACAAAAAGATTTCAACTCACAGCAGTCGACTGACCATTGGCAAAAAGTCTACAAACAATAAATGCTGAAGAGGATTTAGAGAACTGTGTCCCCTCTAGCTGCTGGTGAGATGTAAAAGGGTTAAACGCTAATAATGAGAACAGAAAGGAGCTGCGTTGAAAAGCAAAAATTGAGGTACCATTCAATCCAGCAGGCGCACCAATGGGCCTCTCACCTGAGAAGACCAGAATGAAGAAGACCTGGGCTGCAAAAGCTGCACTGCAGCCTTATTCACAATAGACAAGACAGTGAAGCAACCAAAATGTCCATCAACAGAGGAAAGGATAAAGAAGAAGTGGTCCATGTACACAATGAATACTAGCCATGGAAAACAATGAAACACTGCTCTTTGAGGCACCATAGATGATCTTGGAGATAATCACAGAACATGAGCTAAGTCGGAAAGCAAAAGTCCTATATCCTATGATATCACTTATAGGCGTTATCTAATAACTGACACAAATGAACATATATCCACAGAGAAAGTCAATCACACACTTATTAAAAAAAAAACTATGCTTATCTAAAAGGAAAGGTGGGGGGAATGGATAAATGAAGATGAGCGTTACCATATGTATACAAATACATATTATATACATATATCAAAAAGACCGACCATATAGCAAGGAAGGTTTACGGAACACTCTGTAATAATTCACACGGGAAGAGGATCTCTACATAAATAGGTATATAGAATATGTAGATGAACCAGAGTGTGTACACCTTGGACAAGCAACATTCTAACCATTACCCCAATTGAAAAAATTAAAACAACGAACTAGGAATAAGGAGACATAAACTTATGGGGGGTTTTCCTGGCACATTCCATCCAAATTGAAAACCAAGGCAAACAACTTCCAGAACGGCTCTGCTGCCCTAGTACCCAGATTTGGGAATGGAGAAATGCTGCATCCTTGTGGCCGTTTCCCACAACAGCAGCTTTGAACCCACTGCAAAAGGTCACTAATTATTCACCAATTGCAGGTCTGTAAATGACACCGGCCCTCCAAAAAATACTGAGGTCGAAAATCGAACAAAAAATTCTAGAGTGCAACTTTCCAAAAAGAAAATTTGAAGAGGTATATTATACTCACACTTTTTTTCTTTTTTCTTTTAACAGAAAAGCAAAAGGCGTGGAAAAATGATGAATTGTAGGAATTTTTACAGACATGTAAACCCAAATTATAAAAACCTATCAGCTCACACCAGTCAGAATGGCCATCAACAAAAATGCTGCAAACAATAAATGCTGACGTGATTGTGGAGAAATGCATACCCTCGATGCTAAGGGGGACGTGGTAAGAGCCACTAATGAAAGCACAATTGAGGTGCCTTGAAAAGGTAAACGTTGAGCTACCATACCAGTCAATCAATCATACCCACTGCTGGGTCTATCACCTGAGAAAAGGAAAATCCAAAATCACAGGCTGGCAATCCTGCACTCCAGCAATATTTACCATAGGCAACACTTGGAAGCAATGAAAATGTCCATCAACAGAGGAATGCACCAAGAGGAAGTGGTCCATGTACACAATGGAATATTAGCCATGGAAAACATTGAAGCACTGCTCTTTGAGGCACCATAGATGAGCCTGGAGATATTCACAAAACATGAAGTAGGTCGGAAAGCAAAAGACCTTTAGCCTATATTATCACTTATGGCATTATCTAATAACTGACACAGATGAACATATTTCCAAAGAGAAAGACACTCACAGGCTTAGAAAACAAACTATGCTCATCTGAAAGGAAAGGAGGGGGGAAATTGAGAAATGAAGATTAGTGTTACTATACATATACAAATACATATTATATACATGTATCAAAGAGACCGAACATGTAGCAAGGGAGGTCGACGGAACACTGTAATATTTTACATGGGAAGAGGATCTGTACATTAATAGACATACATAATGTACAAATGAACCAGATTGTGTACACCTAGGACAAACAATATTCTAAACTTTACCCAGATTAAAAAAAACTTTTCAAAACCAAGAAGAAGTAATGAGACATAAACTTATGGGGATTTCTCCTGGCAAATTCCATTCTAATTTACAACCTAGGACAATGACTTCCAGAAAGGCTCTGCTGCCCTAGAACCCAGATTGGGGAATGGAGAAATGTTACCTCCTTGTGGACGTTTCCCACAACAGCAGCTTTGAACCCACTGCAAAAGGTCACTAAATTTTCACCAACTTGCAGTTTTGTAAATGGCACCTGCCCTCCGGAAAATTTCTGGGGTCAAAAATAGACAAAAAAATTCAGAAGAGGGCAACCTTCGAAGAAGACAATTTCAAGAGCTATATCGTACTCACGGTTTTTTCTTTTAAGAGAAAAGAAAAAGGCGTAGGAATATGATGAATTTTAAAAATTTTAATGACATGCATACCCATATTACAAAAACCGATCAGCTCACAGCAGTCAGAATGGCCATTAGGAAAAATGCTGCAAAAAATAAACGGTGAAGGGAGTGTGGAGAAATGCGTACCCTCGGTTGTAAGGGGGGGCATGTAAAGAGCCACTAATGAAAACACAGTGTAGGTGCTTTGAAAAGGGAAACATTGAGCTCCCAAGTCAATCAATCACAACCACTGCTTGGCCTATCACCTGAGAAAATGAGAATCAAAAAGTCACAGGCTGGCAAACCTGTACGCCAGCAAGATTTACCTTAGCCAGCACTTGGAAGCAATGAAAATGTCCATCAACTGAGGAATGCACCAAGAAGAAGTGGTCCACGTACACAATGGAATATTACTCTAATAATAAATAAAAATTACAATTAATAACAAACAAAAGCAAGGAGACATCAACATTTGTGGGTTTATCCGGGCACATTGCACTCTAATTTATAAACGAAGAACACCACTGGCCGGTAGGTCTGTTTCCCTAGTACCAGCAAGGGGAACGTAGAAAGGCTGCTGCTCTCTGGCCGTTACCTGCAAAAGCAGGTTTAAAGCCTGAGCTAATGGTCACTTCATATGAACAAGTACTGCAAGGCTGTAAATGAAACCTGCCCTCAAAGTGTCCTGAGGGAGATAATGGCCAAAATATTTCAAATGGTGACACATACTTTAAGAAAACACTTTGAAGAAATAAGCTCTAATCACAGCTGGAAAAATAAAAAGGACATGTCTTAAAGCTCAATGTCAACGCAGTATGAGACACATGCAAATTCAACCACAAAGAGGTATCAGCTCACACCACTCAGAATAACCATCAGCAAAAACTACAAAGAATAAATCCTGAAGGTGCTGGGAAGAAATACATACCCTCCACTTTAAGTGGGACGTAACCTGGAAAGAGCCACTAAGGAGAACAGAATAGAGGTGCCTTTAAAAGATAAACATTCAGCTACCGTATGATCCAGCAGAACTATTCCTGGATCTATAAACTAAGAAGACAGAATTGGAAGGACACAGGCACGCAAATCTGCATTGCATAGTATTACAATAGCCAAGATATGGAAGTAACCAAAAAGTCCACCGACAGATGGGTGGACAAAGAAGAACTGCTACCTGTACAGATGGAATAGGAGCTAGTGGAAAAAATGAAACAATGCCATCTCCAGCACCATAGATGAGTCTAGAAGTAATCACGCAACTTGGAGTAAGTGAGAAAGCGAAAAACACATATCCTATCATATCACATATAGGTGTTACCTAAAAAATGATACAAACAAAAATATTTCCATAGAGAAACACTTTCATAGATTCATTAAAAACTTATGGTTCACCAAATGGAAAGGTGTGTGGATTGGATACATTACCATATTGAGGTTAACAGAGAGATACAAACACTTGTGAAATATATAATCACCAAAGACCTACGCAATACCAAGAGAAGACTACTGAACATTGTGTCATAACCTACATGGGAAAAGGATCCGAAGAGGAATAGATATATGTATATGTGTGAAAGAACCACATCTTGCACACCTAGAACAAACAAAACATTGTAATCAAGTTTGCTGCGATAAAAACTAAAAATTAAGTTAAAAATACCAACAAGACGTAATGAGACATAAACTTAAAGGGCTTTTTCCTCGCACATTCCATTCTAATTTACAACCTAGAACACCACTTCCAGTAAGGCTCTGTTGCCCTAGTAACCAGATTTGGTAAAGGAGAAATGCTGCCGCCTTGTGGCCGATTCCCGCAAGAGCAGCTTTTAACCCACAGCTAATGGTCACTTACCATTCAGAAGGACTCAGGGCTGTAAAGGACACCTGCCCTCAAAATTGTGCTGAGGTAGGGAATGGATAAAAAAGTTCAAAACAGGCAACATGTTCACGAGGTTAGTATGAAGAGGTAAGTTTTACTCACTCTCTTTTTAAAGAAAGGAAAATGGATAAAAGCTCAGCCTCAGGAAGTATTAGACTCATGCAATCTAATCTACAAAAAGATTTCAACTCACAGCAGTCGACTGACCATTGGCAAAAAGTCTACAAACAATAAATGCTGAAGAGGATTTAGAGAACTGTGTCCCCTCTAGCTGCTGGTGAGATGTAAAAGGGTTAAACGCTAATAATGAGAACAGAAAGGAGCTGCGTTGAAAAGCAAAAATTGAGGTACCATTCAATCCAGCAGGCGCACCAATGGGCCTCTCACCTGAGAAGACCAGAATGAAGAAGACCTGGGCTGCAAAAGCTGCACTGCAGCCTTATTCACAATAGACAAGACAGTGAAGCAACCAAAATGTCCATCAACAGAGGAAAGGATAAAGAAGAAGTGGTCCATGTACACAATGAATACTAGCCATGGAAAACAATGAAACACTGCTCTTTGAGGCACCATAGATGATCTTGGAGATAATCACAGAACATGAGCTAAGTCGGAAAGCAAAAGTCCTATATCCTATGATATCACTTATAGGCGTTATCTAATAACTGACACAAATGAACATATATCCACAGAGAAAGTCAATCACACACTTATTAAAAAAAAAACTATGCTTATCTAAAAGGAAAGGTGGGGGGAATGGATAAATGAAGATGAGCGTTACCATATGTATACAAATACATATTATATACATATATCAAAAAGACCGACCATATAGCAAGGAAGGTTTACGGAACACTCTGTAATAATTCACACGGGAAGAGGATCTCTACATAAATAGGTATATAGAATATGTAGATGAACCAGAGTGTGTACACCTTGGACAAGCAACATTCTAACCATTACCCCAATTGAAAAAATTAAAACAACGAACTAGGAATAAGGAGACATAAACTTATGGGGGGTTTTCCTGGCACATTCCATCCAAATTGAAAACCAAGGCAAACAACTTCCAGAACGGCTCTGCTGCCCTAGTACCCAGATTTGGGAATGGAGAAATGCTGCATCCTTGTGGCCGTTTCCCACAACAGCAGCTTTGAACCCACTGCAAAAGGTCACTAATTATTCACCAATTGCAGGTCTGTAAATGACACCGGCCCTCCAAAAAATACTGAGGTCGAAAATCGAACAAAAAATTCTAGAGTGCAACTTTCCAAAAAGAAAATTTGAAGAGGTATATTATACTCACACTTTTTTTCTTTTTTCTTTTAACAGAAAAGCAAAAGGCGTGGAAAAATGATGAATTGTAGGAATTTTTACAGACATGTAAACCCAAATTATAAAAACCTATCAGCTCACACCAGTCAGAATGGCCATCAACAAAAATGCTGCAAACAATAAATGCTGACGTGATTGTGGAGAAATGCATACCCTCGATGCTAAGGGGGACGTGGTAAGAGCCACTAATGAAAGCACAATTGAGGTGCCTTGAAAAGGTAAACGTTGAGCTACCATACCAGTCAATCAATCATACCCACTGCTGGGTCTATCACCTGAGAAAAGGAAAATCAAAAATCACAGGCTGGCAATCCTGCACTCCAGCAATATTTACCATAGGCAACACTTGGAAGCAACGAAAATGTCCATCAACAGAGGAATGCACCAAGAGGAAGTGGTCCATGTACACAATGGAATATTAGCCATGGAAAACATTGAAGCACTGCTCTTTGAGGCACCATAGATGAGCCTGGAGATATTCACAAAACATGAAGTAGGTCGGAAAGCAAAAGACCTTTAGCCTATATTATCACTTATGGCATTATCTAATAACTGACACAGATGAACATATTTCCAAAGAGAAAGACACTCACAGGCTTAGAAAACAAACTATGCTCATCTGAAAGGAAAGGAGGGGGGAAATTGAGAAATGAAGATTAGTGTTACTATACATATACAAATACATATTATATACATGTATCAAAGAGACCGAACATGTAGCAAGGGAGGTCGACGGAACACTGTAATATTTTACATGGGAAGAGGATCTGTACATTAATAGACATACATAATGTACAAATGAACCAGATTGTGTACACCTAGGACAAACAATATTCTAAACTTTACCCAGATTAAAAAAAACTTTTAAAAACCAAGAAGAAGTAATGAGACATAAACTTATGGGGATTTCTCCTGGCAAATTCCATTCTAATTTACAACCTAGGACAATGACTTCCAGAAAGGCTCTGCTGCCCTAGAACCCAGATTGGGGAATGGAGAAATGTTACCTCCTTGTGGACGTTTCCCACAACAGCAGCTTTGAACCCACTGCAAAAGGTCACTAAATTTTCACCAACTTGCAGTTTTGTAAATGGCACCTGCCCTCCGGAAAATTTCTGGGGTCAAAAATAGACAAAAAAATTCAGAAGAGGGCAACCTTCGAAGAAGACAATTTCAAGAGCTATATCGTACTCACGGTTTTTTCTTTTAAGAGAAAAGAAAAAGGCGTAGGAATATGATGAATTTTAAAAATTTTAATGACATGCATACCCATATTACAAAAACCGATCAGCTCACAGCAGTCAGAATGGCCATTAGGAAAAATGCTGCAAAAAATAAACGGTGAAGGGAGTGTGGAGAAATGCGTACCCTCGGTTGTAAGGGGGGGCATGTAAAGAGCCACTAATGAAAACACAGTGTAGGTGCTTTGAAAAGGGAAACATTGAGCTCCCAAGTCAATCAATCACAACCACTGCTTGGCCTATCACCTGAGAAAATGAGAATCAAAAAGTCACAGGCTGGCAAACCTGTACGCCAGCAAGATTTACCTTAGCCAGCACTTGGAAGCAATGAAAATGTCCATCAACTGAGGAATGCACCAAGAAGAAGTGGTCCACGTACACAATGGAATATTACTCTAATAATAAATAAAAATTACAATTAATAACAAACAAAAGCAAGGAGACATCAACATTTGTGGGTTTATCCGGGCACATTGCACTCTAATTTATAAACGAAGAACACCACTGGCCGGTAGGTCTGTTTCCCTAGTACCAGCAAGGGGAACGTAGAAAGGCTGCTGCTCTCTGGCCGTTACCTGCAAAAGCAGGTTTAAAGCCTGAGCTAATGGTCACTTCATATGAACAAGTACTGCAAGGCTGTAAATGAAACCTGCCCTCAAAGTGTCCTGAGGGAGATAATGGCCAAAATATTTCAAATGGTGACACATACTTTAAGAAAACACTTTGAAGAAATAAGCTCTAATCACAGCTGGAAAAATAAAAAGGACATGTCTTAAAGCTCAATGTCAACGCAGTATGAGACACATGCAAATTCAACCACAAAGAGGTATCAGCTCACACCACTCAGAATAACCATCAGCAAAAACTACAAAGAATAAATCCTGAAGGTGCTGGGAAGAAATACATACCCTCCACTTTAAGTGGGACGTAACCTGGAAAGAGCCACTAAGGAGAACAGAATAGAGGTGCCTTTAAAAGATAAACATTCAGCTACCGTATGATCCAGCAGAACTATTCCTGGATCTATAAACTAAGAAGACAGAATTGGAAGGACACAGGCACGCAAATCTGCATTGCATAGTATTACAATAGCCAAGATATGGAAGTAACCAAAAAGTCCACCGACAGATGGGTGGACAAAGAAGAACTGCTACCTGTACAGATGGAATAGGAGCTAGTGGAAAAAATGAAACAATGCCATCTCCAGCACCATAGATGAGTCTAGAAGTAATCACGCAACTTGGAGTAAGTGAGAAAGCGAAAAACACATATCCTATCATATCACATATAGGTGTTACCTAAAAAATGATACAAACAAAAATATTTCCATAGAGAAACACTTTCATAGATTCATTAAAAACTTATGGTTCACCAAATGGAAAGGTGTGTGGATTGGATACATTACCATATTGAGGTTAACAGAGAGATACAAACACTTGTGAAATATATAATCACCAAAGACCTACGCAATACCAAGAGAAGACTACTGAACATTGTGTCATAACCTACATGGGAAAAGGATCCGAAGAGGAATAGATATATGTATATGTGTGAAAGAACCACATCTTGCACACCTAGAACAAACAAAACATTGTAATAAAGTTTGCTGCGATAAAAACTAAAAATTAAGTTAAAAATACCAACAAGACGTAATGAGACATAAACTTAAAGGGCTTTTTCCTCGCACATTCCATTCTAATTTACAACCTAGAACACCACTTCCAGTAAGGCTCTGTTGCCCTAGTAACCAGATTTGGTAAAGGAGAAATGCTGCCGCCTTGTGGCCGATTCCCGCAAGAGCAGCTTTTAACCCACAGCTAATGGTCACTTACCATTCAGAAGGACTCAGGGCTGTAAAGGACACCTGCCCTCAAAATTGTGCTGAGGTAGGGAATGGATAAAAAAGTTCAAAACAGGCAACATGTTCACGAAGTTAGTATGAAGAGGTAAGTTTTACTCACTCTCTTTTTAAAGAAAGGAAAATGGATAAAAGCTCAGCCTCAGGAAGTATTAGACTCATGCAATCTAATCTACAAAAAGATTTCAACTCACAGCAGTCGACTGACCATTGGCAAAAAGTCTACAAACAATAAATGCTGAAGAGGATTTAGAGAACTGTGTCCCCTCTAGCTGCTGGTGAGATGTAAAAGGGTTAAACGCTAATAATGAGAACAGAAAGGAGCTGCGTTGAAAAGCAAAAATTGAGGTACCATTCAAACCAGCAGGCGCACCAATGGGCCTCTCACCTGAGAAGACCAGAATGAAGAAGACCTGGGCTGCAAAAGCTGCACTGCAGCCTTATTCACAATAGACAAGACAGTGAAGCAACCAAAATGTCCATCAACAGAGGAAAGGATAAAGAAGAAGTGGTCCATGTACACAATGAATACTAGCCATGGAAAACAATGAAACACTGCTCTTTGAGGCACCATAGATGATCTTGGAGATAATCACAGAACATGAGCTAAGTCGGAAAGCAAAAGTCCTATATCCTATGATATCACTTATAGGCGTTATCTAATAACTGACACAAATGAACATATATCCACAGAGAAAGTCAATCACACACTTATTAAAAAAAAAACTATGCTTATCTAAAAGGAAAGGTGGGGGGAATGGATAAATGAAGATGAGCGTTACCATATGTATACAAATACATATTATATACATATATCAAAAAGACCGACCATATAGCAAGGAAGGTTTACGGAACACTCTGTAATAATTCACACGGGAAGAGGATCTCTACATAAATAGGTATATAGAATATGTAGATGAACCAGAGTGTGTACACCTTGGACAAGCAACATTCTAACCATTACCCCAATTGAAAAAATTAAAACAACGAACTAGGAATAAGGAGACATAAACTTATGGGGGGTTTTCCTGGCACATTCCATCCAAATTGAAAACCAAGGCAAACAACTTCCAGAACGGCTCTGCTGCCCTAGTACCCAGATTTGGGAATGGAGAAATGCTGCATCCTTGTGGCCGTTTCCCACAACAGCAGCTTTGAACCCACTGCAAAAGGTCACTAATTATTCACCAATTGCAGGTCTGTAAATGACACCGGCCCTCCAAAAAATACTGAGGTCGAAAATCGAACAAAAAATTCTAGAGTGCAACTTTCCAAAAAGAAAATTTGAAGAGGTATATTATACTCACACTTTTTTTCTTTTTTCTTTTAACAGAAAAGCAAAAGGCGTGGAAAAATGATGAATTGTAGGAATTTTTACAGACATGTAAACCCAAATTATAAAAACCTATCAGCTCACACCAGTCAGAATGGCCATCAACAAAAATGCTGCAAACAATAAATGCTGACGTGATTGTGGAGAAATGCATACCCTCGATGCTAAGGGGGACGTGGTAAGAGCCACTAATGAAAGCACAATTGAGGTGCCTTGAAAAGGTAAACGTTGAGCTACCATACCAGTCAATCAATCATACCCACTGCTGGGTCTATCACCTGAGAAAAGGAAAATCAAAAATCACAGGCTGGCAATCCTGCACTCCAGCAATATTTACCATAGGCAACACTTGGAAGCAACGAAAATGTCCATCAACAGAGGAATGCACCAAGAGGAAGTGGTCCATGTACACAATGGAATATTAGCCATGGAAAACATTGAAGCACTGCTCTTTGAGGCACCATAGATGAGCCTGGAGATATTCACAAAACATGAAGTAGGTCGGAAAGCAAAAGACCTATAGCCAATGTTATCAATTATGGCATTATCTAATAACTGACACAGATGACCATATTTCCAAAGAGAAAGACACTCACAGGCTTAGAAAACAAACTATGCTCATCTGAAAGGAAAGGAGGGGGGAAATTGAGAAATGAAGATTAGTGTTACTATACATATACAAATACATATTATATACATGTATCAAAGAGACCGAACATGTAGCAAGGGAGGTCGACGGAACACTGTAATATTTTACATGGGAAGAGGATCTGTACATTAATAGACATACATAATGTACAAATGAACCAGATTGTGTACACCTAGGACAAACAATATTCTAAACTTTACCCAGATTAAAAAAAACTTTTCAAAACCAAGAAGAAGTAATGAGACATAAACTTATGGGGATTTCTCCTGGCAAATTCCATTCTAATTTACAACCTAGGACAATGACTTCCAGAAAGGCTCTGCTGCCCTAGAACCCAGATTGGGGAATGGAGAAATGCTACCTCCTTGTGGACGTTTCCCACAACAGCAGCTTTGAACCCACTGCAAAAGGTCACTAAATTTTCACCAACTTGCAGTTTTGTAAATGGCACCTGCCCTCCGGAAAATTTCTGGGGTCAAAAATAGACAAAAAAATTCAGAAGAGGGCAACCTTCAAAGAAGACAATTTCAAGAGCTATATCGTACTCACGGTTTTTTCTTTTAAGAGAAAAGAAAAAGGCGTAGGAATATGATGAATTTTAAAAATTTTAATGACATGCATACCCATATTACAAAAACCGATCAGCTCACAGCAGTCAGAATGGCCATTAGGAAAAATGCTGCAAAAAATAAACGGTGAAGGGAGTGTGGAGAAATGCGTACCCTCGGTTGTAAGGGGGGGCATGTAAAGAGCCACTAATGAAAACACAGTGTAGGTGCTTTGAAAAGGGAAACATTGAGCTCCCAGTCAATCAATCACAACCACTGCTTGGCCTATCACCTGAGAAAATGAGAATCAAAAAGTCACAGGCTGGCAAACCTGTACGCCAGCAAGATTTACCTTAGCCAGCACTTGGAAGCAATGAAAATGTCCATCAACTGAGGAATGCACCAAGAAGAAGTGGTCCACGTACACAATGGAATATTACTCTAATAATAAATAAAAATTACAATTAATAACAAACAAAAGCAAGGAGACATCAACATTTGTGGGTTTATCCGGGCACATTGCACTCTAATTTATAAACGAAGAACACCACTGGCCGGTAGGTCTGTTTCCCTAGTACCAGCAAGGGGAACGTAGAAAGGCTGCTGCTCTCTGGCCGTTACCTGCAAAAGCAGGTTTAAAGCCTGAGCTAATGGTCACTTCATATGAACAAGTACTGCAAGGCTGTAAATGAAACCTGCCCTCAAAGTGTCCTGAGGGAGATAATGGCCAAAATATTTCAAATGGTGACACATACTTTAAGAAAACACTTTGAAGAAATAAGCTCTAATCACAGCTGGAAAAATAAAAAGGACATGTCTTAAAGCTCAATGTCAACGCAGTATGAGACACATGCAAATTCAACCACAAAGAGGTATCAGCTCACACCACTCAGAATAACCATCAGCAAAAACTACAAAGAATAAATCCTGAAGGTGCTGGGAAGAAATACATACCCTCCACTTTAAGTGGGACGTAACCTGGAAAGAGCCACTAAGGAGAACAGAATAGAGGTGCCTTTAAAAGATAAACATTCAGCTACCGTATGATCCAGCAGAACTATTCCTGGATCTATAAACTAAGAAGACAGAATTGGAAGGACACAGGCACGCAAATCTGCATTGCATAGTATTACAATAGCCAAGATATGGAAGTAACCAAAAAGTCCACCGACAGATGGGTGGACAAAGAAGAACTGCTACCTGTACAGATGGAATAGGAGCTAGTGGAAAAAATGAAACAATGCCATCTCCAGCACCATAGATGAGTCTAGAAGTAATCACGCAACTTGGAGTAAGTGAGAAAGCGAAAAACACATATCCTATCATATCACATACAGGTGTTACCTAAAAAATGATACAAACAAAAATATTTCCATAGAGAAACACTTTCATAGATTCATTAAAAACTTATGGTTCACCAAATGGAAAGGTGTGTGGATTGGATACATTACCATATTGAGGTTAACAGAGAGATACAAACACTTGTGAAATATATAATCACCAAAGACCTACGCAATACCAAGAGAAGACTACTGAACATTGTGTCATAACCTACATGGGAAAAGGATCCGAAGAGGAATAGATATATGTATATGTGTGAAAGAACCACATCTTGCACACCTAGAACAAACAAAACATTGTAATCAAGTTTGCTGCGATAAAAACTAAAAATTAAGTTAAAAATACCAACAAGACGTAATGAGACATAAACTTAAAGGGCTTTTTCCTCGCACATTCCATTCTAATTTACAACCTAGAACACCACTTCCAGTAAGGCTCTGTTGCCCTAGTAACCAGATTTGGTAAAGGAGAAATGCTGCCGCCTTGTGGCCGATTCCCGCAAGAGCAGCTTTTAACCCACAGCTAATGGTCACTTACCATTCAGAAGGACTCAGGGCTGTAAAGGACACCTGCCCTCAAAATTGTGCTGAGGTAGGGAATGGATAAAAAAGTTCAAAACAGGCAACATGTTCACGAAGTTAGTATGAAGAGGTAAGTTTTACTCACTCTCTTTTTAAAGAAAGGAAAATGGATAAAAGCTCAGCCTCAGGAAGTATTAGACTCATGCAATCTAATCTACAAAAAGATTTCAACTCACAGCAGTCGACTGACCATTGGCAAAAAGTCTACAAACAATAAATGCTGAAGAGGATTTAGAGAACTGTGTCCCCTCTAGCTGCTGGTGAGATGTAAAAGGGTTAAACGCTAATAATGAGAACAGAAAGGAGCTGCGTTGAAAAGCAAAAATTGAGGTACCATTCAAACCAGCAGGCGCACCAATGGGCCTCTCACCTGAGAAGACCAGAATGAAGAAGACCTGGGCTGCAAAAGCTGCACTGCAGCCTTATTCACAATAGACAAGACAGTGAAGCAACCAAAATGTCCATCAACAGAGGAAAGGATAAAGAAGAAGTGGTCCATGTACACAATGAATACTAGCCATGGAAAACAATGAAACACTGCTCTTTGAGGCACCATAGATGATCTTGGAGATAATCACAGAACATGAGCTAAGTCGGAAAGCAAAAGTCCTATATCCTATGATATCACTTATAGGCGTTATCTAATAACTGACACAAATGAACATATATCCACAGAGAAAGTCAATCACACACTTATTTAAAAAAAAACTATGCTTATCTAAAAGGAAAGGTGGGGGGAATGGATAAATGAAGATGAGCGTTACCATATGTATACAAATACATATTATATACATATATCAAAAAGACCGACCATATAGCAAGGAAGGTTTACGGAACACTCTGTAATAATTCACACGGGAAGAGGATCTCTACATAAATAGGTATATAGAATATGTAGATGAACCAGAGTGTGTACACCTTGGACAAGCAACATTCTAACCATTACCCCAATTGAAAAAATTAAAACAACGAACTAGGAATAAGGAGACATAAACTTATGGGGGGTTTTCCTGGCACATTCCATCCAAATTGAAAACCAAGGCAAACAACTTCCAGAACGGCTCTGCTGCCCTAGTACCCAGATTTGGGAATGGAGAAATGCTGCATCCTTGTGGCCGTTTCCCACAACAGCAGCTTTGAACCCACTGCAAAAGGTCACTAATTATTCACCAATTGCAGGTCTGTAAATGACACCGGCCCTCCAAAAAATACTGAGGTCGAAAATCGAACAAAAAATTCTAGAGTGCAACTTTCCAAAAAGAAAATTTGAAGAGGTATATTATACTCACACTTTTTTTCTTTTTTCTTTTAACAGAAAAGCAAAAGGCGTGGAAAAATGATGAATTGTAGGAATTTTTACAGACATGTAAACCCAAATTATAAAAACCTATCAGCTCACACCAGTCAGAATGGCCATCAACAAAAATGCTGCAAACAATAAATGCTGACGTGATTGTGGAGAAATGCATACCCTCGATGCTAAGGGGGACGTGGTAAGAGCCACTAATGAAAGCACAATTGAGGTGCCTTGAAAAGGTAAACGTTGAGCTACCATACCAGTCAATCAATCATACCCACTGCTGGGTCTATCACCTGAGAAAAGGAAAATCAAAAATCACAGGCTGGCAATCCTGCACTCCAGCAATATTTACCATAGGCAACACTTGGAAGCAACGAAAATGTCCATCAACAGAGGAATGCACCAAGAGGAAGTGGTCCATGTACACAATGGAATATTAGCCATGGAAAACATTGAAGCACTGCTCTTTGAGGCACCATAGATGAGCCTGGAGATATTCACAAAACATGAAGTAGGTCGGAAAGCAAAAGACCTTTAGCCTATATTATCACTTATGGCATTATCTAATAACTGACACAGATGAACATATTTCCAAAGAGAAAGACACTCACAGGCTTAGAAAACAAACTATGCTCATCTGAAAGGAAAGGAGGGGGGAAATTGAGAAATGAAGATTAGTGTTACTATACATATACAAATACATATTATATACATGTATCAAAGAGACCGAACATGTAGCAAGGGAGGTCGACGGAACACTGTAATATTTTACATGGGAAGAGGATCTGTACATTAATAGACATACATAATGTACAAATGAACCAGATTGTGTACACCTAGGACAAACAATATTCTAAACTTTACCCAGATTAAAAAAAACTTTTCAAAACCAAGAAGAAGTAATGAGACATAAACTTATGGGGATTTCTCCTGGCAAATTCCATTCTAATTTACAACCTAGGACAATGACTTCCAGAAAGGCTCTGCTGCCCTAGAACCCAGATTGGGGAATGGAGAAATGTTACCTCCTTGTGGACGTTTCCCACAACAGCAGCTTTGAACCCACTGCAAAAGGTCACTAAATTTTCACCAACTTGCAGTTTTGTAAATGGCACCTGCCCTCCGGAAAATTTCTGGGGTCAAAAATAGACAAAAAAATTCAGAAGAGGGCAACCTTCGAAGAAGACAATTTCAAGAGCTATATCGTACTCACGGTTTTTTCTTTTAAGAGAAAAGAAAAAGGCGTAGGAATATGATGAATTTTAAAAATTTTAATGACATGCATACCCATATTACAAAAACCGATCAGCTCACAGCAGTCAGAATGGCCATTAGGAAAAATGCTGCAAAAAATAAACGGTGAAGGGAGTGTGGAGAAATGCGTACCCTCGGTTGTAAGGGGGGGCATGTAAAGAGCCACTAATGAAAACACAGTGTAGGTGCTTTGAAAAGGGAAACATTGAGCTCCCAAGTCAATCAATCACAACCACTGCTTGGCCTATCACCTGAGAAAATGAGAATCAAAAAGTCACAGGCTGGCAAACCTGTACGCCAGCAAGATTTACCTTAGCCAGCACTTGGAAGCAATGAAAATGTCCATCAACTGAGGAATGCACCAAGAAGAAGTGGTCCACGTACACAATGGAATATTACTCTAATAATAAATAAAAATTACAATTAATAACAAACAAAAGCAAGGAGACATCAACATTTGTGGGTTTATCCGGGCACATTGCACTCTAATTTATAAACGAAGAACACCACTGGCCGGTAGGTCTGTTTCCCTAGTACCAGCAAGGGGAACGTAGAAAGGCTGCTGCTCTCTGGCCGTTACCTGCAAAAGCAGGTTTAAAGCCTGAGCTAATGGTCACTTCATATGAACAAGTACTGCAAGGCTGTAAATGAAACCTGCCCTCAAAGTGTCCTGAGGGAGATAATGGCCAAAATATTTCAAATGGTGACACATACTTTAAGAAAACACTTTGAAGAAATAAGCTCTAATCACAGCTGGAAAAATAAAAAGGACATGTCTTAAAGCTCAATGTCAACGCAGTATGAGACACATGCAAATTCAACCACAAAGAGGTATCAGCTCACACCACTCAGAATAACCATCAGCAAAAACTACAAAGAATAAATCCTGAAGGTGCTGGGAAGAAATACATACCCTCCACTTTAAGTGGGACGTAACCTGGAAAGAGCCACTAAGGAGAACAGAATAGAGGTGCCTTTAAAAGATAAACATTCAGCTACCGTATGATCCAGCAGAACTATTCCTGGATCTATAAACTAAGAAGACAGAATTGGAAGGACACAGGCACGCAAATCTGCATTGCATAGTATTACAATAGCCAAGATATGGAAGTAACCAAAAAGTCCACCGACAGATGGGTGGACAAAGAAGAACTGCTACCTGTACAGATGGAATAGGAGCTAGTGGAAAAAATGAAACAATGCCATCTCCAGCACCATAGATGAGTCTAGAAGTAATCACGCAACTTGGAGTAAGTGAGAAAGCGAAAAACACATATCCTATCATATCACATACAGGTGTTACCTAAAAAATGATACAAACAAAAATATTTCCATAGAGAAACACTTTCATAGATTCATTAAAAACTTATGGTTCACCAAATGGAAAGGTGTGTGGATTGGATACATTACCATATTGAGGTTAACAGAGAGATACAAACACTTGTGAAATATATAATCACCAAAGACCTACGCAATACCAAGAGAAGACTACTGAACATTGTGTCATAACCTACATGGGAAAAGGATCCGAAGAGGAATAGATATATGTATATGTGTGAAAGAACCACATCTTGCACACCTAGAACAAACAAAACATTGTAATCAAGTTTGCTGCGATAAAAACTAAAAATTAAGTTAAAAATACCAACAAGACGTAATGAGACATAAACTTAAAGGGCTTTTTCCTCGCACATTCCATTCTAATTTACAACCTAGAACACCACTTCCAGTAAGGCTCTGTTGCCCTAGTAACCAGATTTGGTAAAGGAGAAATGCTGCCGCCTTGTGGCCGATTCCCGCAAGAGCAGCTTTTAACCCACAGCTAATGGTCACTTACCATTCAGAAGGACTCAGGGCTGTAAAGGACACCTGCCCTCAAAATTGTGCTGAGGTAGGGAATGGATAAAAAAGTTCAAAACAGGCAACATGTTCACGAAGTTAGTATGAAGAGGTAAGTTTTACTCACTCTCTTTTTAAAGAAAGGAAAATGGATAAAAGCTCAGCCTCAGGAAGTATTAGACTCATGCAATCTAATCTACAAAAAGATTTCAACTCACAGCAGTCGACTGACCATTGGCAAAAAGTCTACAAACAATAAATGCTGAAGAGGATTTAGAGAACTGTGTCCCCTCTAGCTGCTGGTGAGATGTAAAAGGGTTAAACGCTAATAATGAGAACAGAAAGGAGCTGCGTTGAAAAGCAAAAATTGAGGTACCATTCAAACCAGCAGGCGCACCAATGGGCCTCTCACCTGAGAAGACCAGAATGAAGAAGACCTGGGCTGCAAAAGCTGCACTGCAGCCTTATTCACAATAGACAAGACAGTGAAGCAACCAAAATGTCCATCAACAGAGGAAAGGATAAAGAAGAAGTGGTCCATGTACACAATGAATACTAGCCATGGAAAACAATGAAACACTGCTCTTTGAGGCACCATAGATGATCTTGGAGATAATCACAGAACATGAGCTAAGTCGGAAAGCAAAAGTCCTATATCCTATGATATCACTTATAGGCGTTATCTAATAACTGACACAAATGAACATATATCCACAGAGAAAGTCAATCACACACTTATTTAAAAAAAAACTATGCTTATCTAAAAGGAAAGGTGGGGGGAATGGATAAATGAAGATGAGCGTTACCATATGTATACAAATACATATTATATACATATATCAAAAAGACCGACCATATAGCAAGGAAGGTTTACGGAACACTCTGTAATAATTCACACGGGAAGAGGATCTCTACATAAATAGGTATATAGAATATGTAGATGAACCAGAGTGTGTACACCTTGGACAAGCAACATTCTAACCATTACCCCAATTGAAAAAATTAAAACAACGAACTAGGAATAAGGAGACATAAACTTATGGGGGGTTTTCCTGGCACATTCCATCCAAATTGAAAACCAAGGCAAACAACTTCCAGAACGGCTCTGCTGCCCTAGTACCCAGATTTGGGAATGGAGAAATGCTGCATCCTTGTGGCCGTTTCCCACAACAGCAGCTTTGAACCCACTGCAAAAGGTCACTAATTATTCACCAATTGCAGGTCTGTAAATGACACCGGCCCTCCAAAAAATACTGAGGTCGAAAATCGAACAAAAAATTCTAGAGTGCAACTTTCCAAAAAGAAAATTTGAAGAGGTATATTATACTCACACTTTTTTTCTTTTTTCTTTTAACAGAAAAGCAAAAGGCGTGGAAAAATGATGAATTGTAGGAATTTTTACAGACATGTAAACCCAAATTATAAAAACCTATCAGCTCACACCAGTCAGAATGGCCATCAACAAAAATGCTGCAAACAATAAATGCTGACGTGATTGTGGAGAAATGCATACCCTCGATGCTAAGGGGGACGTGGTAAGAGCCACTAATGAAAGCACAATTGAGGTGCCTTGAAAAGGTAAACGTTGAGCTACCATACCAGTCAATCAATCATACCCACTGCTGGGTCTATCACCTGAGAAAAGGAAAATCAAAAATCACAGGCTGGCAATCCTGCACTCCAGCAATATTTACCATAGGCAACACTTGGAAGCAACGAAAATGTCCATCAACAGAGGAATGCACCAAGAGGAAGTGGTCCATGTACACAATGGAATATTAGCCATGGAAAACATTGAAGCACTGCTCTTTGAGGCACCATAGATGAGCCTGGAGATATTCACAAAACATGAAGTAGGTCGGAAAGCAAAAGACCTTTAGCCTATATTATCACTTATGGCATTATCTAATAACTGACACAGATGAACATATTTCCAAAGAGAAAGACACTCACAGGCTTAGAAAACAAACTATGCTCATCTGAAAGGAAAGGAGGGGGGAAATTGAGAAATGAAGATTAGTGTTACTATACATATACAAATACATATTATATACATGTATCAAAGAGACCGAACATGTAGCAAGGGAGGTCGACGGAACACTGTAATATTTTACATGGGAAGAGGATCTGTACATTAATAGACATACATAATGTACAAATGAACCAGATTGTGTACACCTAGGACAAACAATATTCTAAACTTTACCCAGATTAAAAAAAACTTTTCAAAACCAAGAAGAAGTAATGAGACATAAACTTATGGGGATTTCTCCTGGCAAATTCCATTCTAATTTACAACCTAGGACAATGACTTCCAGAAAGGCTCTGCTGCCCTAGAACCCAGATTGGGGAATGGAGAAATGTTACCTCCTTGTGGACGTTTCCCACAACAGCAGCTTTGAACCCACTGCAAAAGGTCACTAAATTTTCACCAACTTGCAGTTTTGTAAATGGCACCTGCCCTCCGGAAAATTTCTGGGGTCAAAAATAGACAAAAAAATTCAGAAGAGGGCAACCTTCGAAGAAGACAATTTCAAGAGCTATATCGTACTCACGGTTTTTTCTTTTAAGAGAAAAGAAAAAGGCGTAGGAATATGATGAATTTTAAAAATTTTAATGACATGCATACCCATATTACAAAAACCGATCAGCTCACAGCAGTCAGAATGGCCATTAGGAAAAATGCTGCAAAAAATAAACGGTGAAGGGAGTGTGGAGAAATGCGTACCCTCGGTTGTAAGGGGGGGCATGTAAAGAGCCACTAATGAAAACACAGTGTAGGTGCTTTGAAAAGGGAAACATTGAGCTCCCAAGTCAATCAATCACAACCACTGCTTGGCCTATCACCTGAGAAAATGAGAATCAAAAAGTCACAGGCTGGCAAACCTGTACGCCAGCAAGATTTACCTTAGCCAGCACTTGGAAGCAATGAAAATGTCCATCAACTGAGGAATGCACCAAGAAGAAGTGGTCCACGTACACAATGGAATATTACTCTAATAATAAATAAAAATTACAATTAATAACAAACAAAAGCAAGGAGACATCAACATTTGTGGGTTTATCCGGGCACATTGCACTCTAATTTATAAACGAAGAACACCACTGGCCGGTAGGTCTGTTTCCCTAGTACCAGCAAGGGGAACGTAGAAAGGCTGCTGCTCTCTGGCCGTTACCTGCAAAAGCAGGTTTAAAGCCTGAGCTAATGGTCACTTCATATGAACAAGTACTGCAAGGCTGTAAATGAAACCTGCCCTCAAAGTGTCCTGAGGGAGATAATGGCCAAAATATTTCAAATGGTGACACATACTTTAAGAAAACACTTTGAAGAAATAAGCTCTAATCACAGCTGGAAAAATAAAAAGGACATGTCTTAAAGCTCAATGTCAACGCAGTATGAGACACATGCAAATTCAACCACAAAGAGGTATCAGCTCACACCACTCAGAATAACCATCAGCAAAAACTACAAAGAATAAATCCTGAAGGTGCTGGGAAGAAATACATACCCTCCACTTTAAGTGGGACGTAACCTGGAAAGAGCCACTAAGGAGAACAGAATAGAGGTGCCTTTAAAAGATAAACATTCAGCTACCGTATGATCCAGCAGAACTATTCCTGGATCTATAAACTAAGAAGACAGAATTGGAAGGACACAGGCACGCAAATCTGCATTGCATAGTATTACAATAGCCAAGATATGGAAGTAACCAAAAAGTCCACCGACAGATGGGTGGACAAAGAAGAACTGCTACCTGTACAGATGGAATAGGAGCTAGTGGAAAAAATGAAACAATGCCATCTCCAGCACCATAGATGAGTCTAGAAGTAATCACGCAACTTGGAGTAAGTGAGAAAGCGAAAAACACATATCCTATCATATCACATATAGGTGTTACCTAAAAAATGATACAAACAAAAATATTTCCATAGAGAAACACTTTCATAGATTCATTAAAAACTTATGGTTCACCAAATGGAAAGGTGTGTGGATTGGATACATTACCATATTGAGGTTAACAGAGAGATACAAACACTTGTGAAATATATAATCACCAAAGACCTACGCAATACCAAGAGAAGACTACTGAACATTGTGTCATAACCTACATGGGAAAAGGATCCGAAGAGGAATAGATATATGTATATGTGTGAAAGAACCACATCTTGCACACCTAGAACAAACAAAACATTGTAATCAAGTTTGCTGCGATAAAAACTAAAAATTAAGTTAAAAATACCAACAAGACGTAATGAGACATAAACTTAAAGGGCTTTTTCCTCGCACATTCCATTCTAATTTACAACCTAGAACACCACTTCCAGTAAGGCTCTGTTGCCCTAGTAACCAGATTTGGTAAAGGAGAAATGCTGCCGCCTTGTGGCCGATTCCCGCAAGAGCAGCTTTTAACCCACAGCTAATGGTCACTTACCATTCAGAAGGACTCAGGGCTGTAAAGGACACCTGCCCTCAAAATTGTGCTGAGGTAGGGAATGGATAAAAAAGTTCAAAACAGGCAACATGTTCACGAAGTTAGTATGAAGAGGTAAGTTTTACTCACTCTCTTTTTAAAGAAAGGAAAATGGATAAAAGCTCAGCCTCAGGAAGTATTAGACTCATGCAATCTAATCTACAAAAAGATTTCAACTCACAGCAGTCGACTGACCATTGGCAAAAAGTCTACAAACAATAAATGCTGAAGAGGATTTAGAGAACTGTGTCCCCTCTAGCTGCTGGTGAGATGTAAAAGGGTTAAACGCTAATAATGAGAACAGAAAGGAGCTGCGTTGAAAAGCAAAAATTGAGGTACCATTCAAACCAGCAGGCGCACCAATGGGCCTCTCACCTGAGAAGACCAGAATGAAGAAGACCTGGGCTGCAAAAGCTGCACTGCAGCCTTATTCACAATAGACAAGACAGTGAAGCAACCAAAATGTCCATCAACAGAGGAAAGGATAAAGAAGAAGTGGTCCATGTACACAATGAATACTAGCCATGGAAAACAATGAAACACTGCTCTTTGAGGCACCATAGATGATCTTGGAGATAATCACAGAACATGAGCTAAGTCGGAAAGCAAAAGTCCTATATCCTATGATATCACTTATAGGCGTTATCTAATAACTGACACAAATGAACATATATCCACAGAGAAAGTCAATCACACACTTATTAAAAAAAAAACTATGCTTATCTAAAAGGAAAGGTGGGGGGAATGGATAAATGAAGATGAGCGTTACCATATGTATACAAATACATATTATATACATATATCAAAAAGACCGACCATATAGCAAGGAAGGTTTACGGAACACTCTGTAATAATTCACACGGGAAGAGGATCTCTACATAAATAGGTATATAGAATATGTAGATGAACCAGAGTGTGTACACCTTGGACAAGCAACATTCTAACCATTACCCCAATTGAAAAAATTAAAACAACGAACTAGGAATAAGGAGACATAAACTTATGGGGGGTTTTCCTGGCACATTCCATCCAAATTGAAAACCAAGGCAAACAACTTCCAGAACGGCTCTGCTGCCCTAGTACCCAGATTTGGGAATGGAGAAATGCTGCATCCTTGTGGCCGTTTCCCACAACAGCAGCTTTGAACCCACTGCAAAAGGTCACTAATTATTCACCAATTGCAGGTCTGTAAATGACACCGGCCCTCCAAAAAATACTGAGGTCGAAAATCGAACAAAAAATTCTAGAGTGCAACTTTCCAAAAAGAAAATTTGAAGAGGTATATTATACTCACACTTTTTTTCTTTTTTCTTTTAACAGAAAAGCAAAAGGCGTGGAAAAATGATGAATTGTAGGAATTTTTACAGACATGTAAACCCAAATTATAAAAACCTATCAGCTCACACCAGTCAGAATGGCCATCAACAAAAATGCTGCAAACAATAAATGCTGACGTGATTGTGGAGAAATGCATACCCTCGATGCTAAGGGGGACGTGGTAAGAGCCACTAATGAAAGCACAATTGAGGTGCCTTGAAAAGGTAAACGTTGAGCTACCATACCAGTCAATCAATCATACCCACTGCTGGGTCTATCACCTGAGAAAAGGAAAATCAAAAATCACAGGCTGGCAATCCTGCACTCCAGCAATATTTACCATAGGCAACACTTGGAAGCAACGAAAATGTCCATCAACAGAGGAATGCACCAAGAGGAAGTGGTCCATGTACACAATGGAATATTAGCCATGGAAAACATTGAAGCACTGCTCTTTGAGGCACCATAGATGAGCCTGGAGATATTCACAAAACATGAAGTAGGTCGGAAAGCAAAAGACCTATAGCCAATGTTATCAATTATGGCATTATCTAATAACTGACACAGATGACCATATTTCCAAAGAGAAAGACACTCACAGGCTTAGAAAACAAACTATGCTCATCTGAAAGGAAAGGAGGGGGGAAATTGAGAAATGAAGATTAGTGTTACTATACATATACAAATACATATTATATACATGTATCAAAGAGACCGAACATGTAGCAAGGGAGGTCGACGGAACACTGTAATATTTTACATGGGAAGAGGATCTGTACATTAATAGACATACATAATGTACAAATGAACCAGATTGTGTACACCTAGGACAAACAATATTCTAAACTTTACCCAGATTAAAAAAAACTTTTCAAAACCAAGAAGAAGTAATGAGACATAAACTTATGGGGATTTCTCCTGGCAAATTCCATTCTAATTTACAACCTAGGACAATGACTTCCAGAAAGGCTCTGCTGCCCTAGAACCCAGATTGGGGAATGGAGAAATGCTACCTCCTTGTGGACGTTTCCCACAACAGCAGCTTTGAACCCACTGCAAAAGGTCACTAAATTTTCACCAACTTGCAGTTTTGTAAATGGCACCTGCCCTCCGGAAAATTTCTGGGGTCAAAAATAGACAAAAAAATTCAGAAGAGGGCAACCTTCAAAGAAGACAATTTCAAGAGCTATATCGTACTCACGGTTTTTTCTTTTAAGAGAAAAGAAAAAGGCGTAGGAATATGATGAATTTTAAAAATTTTAATGACATGCATACCCATATTACAAAAACCGATCAGCTCACAGCAGTCAGAATGGCCATTAGGAAAAATGCTGCAAAAAATAAACGGTGAAGGGAGTGTGGAGAAATGCGTACCCTCGGTTGTAAGGGGGGGCATGTAAAGAGCCACTAATGAAAACACAGTGTAGGTGCTTTGAAAAGGGAAACATTGAGCTCCCAGTCAATCAATCACAACCACTGCTTGGCCTATCACCTGAGAAAATGAGAATCAAAAAGTCACAGGCTGGCAAACCTGTACGCCAGCAAGATTTACCTTAGCCAGCACTTGGAAGCAATGAAAATGTCCATCAACTGAGGAATGCACCAAGAAGAAGTGGTCCACGTACACAATGGAATATTACTCTAATAATAAATAAAAATTACAATTAATAACAAACAAAAGCAAGGAGACATCAACATTTGTGGGTTTATCCGGGCACATTGCACTCTAATTTATAAACGAAGAACACCACTGGCCGGTAGGTCTGTTTCCCTAGTACCAGCAAGGGGAACGTAGAAAGGCTGCTGCTCTCTGGCCGTTACCTGCAAAAGCAGGTTTAAAGCCTGAGCTAATGGTCACTTCATATGAACAAGTACTGCAAGGCTGTAAATGAAACCTGCCCTCAAAGTGTCCTGAGGGAGATAATGGCCAAAATATTTCAAATGGTGACACATACTTTAAGAAAACACTTTGAAGAAATAAGCTCTAATCACAGCTGGAAAAATAAAAAGGACATGTCTTAAAGCTCAATGTCAACGCAGTATGAGACACATGCAAATTCAACCACAAAGAGGTATCAGCTCACACCACTCAGAATAACCATCAGCAAAAACTACAAAGAATAAATCCTGAAGGTGCTGGGAAGAAATACATACCCTCCACTTTAAGTGGGACGTAACCTGGAAAGAGCCACTAAGGAGAACAGAATAGAGGTGCCTTTAAAAGATAAACATTCAGCTACCGTATGATCCAGCAGAACTATTCCTGGATCTATAAACTAAGAAGACAGAATTGGAAGGACACAGGCACGCAAATCTGCATTGCATAGTATTACAATAGCCAAGATATGGAAGTAACCAAAAAGTCCACCGACAGATGGGTGGACAAAGAAGAACTGCTACCTGTACAGATGGAATAGGAGCTAGTGGAAAAAATGAAACAATGCCATCTCCAGCACCATAGATGAGTCTAGAAGTAATCACGCAACTTGGAGTAAGTGAGAAAGCGAAAAACACATATCCTATCATATCACATACAGGTGTTACCTAAAAAATGATACAAACAAAAATATTTCCATAGAGAAACACTTTCATAGATTCATTAAAAACTTATGGTTCACCAAATGGAAAGGTGTGTGGATTGGATACATTACCATATTGAGGTTAACAGAGAGATACAAACACTTGTGAAATATATAATCACCAAAGACCTACGCAATACCAAGAGAAGACTACTGAACATTGTGTCATAACCTACATGGGAAAAGGATCCGAAGAGGAATAGATATATGTATATGTGTGAAAGAACCACATCTTGCACACCTAGAACAAACAAAACATTGTAATCAAGTTTGCTGCGATAAAAACTAAAAATTAAGTTAAAAATACCAACAAGACGTAATGAGACATAAACTTAAAGGGCTTTTTCCTCGCACATTCCATTCTAATTTACAACCTAGAACACCACTTCCAGTAAGGCTCTGTTGCCCTAGTAACCAGATTTGGTAAAGGAGAAATGCTGCCGCCTTGTGGCCGATTCCCGCAAGAGCAGCTTTTAACCCACAGCTAATGGTCACTTACCATTCAGAAGGACTCAGGGCTGTAAAGGACACCTGCCCTCAAAATTGTGCTGAGGTAGGGAATGGATAAAAAAGTTCAAAACAGGCAACATGTTCACGAAGTTAGTATGAAGAGGTAAGTTTTACTCACTCTCTTTTTAAAGAAAGGAAAATGGATAAAAGCTCAGCCTCAGGAAGTATTAGACTCATGCAATCTAATCTACAAAAAGATTTCAACTCACAGCAGTCGACTGACCATTGGCAAAAAGTCTACAAACAATAAATGCTGAAGAGGATTTAGAGAACTGTGTCCCCTCTAGCTGCTGGTGAGATGTAAAAGGGTTAAACGCTAATAATGAGAACAGAAAGGAGCTGCGTTGAAAAGCAAAAATTGAGGTACCATTCAAACCAGCAGGCGCACCAATGGGCCTCTCACCTGAGAAGACCAGAATGAAGAAGACCTGGGCTGCAAAAGCTGCACTGCAGCCTTATTCACAATAGACAAGACAGTGAAGCAACCAAAATGTCCATCAACAGAGGAAAGGATAAAGAAGAAGTGGTCCATGTACACAATGAATACTAGCCATGGAAAACAATGAAACACTGCTCTTTGAGGCACCATAGATGATCTTGGAGATAATCACAGAACATGAGCTAAGTCGGAAAGCAAAAGTCCTATATCCTATGATATCACTTATAGGCGTTATCTAATAACTGACACAAATGAACATATATCCACAGAGAAAGTCAATCACACACTTATTTAAAAAAAAACTATGCTTATCTAAAAGGAAAGGTGGGGGGAATGGATAAATGAAGATGAGCGTTACCATATGTATACAAATACATATTATATACATATATCAAAAAGACCGACCATATAGCAAGGAAGGTTTACGGAACACTCTGTAATAATTCACACGGGAAGAGGATCTCTACATAAATAGGTATATAGAATATGTAGATGAACCAGAGTGTGTACACCTTGGACAAGCAACATTCTAACCATTACCCCAATTGAAAAAATTAAAACAACGAACTAGGAATAAGGAGACATAAACTTATGGGGGGTTTTCCTGGCACATTCCATCCAAATTGAAAACCAAGGCAAACAACTTCCAGAACGGCTCTGCTGCCCTAGTACCCAGATTTGGGAATGGAGAAATGCTGCATCCTTGTGGCCGTTTCCCACAACAGCAGCTTTGAACCCACTGCAAAAGGTCACTAATTATTCACCAATTGCAGGTCTGTAAATGACACCGGCCCTCCAAAAAATACTGAGGTCGAAAATCGAACAAAAAATTCTAGAGTGCAACTTTCCAAAAAGAAAATTTGAAGAGGTATATTATACTCACACTTTTTTTCTTTTTTCTTTTAACAGAAAAGCAAAAGGCGTGGAAAAATGATGAATTGTAGGAATTTTTACAGACATGTAAACCCAAATTATAAAAACCTATCAGCTCACACCAGTCAGAATGGCCATCAACAAAAATGCTGCAAACAATAAATGCTGACGTGATTGTGGAGAAATGCATACCCTCGATGCTAAGGGGGACGTGGTAAGAGCCACTAATGAAAGCACAATTGAGGTGCCTTGAAAAGGTAAACGTTGAGCTACCATACCAGTCAATCAATCATACCCACTGCTGGGTCTATCACCTGAGAAAAGGAAAATCAAAAATCACAGGCTGGCAATCCTGCACTCCAGCAATATTTACCATAGGCAACACTTGGAAGCAACGAAAATGTCCATCAACAGAGGAATGCACCAAGAGGAAGTGGTCCATGTACACAATGGAATATTAGCCATGGAAAACATTGAAGCACTGCTCTTTGAGGCACCATAGATGAGCCTGGAGATATTCACAAAACATGAAGTAGGTCGGAAAGCAAAAGACCTATAGCCAATGTTATCAATTATGGCATTATCTAATAACTGACACAGATGACCATATTTCCAAAGAGAAAGACACTCACAGGCTTAGAAAACAAACTATGCTCATCTGAAAGGAAAGGAGGGGGGAAATTGAGAAATGAAGATTAGTGTTACTATACATATACAAATACATATTATATACATGTATCAAAGAGACCGAACATGTAGCAAGGGAGGTCGACGGAACACTGTAATATTTTACATGGGAAGAGGATCTGTACATTAATAGACATACATAATGTACAAATGAACCAGATTGTGTACACCTAGGACAAACAATATTCTAAACTTTACCCAGATTAAAAAAAACTTTTCAAAACCAAGAAGAAGTAATGAGACATAAACTTATGGGGATTTCTCCTGGCAAATTCCATTCTAATTTACAACCTAGGACAATGACTTCCAGAAAGGCTCTGCTGCCCTAGAACCCAGATTGGGGAATGGAGAAATGCTACCTCCTTGTGGACGTTTCCCACAACAGCAGCTTTGAACCCACTGCAAAAGGTCACTAAATTTTCACCAACTTGCAGTTTTGTAAATGGCACCTGCCCTCCGGAAAATTTCTGGGGTCAAAAATAGACAAAAAAATTCAGAAGAGGGCAACCTTCAAAGAAGACAATTTCAAGAGCTATATCGTACTCACGGTTTTTTCTTTTAAGAGAAAAGAAAAAGGCGTAGGAATATGATGAATTTTAAAAATTTTAATGACATGCATACCCATATTACAAAAACCGATCAGCTCACAGCAGTCAGAATGGCCATTAGGAAAAATGCTGCAAAAAATAAACGGTGAAGGGAGTGTGGAGAAATGCGTACCCTCGGTTGTAAGGGGGGGCATGTAAAGAGCCACTAATGAAAACACAGTGTAGGTGCTTTGAAAAGGGAAACATTGAGCTCCCAGTCAATCAATCACAACCACTGCTTGGCCTATCACCTGAGAAAATGAGAATCAAAAAGTCACAGGCTGGCAAACCTGTACGCCAGCAAGATTTACCTTAGCCAGCACTTGGAAGCAATGAAAATGTCCATCAACTGAGGAATGCACCAAGAAGAAGTGGTCCACGTACACAATGGAATATTACTCTAATAATAAATAAAAATTACAATTAATAACAAACAAAAGCAAGGAGACATCAACATTTGTGGGTTTATCCGGGCACATTGCACTCTAATTTATAAACGAAGAACACCACTGGCCGGTAGGTCTGTTTCCCTAGTACCAGCAAGGGGAACGTAGAAAGGCTGCTGCTCTCTGGCCGTTACCTGCAAAAGCAGGTTTAAAGCCTGAGCTAATGGTCACTTCATATGAACAAGTACTGCAAGGCTGTAAATGAAACCTGCCCTCAAAGTGTCCTGAGGGAGATAATGGCCAAAATATTTCAAATGGTGACACATACTTTAAGAAAACACTTTGAAGAAATAAGCTCTAATCACAGCTGGAAAAATAAAAAGGACATGTCTTAAAGCTCAATGTCAACACAGTATGAGACACATGCAAATTCAACCACAAAGAGGTATCAGCTCACACCACTCAGAATAACCATCAGCAAAAACTACAAAGAATAAATCCTGAAGGTGCTGGGAAGAAATACATACCCTCCACTTTAAGTGGGACGTAACCTGGAAAGAGCCACTAAGGAGAACAGAATAGAGGTGCCTTTAAAAGATAAACATTCAGCTACCGTATGATCCAGCAGAACTATTCCTGGATCTATAAACTAAGAAGACAGAATTGGAAGGACACAGGCACGCAAATCTGCATTGCATAGTATTACAATAGCCAAGATATGGAAGTAACCAAAAAGTCCACCGACAGATGGGTGGACAAAGAAGAACTGCTACCTGTACAGATGGAATAGGAGCTAGTGGAAAAAATGAAACAATGCCATCTCCAGCACCATAGATGAGTCTAGAAGTAATCACGCAACTTGGAGTAAGTGAGAAAGCGAAAAACACATATCCTATCATATCACATACAGGTGTTACCTAAAAAATGATACAAACAAAAATATTTCCATAGAGAAACACTTTCATAGATTCATTAAAAACTTATGGTTCACCAAATGGAAAGGTGTGTGGATTGGATACATTACCATATTGAGGTTAACAGAGAGATACAAACACTTGTGAAATATATAATCACCAAAGACCTACGCAATACCAAGAGAAGACTACTGAACATTGTGTCATAACCTACATGGGAAAAGGATCCGAAGAGGAATAGATATATGTATATGTGTGAAAGAACCACATCTTGCACACCTAGAACAAACAAAACATTGTAATCAAGTTTGCTGCGATAAAAACTAAAAATTAAGTTAAAAATACCAACAAGACGTAATGAGACATAAACTTAAAGGGCTTTTTCCTCGCACATTCCATTCTAATTTACAACCTAGAACACCACTTCCAGTAAGGCTCTGTTGCCCTAGTAACCAGATTTGGTAAAGGAGAAATGCTGCCGCCTTGTGGCCGATTCCCGCAAGAGCAGCTTTTAACCCACAGCTAATGGTCACTTACCATTCAGAAGGACTCAGGGCTGTAAAGGACACCTGCCCTCAAAATTGTGCTGAGGTAGGGAATGGATAAAAAAGTTCAAAACAGGCAACATGTTCACGAAGTTAGTATGAAGAGGTAAGTGTTACTCACTCTCTTTTTAAAGAAAGGAAAATGGATAAAAGCTCAGCCTCAGGAAGTATTAGACTCATGCAATCTAATCTACAAAAAGATTTCAACTCACAGCAGTCGACTGACCATTGGCAAAAAGTCTACAAACAATAAATGCTGAAGAGGATTTAGAGAACTGTGTCCCCTCTAGCTGCTGGTGAGATGTAAAAGGGTTAAACGCTAATAATGAGAACAGAAAGGAGCTGCGTTGAAAAGCAAAAATTGAGGTACCATTCAAACCAGCAGGCGCACCAATGGGCCTCTCACCTGAGAAGACCAGAATGAAGAAGACCTGGGCTGCAAAAGCTGCACTGCAGCCTTATTCACAATAGACAAGACAGTGAAGCAACCAAAATGTCCATCAACAGAGGAAAGGATAAAGAAGAAGTGGTCCATGTACACAATGAATACTAGCCATGGAAAACAATGAAACACTGCTCTTTGAGGCACCATAGATGATCTTGGAGATAATCACAGAACATGAGCTAAGTCGGAAAGCAAAAGTCCTATATCCTATGATATCACTTATAGGCGTTATCTAATAACTGACACAAATGAACATATATCCACAGAGAAAGTCAATCACACACTTATTTAAAAAAAAACTATGCTTATCTAAAAGGAAAGGTGGGGGGAATGGATAAATGAAGATGAGCGTTACCATATGTATACAAATACATATTATATACATATATCAAAAAGACCGACCATATAGCAAGGAAGGTTTACGGAACACTCTGTAATAATTCACACGGGAAGAGGATCTCTACATAAATAGGTATATAGAATATGTAGATGAACCAGAGTGTGTACACCTTGGACAAGCAACATTCTAACCATTACCCCAATTGAAAAAATTAAAACAACGAACTAGGAATAAGGAGACATAAACTTATGGGGGGTTTTCCTGGCACATTCCATCCAAATTGAAAACCAAGGCAAACAACTTCCAGAACGGCTCTGCTGCCCTAGTACCCAGATTTGGGAATGGAGAAATGCTGCATCCTTGTGGCCGTTTCCCACAACAGCAGCTTTGAACCCACTGCAAAAGGTCACTAATTATTCACCAATTGCAGGTCTGTAAATGACACCGGCCCTCCAAAAAATACTGAGGTCGAAAATCGAACAAAAAATTCTAGAGTGCAACTTTCCAAAAAGAAAATTTGAAGAGGTATATTATACTCACACTTTTTTTCTTTTTTCTTTTAACAGAAAAGCAAAAGGCGTGGAAAAATGATGAATTGTAGGAATTTTTACAGACATGTAAACCCAAATTATAAAAACCTATCAGCTCACACCAGTCAGAATGGCCATCAACAAAAATGCTGCAAACAATAAATGCTGACGTGATTGTGGAGAAATGCATACCCTCGATGCTAAGGGGGACGTGGTAAGAGCCACTAATGAAAGCACAATTGAGGTGCCTTGAAAAGGTAAACGTTGAGCTACCATACCAGTCAATCAATCATACCCACTGCTGGGTCTATCACCTGAGAAAAGGAAAATCAAAAATCACAGGCTGGCAATCCTGCACTCCAGCAATATTTACCATAGGCAACACTTGGAAGCAACGAAAATGTCCATCAACAGAGGAATGCACCAAGAGGAAGTGGTCCATGTACACAATGGAATATTAGCCATGGAAAACATTGAAGCACTGCTCTTTGAGGCACCATAGATGAGCCTGGAGATATTCACAAAACATGAAGTAGGTCGGAAAGCAAAAGACCTATAGCCAATGTTATCAATTATGGCATTATCTAATAACTGACACAGATGACCATATTTCCAAAGAGAAAGACACTCACAGGCTTAGAAAACAAACTATGCTCATCTGAAAGGAAAGGAGGGGGGAAATTGAGAAATGAAGATTAGTGTTACTATACATATACAAATACATATTATATACATGTATCAAAGAGACCGAACATGTAGCAAGGGAGGTCGACGGAACACTGTAATATTTTACATGGGAAGAGGATCTGTACATTAATAGACATACATAATGTACAAATGAACCAGATTGTGTACACCTAGGACAAACAATATTCTAAACTTTACCCAGATTAAAAAAAACTTTTAAAAACCAAGAAGAAGTAATGAGACATAAACTTATGGGGATTTCTCCTGGCAAATTCCATTCTAATTTACAACCTAGGACAATGACTTCCAGAAAGGCTCTGCTGCCCTAGAACCCAGATTGGGGAATGGAGAAATGTTACCTCCTTGTGGACGTTTCCCACAACAGCAGCTTTGAACCCACTGCAAAAGGTCACTAAATTTTCACCAACTTGCAGTTTTGTAAATGGCACCTGCCCTCCGGAAAATTTCTGGGGTCAAAAATAGACAAAAAAATTCAGAAGAGGGCAACCTTCGAAGAAGACAATTTCAAGAGCTATATCGTACTCACGGTTTTTTCTTTTAAGAGAAAAGAAAAAGGCGTAGGAATATGATGAATTTTAAAAATTTTAATGACATGCATACCCATATTACAAAAACCGATCAGCTCACAGCAGTCAGAATGGCCATCAGGAAAAATGCTGCAAAAAATAAACGGTGAAGGGAGTGTGGAGAAATGCGTACCCTCGGTTGTAAGGGGGGGCATGTAAAGAGCCACTAATGAAAACACAGTGTAGGTGCTTTGAAAAGGGAAACATTGAGCTCCCAAGTCAATCAATCACAACCACTGCTTGGCCTATCACCTGAGAAAATGAGAATCAAAAAGTCACAGGCTGGCAAACCTGTACGCCAGCAAGATTTACCTTAGCCAGCACTTGGAAGCAATGAAAATGTCCATCAACTGAGGAATGCACCAAGAAGAAGTGGTCCACGTACACAATGGAATATTACTCTAATAATAAATAAAAATTACAATTAATAACAAACAAAAGCAAGGAGACATCAACATTTGTGGGTTTATCCGGGCACATTGCACTCTAATTTATAAACGAAGAACACCACTGGCCGGTAGGTCTGTTTCCCTAGTACCAGCAAGGGGAACGTAGAAAGGCTGCTGCTCTCTGGCCGTTACCTGCAAAAGCAGGTTTAAAGCCTGAGCTAATGGTCACTTCATATGAACAAGTACTGCAAGGCTGTAAATGAAACCTGCCCTCAAAGTGTCCTGAGGGAGATAATGGCCAAAATATTTCAAATGGTGACACATACTTTAAGAAAACACTTTGAAGAAATAAGCTCTAATCACAGCTGGAAAAATAAAAAGGACATGTCTTAAAGCTCAATGTCAACGCAGTATGAGACACATGCAAATTCAACCACAAAGAGGTATCAGCTCACACCACTCAGAATAACCATCAGCAAAAACTACAAAGAATAAATCCTGAAGGTGCTGGGAAGAAATACATACCCTCCACTTTAAGTGGGACGTAACCTGGAAAGAGCCACTAAGGAGAACAGAATAGAGGTGCCTTTAAAAGATAAACATTCAGCTACCGTATGATCCAGCAGAACTATTCCTGGATCTATAAACTAAGAAGACAGAATTGGAAGGACACAGGCACGCAAATCTGCATTGCATAGTATTACAATAGCCAAGATATGGAAGTAACCAAAAAGTCCACCGACAGATGGGTGGACAAAGAAGAACTGCTACCTGTACAGATGGAATAGGAGCTAGTGGAAAAAATGAAACAATGCCATCTCCAGCACCATAGATGAGTCTAGAAGTAATCACGCAACTTGGAGTAAGTGAGAAAGCGAAAAACACATATCCTATCATATCACATATAGGTGTTACCTAAAAAATGATACAAACAAAAATATTTCCATAGAGAAACACTTTCATAGATTCATTAAAAACTTATGGTTCACCAAATGGAAAGGTGTGTGGATTGGATACATTACCATATTGAGGTTAACAGAGAGATACAAACACTTGTGAAATATATAATCACCAAAGACCTACGCAATACCAAGAGAAGACTACTGAACATTGTGTCATAACCTACATGGGAAAAGGATCCGAAGAGGAATAGATATATGTATATGTGTGAAAGAACCACATCTTGCACACCTAGAACAAACAAAACATTGTAATCAAGTTTGCTGCGATAAAAACTAAAAATTAAGTTAAAAATACCAACAAGACGTAATGAGACATAAACTTAAAGGGCTTTTTCCTCGCACATTCCATTCTAATTTACAACCTAGAACACCACTTCCAGTAAGGCTCTGTTGCCCTAGTAACCAGATTTGGTAAAGGAGAAATGCTGCCGCCTTGTGGCCGATTCCCGCAAGAGCAGCTTTTAACCCACAGCTAATGGTCACTTACCATTCAGAAGGACTCAGGGCTGTAAAGGACACCTGCCCTCAAAATTGTGCTGAGGTAGGGAATGGATAAAAAAGTTCAAAACAGGCAACATGTTCACGAAGTTAGTATGAAGAGGTAAGTGTTACTCACTCTCTTTTTAAAGAAAGGAAAATGGATAAAAGCTCAGCCTCAGGAAGTATTAGACTCATGCAATCTAATCTACAAAAAGATTTCAACTCACAGCAGTCGACTGACCATTGGCAAAAAGTCTACAAACAATAAATGCTGAAGAGGATTTAGAGAACTGTGTCCCCTCTAGCTGCTGGTGAGATGTAAAAGGGTTAAACGCTAATAATGAGAACAGAAAGGAGCTGCGTTGAAAAGCAAAAATTGAGGTACCATTCAAACCAGCAGGCGCACCAATGGGCCTCTCACCTGAGAAGACCAGAATGAAGAAGACCTGGGCTGCAAAAGCTGCACTGCAGCCTTATTCACAATAGACAAGACAGTGAAGCAACCAAAATGTCCATCAACAGAGGAAAGGATAAAGAAGAAGTGGTCCATGTACACAATGAATACTAGCCATGGAAAACAATGAAACACTGCTCTTTGAGGCACCATAGATGATCTTGGAGATAATCACAGAACATGAGCTAAGTCGGAAAGCAAAAGTCCTATATCCTATGATATCACTTATAGGCGTTATCTAATAACTGACACAAATGAACATATATCCACAGAGAAAGTCAATCACACACTTATTAAAAAAAAAACTATGCTTATCTAAAAGGAAAGGTGGGGGGAATGGATAAATGAAGATGAGCGTTACCATATGTATACAAATACATATTATATACATATATCAAAAAGACCGACCATATAGCAAGGAAGGTTTACGGAACACTCTGTAATAATTCACACGGGAAGAGGATCTCTACATAAATAGGTATATAGAATATGTAGATGAACCAGAGTGTGTACACCTTGGACAAGCAACATTCTAACCATTACCCCAATTGAAAAAATTAAAACAACGAACTAGGAATAAGGAGACATAAACTTATGGGGGGTTTTCCTGGCACATTCCATCCAAATTGAAAACCAAGGCAAACAACTTCCAGAACGGCTCTGCTGCCCTAGTACCCAGATTTGGGAATGGAGAAATGCTGCATCCTTGTGGCCGTTTCCCACAACAGCAGCTTTGAACCCACTGCAAAAGGTCACTAATTATTCACCAATTGCAGGTCTGTAAATGACACCGGCCCTCCAAAAAATACTGAGGTCGAAAATCGAACAAAAAATTCTAGAGTGCAACTTTCCAAAAAGAAAATTTGAAGAGGTATATTATACTCACACTTTTTTTCTTTTTTCTTTTAACAGAAAAGCAAAAGGCGTGGAAAAATGATGAATTGTAGGAATTTTTACAGACATGTAAACCCAAATTATAAAAACCTATCAGCTCACACCAGTCAGAATGGCCATCAACAAAAATGCTGCAAACAATAAATGCTGACGTGATTGTGGAGAAATGCATACCCTCGATGCTAAGGGGGACGTGGTAAGAGCCACTAATGAAAGCACAATTGAGGTGCCTTGAAAAGGTAAACGTTGAGCTACCATACCAGTCAATCAATCATACCCACTGCTGGGTCTATCACCTGAGAAAAGGAAAATCAAAAATCACAGGCTGGCAATCCTGCACTCCAGCAATATTTACCATAGGCAACACTTGGAAGCAACGAAAATGTCCATCAACAGAGGAATGCACCAAGAGGAAGTGGTCCATGTACACAATGGAATATTAGCCATGGAAAACATTGAAGCACTGCTCTTTGAGGCACCATAGATGAGCCTGGAGATATTCACAAAACATGAAGTAGGTCGGAAAGCAAAAGACCTATAGCCAATGTTATCAATTATGGCATTATCTAATAACTGACACAGATGACCATATTTCCAAAGAGAAAGACACTCACAGGCTTAGAAAACAAACTATGCTCATCTGAAAGGAAAGGAGGGGGGAAATTGAGAAATGAAGATTAGTGTTACTATACATATACAAATACATATTATATACATGTATCAAAGAGACCGAACATGTAGCAAGGGAGGTCGACGGAACACTGTAATATTTTACATGGGAAGAGGATCTGTACATTAATAGACATACATAATGTACAAATGAACCAGATTGTGTACACCTAGGACAAACAATATTCTAAACTTTACCCAGATTAAAAAAAACTTTTCAAAACCAAGAAGAAGTAATGAGACATAAACTTATGGGGATTTCTCCTGGCAAATTCCATTCTAATTTACAACCTAGGACAATGACTTCCAGAAAGGCTCTGCTGCCCTAGAACCCAGATTGGGGAATGGAGAAATGTTACCTCCTTGTGGACGTTTCCCACAACAGCAGCTTTGAACCCACTGCAAAAGGTCACTAAATTTTCACCAACTTGCAGTTTTGTAAATGGCACCTGCCCTCCGGAAAATTTCTGGGGTCAAAAATAGACAAAAAAATTCAGAAGAGGGCAACCTTCGAAGAAGACAATTTCAAGAGCTATATCGTACTCACGGTTTTTTCTTTTAAGAGAAAAGAAAAAGGCGTAGGAATATGATGAATTTTAAAAATTTTAATGACATGCATACCCATATTACAAAAACCGATCAGCTCACAGCAGTCAGAATGGCCATTAGGAAAAATGCTGCAAAAAATAAACGGTGAAGGGAGTGTGGAGAAATGCGTACCCTCGGTTGTAAGGGGGGGCATGTAAAGAGCCACTAATGAAAACACAGTGTAGGTGCTTTGAAAAGGGAAACATTGAGCTCCCAGTCAATCAATCACAACCACTGCTTGGCCTATCACCTGAGAAAATGAGAATCAAAAAGTCACAGGCTGGCAAACCTGTACGCCAGCAAGATTTACCTTAGCCAGCACTTGGAAGCAATGAAAATGTCCATCAACCGAGGAATGCACCAAGAAGAAGTGGTCCACGTACACAATGGAATATTACTCTAATAATAAATAAAAATTACATTTAAAAACAAACAAAAGCAAGGAGACATCAACATTTGTGGGTTTATCCGGGCACATTGCACTCTAATTTATAAACGAAGAACACCACTGGCCGGTAGGTCAGTTTCCCTAGTACCAGCAAGGGGAACGTAGAAAGGCTGCTGCTCTCTGGCCGTTACCTGCAAAAGCAGGTTTAAAGCCTGAGCTAATGGTCACTTCATATGAACAAGTACTGCAAGGCTGTAAATGAAACCTGCCCTCAAAGTGTCTTGAGGGAGATAATGGCCAAAATATTTCAAATGGTGACACATACTTTAAGAAAACACTTTGAAGAAATAAGCTCTAATCACAGCTGGAAAAATAAAAAGGACATGTCTTAAAGCTCAATGTCAACGCAGTATGAGACACATGCAAATTCAACCACAAAGAGGTATCAGCTCACACCACTCAGAATAACCATCAGCAAAAACTACAAAGAATAAATCCTGAAGAATAAATCCTGAAGGTGCTGGGAAGAAATACATACCCTCCACTTTAAGTGGGACGTAACCTGGAAAGAGCCACTAAGGAGAACAGAATAGAGGTGCCTTTAAAAGATAAACATTCAGCTACCGTATGATCCAGCAGAACTATTCCTGGATCTATAAACTAAGAAGACAGAATTGGAAGGACACAGGCACGCAAATCTGCATTGCATAGTATTACAATAGCCAAGATATGGAAGTAACCAAAAAGTCCACCGACAGATGGGTGGACAAAGAAGAACTGCTACCTGTACAGATGGAATAGGAGCTAGTGGAAAAAATGAAACAATGCCATCTCCAGCACCATAGATGAGTCTAGAAGTAATCACGCAACTTGGAGTAAGTGAGAAAGCGAAAAACACATATCCTATCATATCACATATAGGTGTTACCTAAAAAAAGATACAAACAAAAATATTTCCATAGAGAAACACTTTCATAGATTCATTAAAAACTAATGGTTCACCAAATGGAAAGGTGTGTGGATTGGATACATTACCATATTGAGGTTAACAGAGAGATACAAACACTTGTGAAATATATAATCACCAAAGACCTACGCAATACCAAGAGAAGACTACTGAACATTGTGTCATAACCTACATGGGAAAAGGATCCGAAGAAGAATAGATATATGTATATGTGTGAAAGAACCACATCTTGCACACCTAGAACAAACAAAACATTGTAATCAAGTTTGCTGTGATAAAAACTAAAAATTAAGTTAAAAATACCAACAAGACGTAATGAGACATAAACTTAAAGGGCTTTTTCCTCGCACATTCCATTCTAATTTACAACCTAGAACACCACTTCCAGTTAGGCTCTGTTGCCCTAGTAACCAGATTTGGTAAAGGAGAAATGCTGCCGCCTTGTGGCCGATTCCCGCAAGAGCAGCTTTTAACCCACAGCTAATGGTCACTTACCATTCAGAAGGACTCAGGGCTGTAAAGGACACCTGCCCTCAAAATTGTGCTGAGGTAGGGAATGGATAAAAAAGTTCAAAACAGGCAACATGTTCACGAAGTTAGTATGAAGAGGTAAGTTTTACTCACTCTCTTTTTAAAGAAAGGAAAATGGATAAAAGCTCAGCCTCAGGAAGTATTAGACTCATGCAATCTAATCTACAAAAAGATTTCAACTCACAGCAGTCGACTGACCATTGGCAAAAAGTCTACAAAAAATAAATGCTGAAGAGGATTTAGAGAACTGTGTCCCCTCTAGCTGCTGGTGAGATGTAAAAGGGTTAAACGCTAATAATGAGAACAGAAAGGAGCTGCGTTGAAAAGCAAAAATTGAGGTACCATTCAATCCAGCAGGCGCACCAATGGGCCTCTCACCTGAGAAGACCAGAATGAAGAAGACCTGGGCTGCAAAAGCTGCACTGCAGCCTTATTCACAATAGACAAGACAGTGAAGCAACCAAAATGTCCATCAACAGATGAAAGGATAAAGAAGAAGTGGTCCATGTACACAATGAATACTAGCCATGGAAAACAATGAAACACTGCTCTTTGAGGCACCATAGATGATCTTGGAGATAATCACAGAACATGAGCTAAGTCGGAAAGCAAAAGTCCTATATCCTATGATATCACTTATAGGCGTTATCTAATAACTGACACAAATGAACATATTTTCAAAGAGAAAGACACTCACAGGCTTAGAAAACAAACTATGCTCATCTAAAAGGAAAGGAGGGGGAAATTGAGAAATGAAGATTAGTGTTACTATACATATACAAATACGTATTATATACATGTATCAAAAAGACCGAACATATAGCAAGGGAGGTCGACGGAACACTGTAATATTTTACATGGGAAGAGGATCTGTACATTAATAGACATACATAATGTACAAATGAACCAGATTGTGTACACCTAGGACAAACAATATTCTAAACTTTACCCAGATTAAAAAATCTTTTAAAAACCAAGAAGAAGTAATGAGACATAAACTTATGGGGGTATCTCCTGGCAAATTCCATTCTAATTTACAACCTAGGACAATGACTTCCAGAAAGGCTCTGCTGCCCTAGTACCCAGATTGGGGAATGGAGAAATGCTACCTCCTTGTGGCCGTTTCCCACAACAGCAGCTTTGAACCCACTGCAAAAGATCACTAAATTTTCACCAACTTGCAGTTCTGTAAATGACACCTGCCCTCCAGAAAATTTCTGGGGTCAAAAATCGACCAAAAAATTCAAAAGAGGGCAACCTTCGAAGAGGACAATTTCAAGAGCTATATTGTACTCACGGTTTTTTCTTTTACGAGAAAAGAAAAAGGCGTAGGAATATGATGAATTTTAAAAAATTTAAGACATGCATACCCATATTACAAAAACCTATCAGCTCACAGCAGTCAGAATGACCATTAGGAATAATGCTGCAAAAAACAAACGGTGAAGGGAGTGTGGAGAAATGCGTACCCTCGGTTGTAAGGCGGGGCATGTAAAGAGCCACAAATGGAAACACAGTGTAGGTGCTTTGAAAAGTGAAACATTGAGCTACCAGTCAATCAATCACAACCACTGCTTGGCCTATCACCTGAGAAAATGAGAATCAAAAAGTCACAGGCTGGCAAACCTGTACGCCAGCAAGATTTACCTTAGCCAGCACTTGGAAGCAAAGAAAATGTCCATCAACCGAGGAATGCACCAAGAAGAAGTGGTACACGTACACAATGGAATATTACTCTAATAATAAATATAAATTAAATTTAAAAACGAACAAAAGCAAGGAGTCATCAACATTTTTGGGCTTATCCGGGCACATTGCACTCTAATTTATAACCGAAGAACACCACTGGCCGGTAGGTCTGTTTCCCTAGTACCAGCAAGGGGAACGTAGAAAGGCTGCCGCTCTCTGGCTGTTACCTGCAAAAGCAGGTTTAAAGCCTGAGCTAATGGTCACTTCATATGAAGAAGTACTGCAGGGCTGTAAATGAAACCTGCCCTCAAAAGCCTGGATATAATCACAAAACATAAGGTCGATCGGAAAGCAAAAGACCTATACTCTCTGATATCACTTATGGTGTTATCTAATAACTGACAGAAATGAACATATTTCCAAAGAGAAAGACACTCACATGCTTAGAAATCAAACTCTGCTCATGTATAAAGAAAGGTGGGGGCAATGGATAAATGAAGATTAGTGTTACTATACATATATAAATACATATTATATATATTTATCAAAAAGCCAGACTATATATTAAGGGGGGGTCTATGGAACACTCTGTAATATTTTACATGGGAAGAGGATCTGTACATGAATAGACGTATATAATGTATAAATGAACCAGACTGTGTACACTTAGGACTAACAATATTCTAATCTTAACACCGATTTTAAAAATTTAAAAAACCAAGAAGATGTAATGAGACATAATCATATGGGGCTATATCCTGGCACATTCCATTCTTATTTACAACCTAGGAACATGACTTCCAGAAAGGCTCTTGCCCTAGTACCCAGATTTGGGAATGGAGAAATGCTACCCCATTGTAGCCGTTTCCCACAACAGAAGCTTCAAACCCATTGCTTAAGGTCACTAAGTATTCATATAACCGCAGGCCTGTAAATGACACCTACCCTCCAAAACAATCCTGGGGTTGAAAATTGACCAAAAAATTCAAATGAGGGCAACGTTCCAAGAAGACACTTTCAAGAGGTATATTGTACTCACACTTTTTTCTTTTTTTTTTAAACAGAAAAAAAAGGTGTGGAAAACTGATGAATTTTAGAAATTTTAATGACATGAATACCCATATTACAAAAACCTATCAGCTCACAGCAGTCAGAATGGCCATTAGGAAAAATGCTGCAAAAAATAAACGGTGAAGGGAGTGTGGAGAAATGCGTACCCTCGGTTGTAAGGGGGGGCATGTAAAGAGCCACTAATGAAAACACAATGTAGGTGCTTTGAACAGGGAAACATTGAGCTACCAGTCAATCAGTCACAACCACTGCTGGGCCTATCACCTGAGAAAATGAAAATCATAAAGTCACAGGCTGGCAATCCCGCACTCCAGCACTATTTACCATAGCCAACACTTGGAAGCAACAAAAATGTCCATCAACCGAGGAATGCACCAAGACGAAGTGTTCCATGTACACAATGGAATATTACTCCAATAATAAATATAAATTAAATCTAAAAAACAAAGCAAAAGTAAGGAGGCATCAGCATTTGTGGGTTTATCCGGGCACATTGCACTCTAATTTATAACCGAGGGCCACCAGTGGCCGGAAGGTGTGTTTCCCTAGTTACCAGAGTGTCGAACATAGAAAGGCTGCCGCCTTCTGGCCGTTACCTGCAAAAGCAGCTTTAAAGCCTGTGCTAATGGTCACTTCATATGAACAAGTACTGCAGGGCTGTAAATGAAACCTGCCCTCAAAATGTCTTGAGGGAGGTAATGGCCAAAAAATTTCAAAATGTGACACATACTTTAAGTAAACACTTTGAAGAACTAAGCTGTAATCACAGTTTGATAAATAAAAAGGACATGCTTTAAAGCTCAATTTCAACAGATTATGGAACACATGCAAGTTCAACCACAAAGAGGTCTCAACTCCTTCCTGTCAGAATAACCATCAGCAATAAAACTACAAACAATAAATACTGAAGGTGTTTTGGAGAAATGCATACCCTCAACTTTAAGTTGGACGTAACCTGGAAAGAGCCACTAATGAGAATTGAATGGTGGTGCCTTTAAAACGTACACACTGAGCTACCATATGATACAGCAAGCCCACTCCTTGGCCTATAACATAGGAAGATAGATCTGGAAAGACACAGGCAAGCAAATGTGCATTGCAGCAGTATTACAATAGCCAAGACATGGATGCAACCAAAAAGTCCATCAAGAGTTGCGTTGCCAAAGAAGAACTGGTTCATGTACAGATGGAATATTAACCAGGGAAAAAAATGAAACAAGGCCATTTGCAGCACCATGTATGATTCTTGAGGTAATCAGGCAAATTGTACTAAGTCAGAAAACAAAAGACACATATCCTATAATATCACTTATAGGTCTTAGCTAAAAATTGACACCAATGAAGATATTTCCACAGAGAAATGCAATCACAGATTCATTAAAGAAACTTATGTTTCACCAAATGGAAAGGTGTGAGGATTGGATACATTAGGATATTGGGGTTAACATAGATATAGAAACACATGTGAAATATGTAATCACCAAAGACCTACGTAATACCAAGAGAAGATTACTCAACATTGTGTCATAACCTACATGGGAAAATGATCCAAAGAAGAATAGATATATGTATATATTTAAAAGAACCACATCTTGCACACCTAGAAGAAACAAAACATTTTAATCAAATTTGCTCTGATAAAAAATAAAAATTAAATTAAAAAAAGAACAAGAAGTAATGAGATATAAACTTAAGGGGCTTTTTGCTGGCACATTGCATTCTACTTTACAACCAGAACATGACTTCCATTAAGGCTCTGTCATCACTAATAAAGCAGCTTTATTAGCAATGTTGAAGATAGCTTAAAAGAAGTCTCACTAATTATTGATAGTAGCAAGAAAACAAAGTAAAGTAAAAATCTCACTGCAAAAAGTATACATAGAGTGAGGATAGTAGATCAAACACTTATTACACTTCTGTAAAGAATAAAAGACAACAATAGTATGTTTTTTTTAAAAAAAGAAAGGGCCCAAATAAATCTGAAATGAAAGAGATGATGTTACAACAGACACCACAGAAATACAAAGTATCCTAAGATACACACAGGGTAACTCAGGGCTCAGATTGGACAGAGCCCACTCTCCAGTCCCCTTTACATGACTTACAGGAGCCTCAGGAACTGAGGAGGGGGTCCCTGAGGAGAGGCTCAAGATAGAATATGGTAGGCATTAACATGGCTCCATTCATCTTAAACATGCCTGAACTACATTCACACGAGATGATTTTGTCCTGTATGTACATCGGCACCTCTAGTTGGAACTGCAGATCTTTGGCTTCATCACCTCTACTGAGAGCATTAGCTTCACCTGCTGTGGACCGTCTCCTATAGGATTTCTAGAACCACAAAACATCGAAGCTTCACAGGACCCAGAGTCTGTGCGACTCCACGCAGAGTCTCAGAATCTCAACTCCACTCAGATACTCCACTCTTGGAGGGCACACACAAAGTAATGTGTACATCAGGGCCCAGGGGAAAGAGCAGTGAACCCGTAGGAGAATGACCAGAACTACCTGATAGTTTTAGAGGGTCTCCTGCAGAGGCAGGTGGTGGCTGTGGCTGTGGCTCACCATGAGGACAACGACACTGGCAGCAGAAGTTCTGGGAAATACTCCTTGGTGTGAGCCCTCCCAGAGTCCGCCATTAGCCCCACCAAGAGCAAGGTAGGCTCCAGTTCTGGGTTGCCTCAGGCCAAACAACCAACAGGGAGGGAACCCAGCCCCATGGATCAGCAGACAAGCGGATTAAACTTTTTATTAAAGTTTTATTTAATCTGCAGACAAGTGGATTAAAGCTCTGCCCACCAAAGCAACACCCAGCTCTACCCACCACCAGTCCCTCCCATCAGGAAGCTTGCACAAGCCTCTAAGATAGACTCATCCACTGGAGAGCAGACAGCAGAAGGAAGAAGAACTACAATTCTGAAGCCTGTGGAAGGAAAACCACATTCACAGAAAGATAGACAAAATGAAAAGGCAGAAGACTTTATACCAGATCAAGGAACAAGATAAAACCCCAGAAAAAAAAAACGAAATGAGGTGGAGATAGGGAACCTTCCAGAAAAAGAATCAGAATAAAGATAGTGAAGATGATCCAAGACCTTGGCAAAAGAATGGAGGCAAAAACAAAAAGAATAAAATATCTAGGAATAAACCTACCTAAGGAGACAAAAGACCTGTATGCAGAAAATTATAGGACACTGATGAGAGAAATTAAAGATGATACAAATAGATGGAGAGAGATACCATGTTCTTGGATTGGAAGAATCAACATTGTGAAAATGACTCTACTACCCAAAGCAATCTACAGATTCAATGCAATCCCTATCAAATTACCACTGGCATTTTTCACAGAACTAGAACAAAAAATTTCACAATTTGTATGGAGACACAAAAGACCCCGAATAGCCAAAGCAATCTTGAGAATGAAAAATGGAGCTGGTGGAATCAGGCTCCCTGACTTCAGACTATATTACAAAGCTAGAGTAATCAAGACAGTTTGGTACTGGCACAAAAACAAAAATATAGATCAATGGAACAGGATAGAAAGCCCAGAGATAAACCCACACACATATGGTCACCTTATCTTTGATAAAGGAGGCAAGCATATACAGTGGAGAAAAGACAGCCTCTTCAATAAGTGGTGCTGGGAAAATTGGACAGGTACATGTAAAAGTATGAAATTAGAACACTCCCTGACACCATACACGAAAATAAACTCAAAATGGATTAAAGACCTAAGTGTAAAGTCAGACACTATCAAACTCTTAGAGGAAAAGATAGGCAGAACACTCTATGACATACATCACAGCAAGATCCTTTTTGACCCAGCTCCTAGAGAAATGGAAATAAACACACAAATAAACAAATGGGACCTAATGAAACCTAAAAGCTTTTGCACAGCAAAGGAAACCATAAACAAGAGCAAAAGACAACCCTCATAATGGGAGAAAATATTTGCAAATGAAGCAAATGACAAAGGATTAATCTCCAAGATTTACAAGCAGCTCATGCAGCTCAATAACAAAAAAACAAACAACCCAATCCAAAAATGGGCAGAAGACCTAAATAGACATTTCTCCAAAGAAGATATACAGATGGCCAACAGACACATGAAAGAATGCTCAACATCATTAATCATTAGAGAAATGCAAATCAAAACTACAATGAGGTATCATCTCACACCGGTCAGAATGGCCATCATCAAAAAAATCTAGAAACAATAAATGCTGGAGAGGGTGTGGAGAAAAGGGAACACTCTTGCACTGTTGGTGGGAATGTAAATTGATACAGCCACTATGGAGAACAGTATGGAGGTTCCTTAAAAAACTACAAATAGAACTACCATACGACCCAGCAATCCCACTACTGGGCATATACCCTGAGAAAACCATAATTCAAAAAGAGTCATGTACCAAAATGTTCATTGCAGCTCTATTTACAATAGCCAGGACATGGAAGCAACCTAAGTGTCCATCATCGGATGAATGGATAAAGAAGATGTGGCACATATATACAATGGACTATTACTCGGCCATAAAAAGAAATGAAATGGAGGTATTTGTAATGAAGTGGATGGAGTTAGAGTCTGTCATACAGAGTGAAGTAAGTCAGAAAGAGAAAAACAAATACAGTATGCTAACACATATATATGGAATCTAAGGGGAAAAAAAGGTCATGAAGAACCTAGTGGCAAGATGGGAATAAAGACACAGACCTACTAAAGAATGGACTTGAGGATATGGGGAGGGGGAGGGGTGAGATGTGACAGGGTGACAGAGTGTCATGGACATATATACCCTACCAAATGTAAAATAGATGGCTAATGGGAAGCAGCCGCATAGCACAGGGAGATCAGCTCGGTGCTTTGTGACCGCCTGGGGGGGTGGGATGGGGAGGGTGGGAGGGAGGGAGATGCAGGAGGGAGGAGATATGGGAACGTGTGTATATGTGTAGCTGATTCACTTTGTTATAAAGCAGAAACTAGCACACCATTGTGAAGCAATTATACTTCAATAAAGATGTTTTTAAAAAAAACGTAAAAAAAAATTAAAAAAAAAAGAATGGAGGCAAAGATCGAGAAGATGCAAGAAATGCTTAACAAAGACCTAGAAGAATTAAGGAACAAACACCTAGAAGAATTAAAGAACAAACAAACAGAGGTGAATAATATAATAACTGAAATGAAAAATACACTAGAAGGAATCAGTAGCAGAATAACTGTGGCAGAAGAACGGATAAGTGATCTGGAAGACAGAAAGGTGGAAATCACTGCCATGGAACAGAATAAAGAAAAAGAATGAAAATAAATGAAGACACCCTAAGAGTCCTCTGGGACAACATTAAATGCAACAACATTCACATTATAGGGGTCCCAGAAGGAGAAGAGAGAGAGAAAGGACGCAAGAATATATTTGAAGAGATTATAGTCCAAAACTTCCCTAGCATGGGAAAAGAAATAGCCACCCAAGTCCAGGAAGCGCAGAGAGTCCCAGGCAGGATAAATCAAAGGAGAAAAATGCCAAGACACATAGTAACCAAATTGACAAAAATTAAAGACAAAGAAAAATTATTGAAAGCAACAAGGGAAAAATGACAAATAACATAAAAGGGAACTCCCATAACAGCTGATTTCTCAGCAGAAAATCTACAAGCCAGAAGGGAGTGGCATGATAAATTTAAAGTGATGAAAGGGAAGAACCGACAACCAAGAGTACTCCAGCCAGCAAGGATCTCTTTCAGATTTCACAGAGAAATCAAAAGTCCTACAGACAAGCAAAAGCTAAGAGAATTCAGCACCATGAAACCAGCTCTACACCAAATGCTAAAGGAAATTCTCTAAGTGGGAAACACAAGAGAAGAAAAGGACCTAACAAGACAAACCCGTAACAGTTAAGAAAATAGTAATATACATATCAATAATTACCTTAAACATGAATGGACTAAATGTTCCAACCAAAAGACACAGCCTCTCTGAATGGATACAAAAACAAGACCTATATATATGCTGTCTACAAGAGACCCATTTCAGACCTAGGGACACATACAGACTGAAAGTGAGGCGATGGAAAAATATATTCTATGCAAATGAAAATCAAAAGAAAGCTGGAGTAGCAATACTCATATCAGATAAAATAGACTTTAAAATAAAGAATGTTACAAAAGACAAGGAAAGACACTACATAACGGTCAAGGGATCCATCCAAGAAGAAGATATAACAATTATAAATATATATGTACCCAACATAGGAGCACCTCAATATATAAGGCAACTGCTAACAGCTATAAAAGAGGAAATCGACAGTAACACAATAATAGCGGGGGACTTTAACAGCTCACTTACACCAGTGGAGATCATCCAGAAAGAAAATTAATAAGGAAACACAAGCTTTAAATGACACAATACACCAGATAGAGTTAACTGATATTTACAGGACATTCCATCCAAAAACAGCAGATTACAGGTTCTTCTCAACTGCACACGGAACATTCTCCAGGATAGATCACATCTCGGGTCACAAAAAAGCCTCAGTAAATTAAAGAAAACTGAAATCATATTAAGCAGCTGTTCTGACCACAATGCTATGAGATTAGAAATCAATTACAGGGAAAAATCCGTAAAAAACAAAAAACATGGAGGCTAAACAATACGTTACTAAATAACCCAGAGATCACTGAAGAAATAAAAGAGGAAATCAAAAACTACCTAGAGACAAATGACAACAAAAACACGATGATCCAAAACCTATGGGATGCAGCAAAAGCAGTTCTAAGAGGGAAGGTTATAGCAATACAAGCCTACCTCAAGAAACAAGAAAAATCTCAGATAAACAATCTAACTTTACACCTAGAGGAACTAGAGAAAGAAGAACAAAACCCAAAGTTAGTAGAAGGAAAGGAATCATAAAGATCAGAGCAGAAATAAATGGAATAGAAACAAAGAAAATGAAAGCAAAGATCAATAAAACTAAAAGCTGGTTCTTTGAGAAGATAAACAAAAATGATAAGCCTTTAGCCAGACCCAAGAAAAAAAGGGAGAGGACTCAAATCAACAAAATTAGAAGTGAAAAAGGAGAAGTTACAACAGACACCACAGGCATACAAAGCATCCTAAGAGACTACTACAAGCAACTCTATGCCAATAAAATGGACAACCTGGAAGAAATGGACACATTCTTAGAAAGGGATAACTTTCCAAGACTGAATCAGGAAGAAATAGAGAATATGAACAAACCTATCACAAGCAATGAAATTGAAACTGTGATTAAAAATCTTCCAACAAACAAAAGTCCAGAACCAGATGGCATCACAGGTGAATTCTATCAAATATTTAGAGAAGAGCTAGCACCCAACCTTCTCAAATTCTTCAAAACAATTGCAGGGGAAGGAACACTCCCAAACTCATTCTATGAGACCACCATCACCCTGATACCAAAACCAGACAAAGATACTACAAGGAAAGTAAATTATAGACCAATATCACTGATGAATATAGATGTAAAAATCCACAACAAAATACTAGCAAACAGAATCGAACAACACGTTAAAAGGATCATACACCATGATCAAGTGGGGTTTATCCCAGGGATGCAAGGATTCTTCAATATACACAAATCAATGTGATACACCATATTAACAAATTGTAGAATAAAACCATATGATCATCTCAATAGATGCAGGAAAAGATTTTGAGAAAATTCAACATCCATTTATGATAAAAACTCTGCAGAGTGTGGGCATAGAGGGAAACTACCTCAACATAATAAAGGCCATATATGACAAACCCACAGCAAACAGCATTCTCAATGGTGAAAAACTGAAAGCGTTTCCTCTAAGATCAGGAACAAGACGAGGATGTCCACTCTCACCACTACTATTCAACATAGTTTTGGAAGTCCTAGCCATGGCAATCAGAGAAGAAAAAGAAATAAAAGGAATACAAAAAGGAAAAGAAGAAGTAAAATTGTCACTGTTTGCAGATGACATCATATCATAGATAGAGAATCCTAAAGATGCCACCAGAAAACCACTGGAGCTAATCAATGAATTTGGTAAAGTTGCAGGATACAAAATTAATGCACAGAAATTGCTTGCATTCCTATACACTAACAATGAAAGAACAGAAAGAGAAATTAAGGAAACAATCCCATTACCACTGCAACAAAAAGAATAAAATACCTAGGAATAAACCTACCTAAGGAAGTAAAAGACCTGTACTCAGAAAACTATAAGACACTGATGAAAGAAATCAAAGATGATATAAACAGATGGAGACATATACCATGTTCTAGGATTAGAAGAATCAATATTGTGAAAATGACTATACTACCCAAAGCAATCTACAGATTCAATGCAATCCCTATCAAAATACCTTTGGCATTTTCTACAGAAGTAGAAAAAAAATCTTAAAACTTGTAGGGAGACACAAAAGACCCCGGATAGCCAAAGCAGCCTTGAGGGGAAAAAAAAAAAAGCTGGAGGAATCAGACTTCCAGACTTCAGACTATATTACAAAGCTACAGTAATCAAGATGATGTGGTACTGACACAAAAACAGAAATATAGATCAATAGAACAGGATAGAAAGCACAGAGATAAACCCACGTACCTATGTTTAACTAATCTATGACAAAGGAGGCAAGGGTATACAATGGAGAAAAGACAGTGTCTTCAGTAGGTGGTGCTGGGAAAACTGGACAGCTACATGTAAAAGAATGAAATTAGAACACTCCCTAACACCATACACAAAAATAAACTCAAAGTGGATTAGAGACCTAAATGTAAGACCAGCCACTATAAAACTCTTAGAGGAAAACATAAGCAGAACAGTCTATGACATAAATCACAGCAAGATCCTTTTTGACCCACCTCCTAGGGAAATGGAAATAAAAACAAAAATAAAAAAAATGGGACCTAATGAAACTTAAAATCTTTTGCACAGCAAAGGAAAACATAAGCAAGATGAAAAGACAACCATCAGAATGGGAGAAAATATTTTCAAATGAAGCAAATGGCAAAGGATTAATCTCCAAAAAGCAGCTCATGTAGCTCAATATCACAAAACCAAACAACCCAATCCAAAAATGGGCAGAAGACCTAAATAGACATTTCTCGAAAGAAGATATACAGTTTGCCAACAAACACAGGAAAGGATGTTGAACATCACTAATCATTAGAGAAATGCAAATCAAAACTACAGTGAGATATCACCTCACACCAGTCAGAATGGCCATCATCAAAAAATCTACAAACAATAAATGCTGGAGAGGCATTTATTGGAAAAAAGGGAACCCTCTTGCACTGTTGGTGGGAATGTAAATTGATATAGCTACTAGGGAGAACGGTATGGGGTTCCTTTAAAACTAAAAATAGAACAACCGTACAACCCAGCAATCCCACTACTGGACATTTACCCTGAGAAAACCATAATTCAAAAAGAGTCATGGGGGCTTCCCTGGTGACACAGTGGTTAAGAATCCGCCTGCCAATGCAGGAGACACGGGTTCGAGCCCTGGTCTGGGAAGATCCCACATGCCGTGGAGCAACTAAGCCCGTGAGCCACAATCACTGAAGCCCATCCACCCTGGAGCCCATGCTCCGCAACAAGAGAAGCCACCACAATGAGAAGCCTGCGCACCACAATGAAGAGTGGCCCCCGCTTGCCGCAACTAGAGAAAGCCCACACACAGCAACGAAGACCCAACGCAGCCAAAAATAAATAAACAAAATAAAATAAATAAATAAACAAATAAATTTAAAAAAAAAAAAAAAAAAAAAAAAGAGTCATGGACCACAATGTTCATTGTAGCTCTATTTACAATAGCCAGGACATGGAAGCAACCTAAGTGTCCATCAACAGATAACTGGATAAAGAAGATGTGGACCACATATACAATGGAACATTATTCAGCCATAAAAAGAAACGAAATTGAGTTATTTGTAGTGAGGTGGATGGATCTAGAGTCTGTCCTACAGAGTGAAGTAAGTCAGAAAGAGAAAAACAAATACCGTATGCTAACACATATATATGGAATCTAAAAGAAAAAAGTTTATGAAGAACCTAGGGGCAGGAAAGGATTAAGGACACAGACGTAGAGAATGGACTTGAGGACACGGGGAGGGGGAAGGGTAAGCTGGGACAAAGTGAGAGAGTGGTATGGACATATATACACTACCAAATGTAAAATTGATAGCTACTGGGAAGCAGCCACATAGCACAGGGAGATCAGCTCGGTGCTTTGTGACCACCTAAAGGGGTGGGATAAGGGAGTGAGAGGGAAGTGCAAGAGGGAGGGGATATGGTGTTATATGTATACGTATAGCTGATTCACTTTTTCATACAGCAGAAACTAACACACAATTGTAAAACAATTATACTCCAATAAAGATGTAAAAGAAAAAAAAAAGAAAGCCCAGAGACAAACCTACACACCTATGGTCCACTAATCTATGACAAAGGAGGCAAGGGTATACAATGGAGAAAAGACAGTGTCTTCAGTAAGTGGTGCTGGGAAAAATGGACAGCTACATGTAAAAGAATGAAATTAGAACACTCCCTAACACCATACACAAAAAATAAACTCAAAATGGATTAGAGACCGAAATGTTAGACTGGACACTATAAAACTCTTAGAGGAAAACATAGGAAGAATACTCTTTGACATAAATCACAGCAAGATCTTTTTTGATCCACCTCCTAGAGTAATGGAATAAAAAACAAAAATAAACAAATGGGAGCAAATGAAACCTAAAAGCTTTTGGAAAGCAAAGGAAACTACAAAGACGACGAAAAGACAACCCTCAGAATGGGAGAAAATATTTGCAAACGAATCAATGGACAAAGGATTAATCTCCAATATATATAAACAGCTCATGCAGCTCAACAGTAAAAAAACAAACAACCCAATCCAAAAATGGGCAGATGACATAAATAGACATTTGTCCCAAGAAGACATACAGATGGCCAAGAAGCACATGAAAAGCTGCTCAACATCACTAATTATTAGAGAAATATAAACCAAAACTGTAATGAGGTATCACCTCACACAAGTTAGAATGGGCATCATCAGAAAATCTACAAACAACAAATGCTGGAAAGGGTGTGGAGAAAAGGGAACCCTCTTACACTATTTGTGGGAATGTAAATTGATACAGTCACTATGGAGAACAGTATGGAGGTTCCTTAAAAAACTAAAAATAGAATTATCATATGACCCAGCAATCCCACTACTGGGCATATACCCAGAGAAAACCATAATTCAAAAAGACACATTCACCACAATGTTCATTGCAGCACTATTTACAATAGCCAGGTCATGGAAGCAATCTAAATGCCCATAGATAGACAAATGGAAAATACGTGGTACATATATAAAATGGAATATTACTCAGCCATAAAAAGGAATGAAATTGGGTCATTTGTAGAGACGTGGATAGATCTAGAGACTGTCATACAGAGTGAAGTAAGTCAGAAAAAGAAAACCATATATCGTATATTAACGCATACATGTGGAACCTAGAAAAATGGTACAGATGAACCGGTTTGCAAGGCAGAAATAGAGACACAGATGTAGAGAACAAATGTATGGTCACCAAGGGGGGAAAGTGGCAGGGTGGTGGTGGTGGGATGAATTGCGAGCCTGGGATTGACATATATACACTTATATGTATAAAATAGATAACCAATAAGAACCTGCTGTATAAAAAAATGAATAAAATAAAATTTAAATATTTAAAAATATTTAAAAACATAAAACAGAAAAAAAAGTTCTGTCCTTCCCATAGACGTATTTATATGAATGAATTATTTCCATGCTTATATCTATAAATACAAAAAGAGGAATAAAACCTACCTTGAACCAAAAAAGAAAAAAAAAAAAACAGAACCCACTGGTCATACAGAGGAAATCCCTATCAGGCACTTGCTCCAGTGGTAAACAATTCTGAAGTTGGTCAGAGGTGGGGAATCGTCTCCCATGCAGCCAGCAGCTCCCCCGCAAGGAGCGTCCTCATTGCAAAGCTGGGGGACCGTGAGGAGGCGTCTCTTAGTAAACGTGAGCTGAGCCCAAGGCCAGCTTCTGCTGAACTTTTCCCACCCTTCCCAGGTAAAACACCTGAATGTGTGCAAAGACTTTAAAGCCTAGAGGAAAGGGCTTGGAGTCACACCAGCGACAGCACACAGGCCGACTTGGTGCCTGCAGGCCAGCCAGGACGGTCCTGGCCCCGGGCGCTCTTCTGGAATCTTTCCATTTCCCTGCCTGAGGTACCCCTCCTGTCCCGGCCCCCACTGCTTTTTTCCTTCCTCACCTCTGCCCGGGGAGAAATTCCAGCAGCAAGTATGGGTGACACATCCTCTTCTTTAACAGGTGGCAGCCCGGCAACTCCTGCAGAAAGTCCAGCAGAGCCCCACTCACACAGGGCCACTCATAGAGCCCTGGGCCCTACTCCCTCCCACCAGCACAACCCCGAGACTGCTGACGGGGCAGAGAATATGGCGTCAGGCACAGCTGCAGAGGCTTTTGCTGCCTGGAGGGGTGTTTATATTGACTTCAACCCAGGCACACCTGGGAAGGGCTGGCCGGCCAGGTCAGGCTGCCCAGGTCAGCCAATCCTCGCCCCTCAGGGGCTCAGAGTTGCAGATAATGGGCCTTGATGCACCGGCCAGATCCAAGGAACAGGTGTAGGGTCCCGAGAGTCAGGATAGACAAGGGGCGGCAGCCCTGGCTTGTTTTCTAATCATTTTATCTGGTCCATGAGTGGGAGACAACTTCAAGAAGACCCTCTCCTAATGAGAGGAACCCAGGAGTCAGGGAGAGGAGGGTTGGTGGGTGGAGACAGAGGCCTGGTGCCCCGGCTGCAGCGGAAGCCCCTGGAAGACCAGGCGGAGGGAGGCCGCACAGAGTGAAGCCTAGGGTCACAGACCTGTCGGAGCTGCTGTTTGTTAGTTCAAGCCCTGCTCTGAGGTGCTCTGTGTCAGCTCTGAGTGACAGGTGTGCTGGGGGTGCTCTGCAATGAGGGCTATGTGCACGGTTCCTGTGTGCCCAGCCCTACCGGGGTATCTGTCCAAGGGAGCTCCATATCCAGGGAGAGGCCTGCCCATGAGAGCCCTGTGAGCTGCTGGGTACCTGCCCAGGTGAGCTCCATATCCTGGTAGGGGCCTGCCCACGAGAGCCCCATGGGCTGCTGGGTACCTGCACAGGTGAGCTCCATATCCTGGGAGGGGCCTGACAATGAGAGCCCCGTGGGCTGCTGGGTACCTGCACAGGTGAGCTCCATATCCTGGGAGGGGCCTGACCATGAGAGCCCCGTGGGCTGCTGGGGACATGATAAAGGACGCCAGGACAGTCAGTGAAGCCACAGAGGATATACATCCAGTAGTTCCTAATTCCTACACCCTGCTGGTCATTCTACCATCCACCAGGACATGGTATTCTGTATTAGACTTCAATGATGCCTTCTTCTGTATTCCATTAGTCCCAGAGTCACAAGAAATTTTGGCTGTGAGTGGCAGGACTCAACATACAACAAAAACAATACTGCTTGGCCGTCCTGCCCCAGGGGTTCAAAAATTCCCACACCATCTTTGGGAAAACGTTAGCTAAAACCCTAAAAGATCTACCTCTGGAGAAGTGAACCCTCCTTCAATATGCAGATGACATTCTGGGCTTTCCTGGTGGCGCAGCGGTTGAGAATCTGCCTACCAATGCAGGGGACACAGGTTCGAGCCCTGGTCTGAGAAGATCCCATATGCCGCGGAGCAACTAGGCCCGTGAGCCACAATTACTGAGCCTGCGCGTCTGGAGCCTGTGCTCCACAATAAGAGAGGCTGCGATAGTGAGTGGCCCACGCACCGCGATGAAGAGTGGCCCCCGCTTGCCACAACTAGAGAAAGCCCTCGCACAGAAACGAAGACCCAACACAGCCATAAATAATAAATAAATAAATTTTAAAAAATGCAGACGACATTCTGATCGCCAGCCCTACTAAGGAGGCCTCTGGACTACCTAGCCAATAAAAGATAGAAGGTGTCCAAGAAAAAGGCTCAAATATCACAGACTAAGGTGACCTGCCTGGGCTTCATTCTCACAGAAGATCGGAGAAGCCCATCCCAGGAAAGGGAAGAAGCCATTTGCAGCCTCACCCTTCCTAAAACTAGAAGACAGCTTAGGGGTTCCTGGGGAGACCGGGGTTTGCTGCATCTGGATCCCTAACTACAGTCTAATACCTGGGCCTCTATATGAAACACTGAAAGGAAAAGATGATGATCCTTTTGAATAGAATCCAGAAGCGGCCTTTCAAGAAAGGAAAGAGCAGTCAATTCAGACCCTTGCCCTGGACCTCCCTAATTTAGCTAAACCCTTTGACCTTTATATTCCTGGTTGAAGGCGAATTGCCCTTGGAGTTTTAGTGCAAAAACTGGGACCACTTGAAATGGAACAACGCAAGAATGCCCTCCAGGCATTGGCCAGCCACCCCATCCGACCAGGATACTGGGGGTATCTAAAAACCTGGAAATGAGCAGCCCGCAAGGCCAGATCCCTCCTAAGGGTAAAGGACGCCACTTGGTGATCCTAACCACCCACCATGCCCTGAAGTTGCAGGGATCGCTCCGTGGGCACAATGACCTCGAGTGAGGAGGCCCTCCAACTCCAACCTCCAGAGAGACAACCTGGGGCAACAGGCCCCCATGACGACTCGTGTGACCATCACTTGACCTGGAGCTTCTCTCAGAAAACCACAAGAGTGTGCCCCAAAAGAACAGACTATTGCTTGCAGGACTTACTGCACCCAGAGCGGAGCTAATAAACTTGGCAGGGGAACCCTAAATAACGCTGCCACCATAGAAAAGCCTACAGACACCACGGTGACGGCGGCCAATGAGACCAGATGTACTCCTGGTTACTTCAAAAGGGCAGTGACTGAGTGGCCGTCATGGTCCTGGATCACCACCGGCCCTGGACTGTCTGGGAGTTGAGCAGGCAGGGCTCTGACACCTGGTGCTGTTTGTACGTTGATTCAGTGGCCTAACTGAAGAAAGCACAGACTACTGGTCAGAGCATCTAGGCTGGCAGAAACCGTCAGCCTAAGGGGGCCGAACCAATGTGGAGCAGGGTAAAACCGGCCCCCCCAGCGTCCCTGCGCATCTCTTTCCTGGACCCTTAAAGGTCATTAGAATCTATAAAACTTCCAACGCTGGTGCTCAGGCAGACGAGCAGTGAGGGAGGAGGCCTGGGGACAATCAACCTCACCTGGAAGCTGCTGGGGAGAAGTCCTGCCCCTCCCCTCGGGTATGAGGACACCCAACTCAGCACGAAGCATTTACAGAAGAGGTGTCTGCACCCTCAGCGCCCCAAGAATGTGGAATGGGACAAGAGGCAGAGGAGGGGTTTGTCACCGGCAAAGCCCATTAAAAATTCCTGGGAGATAAAAATAGAATCTGGGCAATAAAATAAAGTCTAACCTTTTTTTCCTTTGTGCTTTTTCTAATTTCACTTGTTCCTAGGTTTCCACAGGCAGAGGTCCCACACCTGGCACTTCAGACCCGATTTCCTAGTGCAAAATGGCTGGGCCGACACCTCAGCTCTCGGGGCCCCATGCAGACTCCGTCACATAGAGCCTGAGCTCCAGCCAACCCGGCCCTCGAGAGCTCCGCCCCGTCCCTCCCGCTGACGCTGACGGGATCCCTACACAGCAGCCCGGCCCACAGCCCGCGGGGGAGCGCACGCTCTCACCTCTCCATTCTCTGATCAAAATATAAAGTTTTCCTTTGCTTCTGAACCAAACTCAGTCTCGATCTGTTGGCTCCAATGACACTGGGCAGGGGGACCCTTGTTGGGGCCGACTCTGCAGGATCAGTAACAGAATTTGAGAACATTGTACCTTCAATGAACAGATGTGTGAGCCAAACTGTAATTAACATAGAGCAGTGTATAAGGCTCGTGTAAAATAAGGTATTTCTAACACTTCCATGTGATATTTCCATCACTTTATTATAAGCAAGTTCAGTGGAGGGGTTTGTCGTATTTGTCAGGTCAACAGTAGAGAAATGCAGTAATTTCTTTCCAAGGATGTGGATCTATTAATCTTGGCTGAATTTTCCATCTTGTTTTGAATGATTTTCCATTGAAAATGATACCTCTCTTTCAGCTCCTAGATTTCTGAGAAGTATAAAATCTTGTATTTTTTATTACCAAAGGGGAAAGGTGGGAGGAGGGATAAATTAACAGTTTCGGATTAACATATACACACTGCTATGTATAAAATATATCATCAACAAGGAACTGCTGTATAGCACAGGGAACTATACTCAATATTTTGTAATAACCCCTAAGGGGAAATAATCTGAAAAACAAAAGATATCTATATCGACATCATGTATCAACTACAGATAAAATGGTACCTAAAGGAGGCCGATGGTGAGTGTTTCTGACCATGAAGACTTCAATCCTCTAAAGTTCGGACTCTGCCTACAGCCCAGTCCCTTAATGAACATACATGTACCAGTAGCTTAAAAATTCCCCAGATTGGGGTTCGGGGAGACACTGATTTGAAAAAAATCCCTGGTGTTCTCCTTACATACATGGGACCTTTCCTACAGCTAAAACATGCCTGTGACACCCAGAATATGGTACACGGTTGGATCAGGAAGATTTTGGAAAAGGGACCTCATCTCCTAATCCCCTGGTTGTCGGGTTCACCCCTCCAGCCTCTTTCTTAACATTCTCCAAACTTGAGGATGTCAGCACCTTCAACATCCTGTTGCACAGAGTTTGGAATTTGTCCACAGGATGAAGGGGAAGGAGGAGAAACAATGAGAGACAAGCCCTAGATGTTCGGACAGGCACAGGTCACTCTAATTTCCCATTAAGAAGAAGAATTAACCAAAGGCTTGGCCTGACCCACGGAACTAGTATAGGGCCTAAAGCAATCCTGCGCTTTTGCGGCCAGCTCACAAAAAAGCGAGTTGAAAAATGGAGCTCAGGGTCACTGCAATTCACAAACCTGCACTCTTAGAAATGATAACTCTCGTCCACAAATATATTGAGGGAAGGCAACGAAGAGGATTTGAAAGCAAGGCAGAATTGCAGGAAACAGATTTCAGGAGGTAGATTCGAATCGCTTTTAAAGCACAGGAAAAGCGGCAAAACCTCGACATTGATGCCCTTGGCCAAAAAGGGCGTATGCGTTTTTTCCTGAATATATGGGTTCCAAGGGATGGGATGGGTTCCAAGCAACCTGGAAAGGCAAATCAGCGCTACAAAGAAGTCTCGCTTCCCATCGGTCAAAAGGGCCAGGCTGAATAAAGTGTCAAAACCAGAAATGCAGGACAGGCCATGGAGAAATGGGAGCCTTGCTACGCTGATGGGCGGGATGGAAATTGCCAACAGCCACTCTGGAGAAGTGTACGGTGTGTCCTGAAACATCTAGAAAACTCAGCTTAGAGAGCATAGGGCGCTTCCACTCATGGGCGTATAAATTGGGAAAACTAAAAATCAGCAAGACACAGGCACCCCAAAGTTTAGGGCTGCTCTGTTGACAAGAACCTCCACTTTGTTACACCTTAAATATCCCAGGAAAGACAAGAATGGATAAAGAAGTTGTGGTCCTTATGTACAATGGAATATCACTCAGCCATGAAATCAACTTCATAAGGCTAGTAGCAGCATGATGAGTGGATTTGGGTACGACGATTCTAAGTGAAATAAGTCACACAGAAAAAGACACTTATCATAAGATATCACTTATAGAGGGAATGTAAAAACCGCTACCCTTGAACTGAATTACATAACAGGTCAGAGTCACACGTTTAGAAAACACACTATGGCTGCTTAACGGGAAAGGTGAGGTGGGGTGATGCATAAAACAAGGGTTTCAAATTAGCTCAGATAGCGTTCCATAAACCCAATAGTAATAGACAAGACCTACTCCTTCCTCAGTGAACTGGACTCAACACCCCCTATTCATCACCCAAGAATATATCTGACTAGTAAGAATCTTAAAACCTATGTATTTATATCTCTCTATAAGTGAGTGAAGTGGGTGAAAAGCGGCATAACCACAGCAGTGAAAAGCAGCTAAACCCCATTATACAAATCAATTACTTTTAAAAACCCGTGAAACAAAGACAGTGAAAGAGAGAGAAATTCTGACAAAATTCATTCAGGGGCTGTGATGCAACCTGGATTGACCATATGTAGACCCACAGATGTATGAGACATAAGGGTGGACATTCTTGGGGCTGAGAGGTTTGGTGAGGTTGGGTGAGCAAACGCAGACCCTTTAAAGTAATACTGTGTGGTACCAGTCCCATGGGTCCCAAATCTCCAGGTTCAAGGGCATCTTCCTACATCGAAAACATGCATGAGAAACCCAGAAGATGGTACACCGTGTGATCGGGAAAGGTTTCTATAACGCACCTCATTTCTCATCTCCTTGTGCTCCGGTTCGCCATTCCAGCCGCTATACTAGCAATCTCCCTGCTTGGAGAATCAGCACCTTTAAGCTCCTGTTCCGTACAGGTTGCAATTTGTCCTGAGGATGAACGGGAAGAGGGGGAACCAATGAGAGACTAGCTCTAGGTGTTGGGACAGGCACAGGTCACTCTATTTTCCCATCAGGAAGAAGAATTAACCACAGGCTCAGCTTGCCGCCCAGAGCCAGAATAGGGCCTGAAGCAATCCTGCGCTTTTGCGGCCAGCTCCCAAGAAAGCGAGTTGAAAAATGGAGCTCAGGGGCACTGCAATTCACATACCTGCAGACTTAGAAATGATAACTCTCATCCACAAATATATTGAGGGAAGGCAACGAAGAGGATTTGAAAGCAAGACAGAATTGCAGGAAACACATTTCAGGAGGCAGATTCGAATCGCCTTTAAAGCACAGGAAAAGCGGCAAAACCTGGACAATGATGCCCTTGGCCAAAAAGGGCGTATGCGTTTTTTCCTGAATATATTCAGGAAAAAACGCATACGCCCTTTTTGGCCAACCAAGCAACCTGGAAAGGCAAATCAGCGCTACAAAGAAGTCTCGCTTCCCATCGGTCAAAACGGCCATGCTGAATAAAGTGTCAAATCCAGAAATGCAGGATAGGCCAGGGAGAAACGTGGGCCTTGCTATGCTGATGGGCGGGATGTAAATTGCCAACATCTACTCTGGGGAAGTGTACGGTGTGTCCTGAAACATCTGAAAAACTCAGCATAGAGAGCATAGGGCACTTCCACTCATTGGCGTATGAGTTGGGATAACTAAAAATCAGGAAGACACAGGCACCCCAAAGTTTAAGGCTGCTCTGTTGACAAGAACCTCCACTTTGTTACACCTTAAATATCCCAGGAAAGACAAGAATGGATAAAGAAGTTGTGGTCCTTTTGTACAATGGAATATCACACAGCCATGAAATCAACGTCATAAGGCTAGGAGCAGCATGATGAGTGGATTTGGGTACGACGATTCTAAGTGAAATAAGTCACACAGAAAAAGACACTTATCATAAGATATCACTTATAGAGGGAATGTAAAAACCGCTACCCTTGAACTGAATTACATAGCAGGTCAGAGTCACACGTTTAGAAAACACACTAGGGCTGCTTAACGGGAAAGGTGAGGTGGGGTGATGCATAAAACAAGGGTTTCAAATTAGCTCAGATAGCGTTCCATAAACCCAATATGTAATAGACAAGACCTACTCCTTCCTCAGCGAACTGGACTCAACACCCCCTATTCACCGCCCAAGAATATATCTGACTAGTAAGAATCTTAAAACCTATGTATTGATATCTCTCTGTAAGTGAGTGAAGTGGGTGAAAAGCGGCATAAACACAGCAGTGAAAAGCAGCTAAACCCCATTATACAAATCAATTATTTTTAAAAACCCGTGAAACAAAGACAGTGAAAGAGAGAGAAATTCTGACAAAATTCGTTCAGGGGCTGTGATGCAACCTGGATTGACCATATGTAGACCCACAGATGGATGAGACATAAGGGTGGACACTCTTGGGGCTGAGAGATTTGGTGAGGTTGGGTGAGCAAACGCACACCCTTTAAAGTAATACTGCGTGGAACCCATCCAATGGGTCCCAGATCTCCAGGTTCAAGGGCATCTTCCTACATCGAAAACATACATGAGAAACCCAGAAGATGGTACACCGTGTGATCGGGAAAGGTTTCTAAAACGCACCTCATTTCTCATCTCCTTGTGCTCCGGTTCGCCATTCCAGCCGCTATACTAGCAATCTCCCTGCTTGGAGAATCAGCACCTTTAACCTCCTGTTCCGTACAGGTTGCAATTTGTCCTGAGGATGAACGGGAAGAGGGGGAACCAATGAGAGACTAGCTCTAGGTGTTGGGACAGGCACAGGTCACTCTATTTTCCCATCAGGAAAAAGAATTAACCACAGGCTCAGCCTGCCGCCCGGAGCCTGAAAAGGGCCTGAAGCAATCCTGCGCTTTTGCGGCCAGCTCCCAAGAAAGCGAGTTGAAAAATGGAGCTCAGGGTCACTGCAATTCACAAACCTGCAGAGTTAGAAATGATAACTCTCGTCCACAAATATATTGAGGGAAGGCAACGAAGAGGATTTGAAAGCAAGGCAGAATTGCAGGAAACAGATTTCAGGAGGTAGATTCGAATCGCCTTTAAAGCACAGGAAAAGCGGCAAAACCTCGACAATGATGCCCTTGGCCAAAAAGGGCGTATGCGGTTTTTCCTGAATATATTCAGGAAAAAACGCATACGCCCTTTTTGGCCAACCAAGCAACCTGGAAAGGCAAATCAGCACTACAAAGAAGTCTCGCTTCCCATCGGTCAAAAGGGCAAGGCTGAATAAAGTGTCAAAACCAGAAATGCAGGACAGGCCATGGAGAAATGGGAGCCTTGCTACGCTGATGGGCGGGATGGAAATTGCCAACAGCCACTCTGGAGAATTGTAGAGTGTGTCCTGAAACATCTAAAAAACTCAGCTTAGAGAGCATAGGGCACTTCCACTCATGGGCGTATAAATTGGGAAAACTAAAAATCAGCAAGACACAGGCACCCCAAAGTTTAGGGCTGCTCTGTTGACAAGAACCTCCACTTTGTTACACCTTAAATATCCCAGGAAAGACAAGAATGGATAAAGAAGTTGTGGTCCTTATGTACAATGGAATATCACTCAGCCATGAAATCAACGTCATAAGGCTAGTAGCAGCATGATGAGTGGATTTGGGTACGACGATTCTAAGTGAAATAAGTCACACAGAAAAAGACACTTATCATAAGATATCACTTATAGAGGGAATGTAAAAACCGCTACCCTTGAACTGAATTACATAACAGGTCAGTGTCACACGTTTAGAAAACACACTATGGCTGCTTAACGGGAAAGGTGAGGTGGGGTGATGCATAAAACAAGGGTTTCAAATTAGCTCAGATAGCGTTCCATAAACCCAATATGTAATAGACAAGACCTACTCCTTCCTCAGTGAACTGGACTCAACACGCCCTATTCATCGCCCAAGAATATATCTGACTAGTAAGAATCTTAAAACCTATGTATTTATATCTCTCTGTAAGTGAGTGAAGTGGGTGAAAAGCGGCATAACCACAGCAGTGAAAAGCAGCTAAACCCCATTATACAAATCAATTACTTTTAAAAACCCGTGAAACAAAGACAGTGAAAGAGAGAGAAATTCTGACAAAATTCGTTCAGGGGCTGTGATGCAACCTGGATTGACCATATGTAGACCCACAGATGGATGAGACATAAGGGTGGACACTCTTGGGGCTGAGAGGTTCGGTGAGGTTGGGTGAGCAAACGCAGACCCTTTAAAGTAATACTGTGTGGTACCCATCCCATGGGTCCCAAATCTCCAGGTTCAAGGGCATCTTCCTACATCGAAAACATGCATGAGAAACCCAGAAGATGGTACACCGTGTGATCGGGAAAGGTTTCTATAACGCACCTCATTTCTCATCTCCTTGTGCTCCGGTTCGGCATTCCAGCCGCTATACTAGCAATCTCCCTGCTTGGAGAATCAGCACCTTTAACCTACTGTTCCGTACACGTTGCAATTTGTCCTGAGGATGAACGGGAAGAGGGGGAACCAATGAGAGACTAGCTCTAGGTGTTGGGACAGGCACAGGTCACTCTATTTTCCCATCAGGAAGAAGAATTAACCACAGGCTCAGCCTGCCGCCAGGAGCCAGAATAGGGCCTGAAGCAATCCTGCGCTTTTGCGGCCAGCTCCCAAGAAAGCGAGTTGAAAAATGGAGCTCAGGGGCACTGCAATTCACAAACCTGCAGAGTTAGAAATGATAACTCTCGTCCACAAATATATTGAGGGAAGGCAACGAATAAGATTTGAAAGCAAGGCAGAATTGCAGGAAACAGATTTCAGGAGGTAGATTCGAATCGCCTTTAAAGCACAGGAAAAGCGGCAAAACCTCGACAATGATGCCCTTGGCCAAAAAGGGCGTATGCTTTTTTTCCTGAATATATTCAGGAAAAAAACGCATACGCCCTTTTTGGCCAACCAAGCAACCTGGAAAGGCAAATCAGCGCTACAAAGAAGTCTCGCTTCCCATCGGTCAAAAGGGCCAGGCTGAATAAAGTGTCAAAACCAGAAATGCAGGACAGGCCATGGAGAAATGGGAGCCTTGCTACGCTGATGGGCGGGATGGAAATTGCCAACAGCCACTCTGGAGAAGTGTACGGTGTGTCCTGAAACATCTAAAAAACTCAGCTTAGAGAGCATAGGGCACTTCCACTCATGGGCGTATAAATTGGGAAAACTAAAAATCAGCAAGACACAGGCACCCCAAAGTTTAGGGCTGCTCTGTTGACAAGAACCTCCACTTTGTTACACCTTAAATATCCCAGGAAAGACAAGAATGGATAAAGAAGTTGTGGTCCTTATGTACAATGGAATATCACTCAGCCATGAAATCAACGTCATAAGGCTAGTAGCAGCATGATGAGTGGATTTGGGTACGACGATTGTAAGTGAAATAAGTCACACAGAAAAAGACACTTATCATAAGATATCACTTATAGAGGGAATGTAAAAACCGCTACCCTTGAACTGAATTACATAACAGGTCAGAGTCACACGTTTAGAAAACACACTATGGCTGCTTAACGGGAAAGGTGAGGTGGGGTGATGCATAAAACAAGGGTTTCAAATTAGCTCAGATAGCGTTCCATAAACCCAATATGTAATAGACAAGACCTACTCCTTGCTCAGTGAACTGGACTCAGCACGCCCTATTCACCGCCCAAGAATATATCTGACTAGTAAGAATCTTAAAACCTATGTATTTATATCTCTCTGTAAGTGAGTGAAGTGGGTGAAAAGCGGCATAACCACAGCAGTGAAAAGCAGCTAAACCCCATTATACAAATCAATTACTTTTAAAAACCCGTGAAACAAAGACAGTGAAAGAGACAGAAATTCTGACAAAATTCGTTCAGGGGCTGTGATGCAACCTGGATTGACCATATGTAGACCCACAGATGGATGAGACATAAGGGTGGACACTCTTGGGGCTAAGAGTTTTGGTGAGGTTGGGTGAGCAAACGCAGACCCTTTAAAGTAATACTGCGTGGTACCCATCCCATGGGTCCCAAATCTCCAGGTTCAAGGGCATCTTCCTACATCGAAAACATGCATGAGAAACCCAGAGGATGGTACACCGTGTGATCGGGAAAGGTTTCTAAAACGCACCTCATTTCTCATCTCCTTGTGCTCCGGTTCGCCATTCCAGCCGCTATACTAGCAATCTCCCTGCTTGGAGAATCAGCACCTTTAACCTCCTGTTCCATACCGGTTGCAATTTGTCCTGAGGATGAACGGGAAGAGGGGGAACCTAAGAGAGTATCTCTAGGTGTTGGGACAGGCACAGGTCACTCTATTTTCCCATCAGGAAGAAGAATTAACCACAGGCTCAGCCTGCCGCCCGGAGCCAAAATAGGGCCTGAAGCAATCCTGCGCTTTTGCGGCCAGCTCCCAAGAAAGCGAGTTGAAAAATGGAGCTCAGGGGCACTGCAATTCACAAACCTGCAGACTTAGAAATGATAACTCTCATCCACAAATATATTGAGGGAAGGCAACGAAGAGGATTTGAAAGCAAGACAGAATTGCAGGAAACAGATTTCAGGAGGTAGATTCGAATCGCCTTTAAAGCACAGGAAAAGCGGCAAAACCTGGACAATGATGCCCTTGGCCAAAAAGGGCGTATGCGTTTTTTCCTGAATATATTCAGGAAAAAACGCATACGCCCTTTTTGGCCAACCAAGCAACCTGGAAAGGCAAATCAGCGCTACAAAGAAGTCTCGCTTCCCGTCGGTCAAAAGGGCCAGGCTGAATAAAGTGTCAAAACCAGAAATGCAGGACAGGCCATGGAGAAATGGGAGCCTTGCTACGCTGATGGGCGGGATGGAAATTGCCAACAGCCACTCTGGAGAAGTGTACGCTGTGTCCTGAAACATCTAAAAAACTCAGCTTAGAGAGCATAGGGCACTTCCACTCATGGGCGTATAAATTGGGAAAACTAAAAATCAGCAAGACACAGGCACCCCAAAATTTAGAGCTGCTCTGTTGACAAGAACCTCCACTTTGTTACACCTTAAATATCCCAGGAAAGACAAGAATGGATAAAGAAGTTGTGGTCCTTATGTACAATGGAATATCACTCAGCCATGAAATCAACGTCATACGGCTAGTAGCAGCATGATGAGTGGATTTGGGTACGACGATTCTAAGTGAAATAAGTCACACAGAAAAAGACACTTATCATAAGATATCACTTATAGAGGGAATGTAAAAACCGCTACCCTTGAACTGAATTACATAACAGGTCAGAGTCACACGTTTAGAAAACACACTAGGGCTGCTTAACGGGAAAGGTGAGGTGGGGTGATGCATAAAACAAGGGTTTCAAATTACCTCAGATAGCGTTCCATAAACCCAATATGTAATAGACAAGACCTACTCCTTCCTCAGTGAACTGGACTCAACACGCCCTATTCACCGCCCAAGAATATATCTGACTAGTAAGAATCTTAAAACCTATGTATTTATATCTCTCTGTAAGTGAGTGAAGTGGGTGAAAAGCGGCATAACCACAGCAGTGAAAAGCAGCTAAACCCCATTATACAAATCAATTACTTTTAAAAACCCGTGAAACAAAGACAGTGAAAGAGAGAGAAATTCTGACAAAATTCGTTCAGGGGCTGTGATGCAACCTGGATTGACCATATGTAGACCCACAGATGGATGAGACATAAGGGTGGACACTCTTAGGGCTGAGAGGTTTGGTGAGGTTGGGTGAGCAAACGCAGACCCTTTAAAGTAATACTGTGTGGTACCCATCCCATGGGTCCCAAATCTCCAGGTTCAAGGGCATCTTCCTACATCGAAAACATGCATGAGAAACCCCGAAGATGGTACACCGTGTGATCGGGAAAGGTTTCTAAAACGCACCTCATTTCTCATCTCCTTGTGCTCCGGTTCGCCATTCCAGCTGCTATACTAGCAATCTCCCTGCTTGGAGAATCAGCACCTTTAACCTCCTGTTCCGTACAGGTTGCAAATTGTCCTGAGGATGAACGGGAAGAGGGGGAACCAATGAGAGACTAGCTCTAGGTGTTGGGACAGGCACAGGTCACTCTATTTTCCCATCAGGAAGAAGAATTAACCTCAGGCTCAGCTTGCCGCCCGGAGCCAGAATAGGGCCTGAAGCAATCCTGCGCTTTTGCGGCCAGCTCCCAAGAAAGCGAGTTGAAAAATGGAGCTCAGGGGCACTGCAATTCACAAACCTGCAGACTTAGAAATGATAACTCTCGTCCACAAATATATTGAGGGAAGGCAACGAAGAGGATTTGAAAGCAAGGCAGAATTGCAGGAAACAGATTTCAGGAGGTAGATTCGAATCGCCTTTAAAGCACAGGAAAAGCGGCAAAACCTCGACAATGATGCCCTTGGCCAAAAAGGGCGTATGCGTTTTTTCCTGAATATATTCAGGAAAAAACGCATACGCCCTTTTTGGCCAACCAAGCAACCTGGAAAGGCAAATCAGCGCTACAAAGAAGTCTCGCTTCCCATCGGTCAAAAGGGCCAGGCTGAATAAAGTGTCAAAACCAGAAATGCAGGACAGGCCATGGAGAAATGGGAGCCTTGCTACGCTGATGGGCGGGATGGAAATTGCCAACAGCCACTCTGGAGAAGTGTACGGTGTGTCCTGAAACATCTAAAAAACTCAGCTTAGAGAGCATAGGGCACTTCCACTCATCGGCGGATAAATTGGGAAAACTAAAAATCAGCAAGACACAGGCACCCCAAAGTTTAGGGCTGCTCTGTTGACAAGAACCTCCACTTTGTTACACCTTAAATATCCCAGGAAAGACAAGAATGGATAAAGAAGTTGTGGTCCTTATGTACAATGGAATATCACTCAGCCATGAAATCAACGTCATACGGCTAGTAGCAGCATGATGAGTGGATTTGGGTACGACGATTCTAAGTGAAATAAGTCACACAGAAAAAGACACTTATCATAAGATATCACTTATAGAGGGAATGTAAAAACCGCTACCCTTGAACTGAATTACATAACAGGTCAGAGTCACACGTTTAGAAAACACACTAGGGCTGCTTAACGGGAAAGGTGAGGTGGGGTGATGCATAAAACAAGGGTTTCAAATTAGCTCAGATAGCGTTCCATAAACCCAATATGTAATAGACAAGACCTACTCCTTGCTCAGTGAACTGGACTCAGCACGCCCTATTCACCACCCAAGAATATATCTGACTAGTAAGAATCTTAAAACCTATGTATTTATATCTCTCTGTAAGTGAGTGAAGTGGGTGAAAAGCGGCATAACCACAGCAGTGAAAAGCAGCTACACCCCATTATACAAATCAATTACTTTTAAAAACCCGTGAAACAAAGACAGTGAAAGAGAGAGAAATTCTGACAAAATTCGTTCAGGGGCTGTGATGCAACCTGGATTGACCATATGTAGGCCCACAGATGGATGAGACATAAGGGTGGACACTCTTGGGGCTAAGAGTTTTGGTGAGGTTGGGTGAGCAAACGCAGACCCTTTAAAGTAATACTGCGTGGTACCCATCCCATGGGTCCCAAATCTCCAGGTTCAAGGGCATCTTCCTACATCGAAAACATGCATGAGAAACCCCGAAGATGGTACACCGTGTGATCGGGAAAGGTTTCTAAAACGCACCTCATTTCTCATCTCCTTGTGCTCCGGTTCGCCATTCCAGCCACTATACTAGCAATCTCCCTGCTTGGAGAATCAGCACCTTTAACCTCCTGTTCCATACCGGTTGCAATTTGTCCTGAGGATGAACGGGAAGAGGGGGAACCAATGAGAGACTAGCTCTAGGTGTTGGGACAGGCACAGTTCACTCTATTTTCCCATCAGGAAGAAGAATTAACCTCAGGCTCAGCTTGCCGCCCGGAGCCAGAATAGGGCCTGAAGCAATCCTGCGCTTTTGCGGCCAGCTCCCAAGAAAGCGAGTTGAAAAATGGAGCTCAGGGGCACTGAAATTCACAAACCTGCAGACTTAGAAATGATAACTCTCGTCCACAAATATATTGAGGGAAGGCAACGAAGAGGATTTGAAAGCAAGGCAGAATTGCAGGAAACAGATTTCAGGAGGTAGATTCGAATCGCCTTTAAAGCACAGGAAAAGCGGCAAAACCTCGACAATGATGCCCTTGGCCAAAAAGGGCGTATGCGTTTTTTCCTGAATATATTCAGGAAAAAACGCATACGCCCTTTTTGGCCAACCAAGCAACCTGGAAAGGCAAATCAGCGCTACAAAGAAGTCTCGCTTCCCATCGGTCAAAAGGGCCAGGCTGAATAAAGTGTCAAAACCAGAAATGCAGGACAGGCCATGGAGAAATGGGAGCCTTGCTACGCTGATGGGCGGGATGGAAATTGCCAACAGCCACTCTGGAGAAGTGTACGGTGTGTCCTGAAACATCTAAAAAACTCAGCTTAGAGAGCATAGGGCACTTCCACTCATCGGCGGATAAATTGGGAAAACTAAAAATCAGCAAGACACAGGCACCCCAAAGTTTAGGGCTGCTCTGTTGACAAGAACCTCCACTTTGTTACACCTTAAATATCCCAGGAAAGACAAGAATGGATAAAGAAGTTGTGGTCCTTATGTACAATGGAATATCACTCAGCCATGAAATCAACGTCATACGGCTAGTAGCAGCATGATGAGTGGATTTGGGTACGACGATTCTAAGTGAAATAAGTCACACAGAAAAAGACACTTATCATAAGATATCACTTATAGAGGGAATGTAAAAACCGCTACCCTTGAACTGAATTACATAACAGGTCAGAGTCACACGTTTAGAAAACACACTAGGGCTGCTTAACGGGAAAGGTGAGGTGGGGTGATGCATAAAACAAGGGTTTCAAATTAGCTCAGATAGCGTTCCATAAACCCAATATGTAATAGACAAGACCTACTCCTTGCTCAGTGAACTGGACTCAGCACGCCCTATTCACCACCCAAGAATATATCTGACTAGTAAGAATCTTAAAACCTATGTATTTATATCTCTCTGTAAGTGAGTGAAGTGGGTGAAAAGCGGCATAACCACAGCAGTGAAAAGCAGCTACACCCCATTATACAAATCAATTACTTTTAAAAACCCGTGAAACAAAGACAGTGAAAGAGAGAGAAATTCTGACAAAATTCGTTCAGGGGCTGTGATGCAACCTGGATTGACCATATGTAGGCCCACAGATGGATGAGACATAAGGGTGGACACTCTTGGGGCTAAGAGTTTTGGTGAGGTTGGGTGAGCAAACGCAGACCCTTTAAAGTAATACTGCGTGGTACCCATCCCATGGGTCCCAAATCTCCAGGTTCAAGGGCATCTTCCTACATCGAAAACATGCATGAGAAACCCCGAAGATGGTACACCGTGTGATCGGGAAAGGTTTCTAAAACGCACCTCATTTCTCATCTCCTTGTGCTCCGGTTCGCCATTCCAGCCACTATACTAGCAATCTCCCTGCTTGGAGAATCAGCACCTTTAACCTCCTGTTCCATACCGGTTGCAATTTGTCCTGAGGATGAACGGGAAGAGGGGGAACCAATGAGAGACTAGCTCTAGGTGTTGGGACAGGCACAGTTCACTCTATTTTCCCATCAGGAAGAAGAATTAACCTCAGGCTCAGCTTGCCGCCCGGAGCCAGAATAGGGCCTGAAGCAATCCTGCGCTTTTGCGGCCAGCTCCCAAGAAAGCGAGTTGAAAAATGGAGCTCAGGGGCACTGAAATTCACAAACCTGCAGACTTAGAAATGATAACCCTCGTCCACAAATATATTGAGGGAAGGCAACGAAGAGGATTTGAAAGCAAGGCAGAATTGCAGGAAACAGATTTCAGGAGGTAGATTCGAATCGCCTTTAAAGCACAGGAAAAGCGGCAAAACCTCGACAATGATGCCCTTGGCCAAAAAGGGCGTATGCGGTTTTTCCTGAATATATTCAGGAAAAAACGCATACGCCCTTTTTGGCCAACCAAACAACGTGGAAAGGCAAATCAGCGCTACAAAGAAGTCTCGCTTCCCATCGGTCAAAAGGGCCAGGCTGAATAAAGTGTCAAAACCAGAAATGCAGGACAGGCCATGGAGAAATGGGAGCCTTGCTACGCTGATGGGCGGGATGGAAATTGCCAACAGCCACTCTGGAGAAGTGTACGGTGTGTCCTGAAACATCTAAAAAACTCAGCTTAGAGAGCATAGGGCACTTCCACTCATGGGCGTATAAATTGGGAAAACTAAAAATCAGCAAGACACAGGCACCCCAAAGTTTAGGGCTGCTCTGTTGACAAGAACCTCCACTTTGTTACACCTTAAATATCCCAGGATAGACAAGAATGGATAAAGAAGTTGTGGTCCTTATGTACAATGGAATATCACTCAGCCATGAAATCAACGTCATAAGGCTAGTAGCAGCATGATGAGTGGATTTGGGTACGACGATTCTAAGTGAAATAAGTCACACAGAAAAAGACACTTATCATAAGATATCACTTATAGAGGGAATGTAAAAACCGCTACCCTTGAACTGAATTACATAACAGGTCAGAGTCACACGTTTAGAAAACACACTAGGGCTGCTTAACGGGAAAGGTGAGGTGGGGTGATGCATAAAACAAGGGTTTCAAATTACCTCAGATAGCGTTCCATAAACCCAATATGTAATAGACAAGACCTACTCCTTCCTCAGTGAACTGGACTCAACACGCCCTATTCATCGCCCAAGAATATATCTGACTAGTAAGAATCTTAAAACCTATGTATTTATATCTCTCTGTAAGTGAGTGAAGTGGGTGAAAAGCGGCATAACCACAGCAGTGAAAAGCAGCTAAACCCCATTATACAAATCAATTACTTTTAAAATCCCGTGAAACAGAGACAGTGAAAGAGAGAGAAATTCTGACAAAATTCGTTCAGGGGCTGTGATGCAACCTGGATTGACCATATGTAGGCCCACAGATGGATGAGACATAAGGGTGGACACTCTTAGGGCTGAGAGGCTTGGTGAGGTTGGGTGAGCAAACGCAGACCCTTTAAAGTAATACTGCGTGGAACCCATCCCATGGGTCCCAAATCTCCAGGTTCAAGGGCATCTTCCTACATCGAAAACATGCATGAGAAACCCCGAAGATGGTACACCGTGTGATCGGGAAAGGTTTCTAAAACGCACCTCATTTCTCATCTCCTTGTGCTCCGGTTCGCCATTCCAGCTGCTATACTAGCAATCTCCCTGCTTGGAGAATCAGCACCTTTAACCTCCTGTTCCGTACAGGTTGCAATTTGTCCTGAGGATGAACGGGAAGAGGGGGAACCAATGAGAGACTAGCTCTAGGTGTTGGGACAGGCACAGGTCACTCTATTTTCCCATCAGGAAGAAGAATTAACCACAGGCTCAGCCTGCCGCCAGGAGCCAGAATAGGGCCTGAAGCAATCCTGCGCTTTTGCGGCCAGCTCCCAAGAAAGCGAGTTGAAAAATGGAGCTCAGGGGCACTGCAATTCACAAACCTGCAGAGTTAGAAATGATAACTCTCGTCCACAAATATATTGAGGGAAGGCAACGAATAGGATTTGAAAGCAAGGCAGAATTGCAGGAAACAGATTTCAGGAGGTAGATTCGAATCGCCTTTAAAGCACAGGAAAAGCGGCAAAACCTCGACAATGATGCCCTTGGCCAAAAAGGGCGTATGAGGTTTTTCCTGAATATATTCAGGAAAAAAACGCATACGACCTTTTTGGCCAACCAAGCAACCTGGAAAGGCAAATCAGCGCTACAAAGAAGTCTCGCTTCCCATCGGTCAAAAGGGCCAGGCTGAATAAAGTGTCAAAACCAGAAATGCAGGACAGGCCATGGAGAAATGGGAGCCTTGCTACGCTGATGGGCGGGATGGAAATTGCCAACAGCCACTCTGGAGAAGTTTACGGTGTGTCCTGAAACATCTAAAAAACTCAGCTTAGAGAGCATAGGGCACTTCCACTCATGGGCGTATAAATTGGGAAAACTAAAAATCAGCAAGACACAGGCACCCCAAAGTTTAGGGCTGCTCTGTTGACAAGAACCTCCACTTTGTTACACCTTAAATATCCCAGGAAAGACAAGAATGGATAAAGAAGTTGTGGTCCTTATGTACAATGGAATATCACTCAGCCATGAAATCAACGTCATAAGGCTAGTAGCAGCATGATGAGTGGATTTGGGTACGACGATTCTAAGTGAAATAAGTCACACAGAAAAAGACACTTATCATAAGATATCACTTATAGAGGGAATGTAAAAACCGCTACCCTTGAACTGAATTACATAACAGGTCAGAGTCACACGTTTAGAAAACACACTATGGCTGCTTAACGGGAAAGGTGAGGTGGGGTGATGCATAAAACAAGGGTTTCAAATTAGCTCAGATAGCGTTCCATAAACCCAATATGTAATAGACAAGACCTACTCCTTGCTCAGTGAACTGGACTCAGCACGCCCTATTCACCGCCCAAGAATATATCTGACTAGTAAGAATCTTAAAACCTATGTATTTATATCTCTCTGTAAGTGAGTGAAGTGGGTGAAAAGCGGCATAACCACAGCAGTGAAAAGCAGCTAAACCCCATTATACAAATCAATTACTTTTAAAAACCCGTGAAACAAAGACAGTGAAAGAGACAGAAATTCTGACAAAATTCGTTCAGGGGCTGTGATGCAACCTGGATTGACCATATGTAGACCCACAGATGGATGAGACATAAGGGTGGACACTCTTGGGGCTAAGAGTTTTGGTGAGGTTGGGTGAGCAAACGCAGACCCTTTAAAGTAATACTGCGTGGTACCCATCCCATGGGTCCCAAATCTCCAGGTTCAAGGGCATCTTCCTACATCGAAAACATGCATGAGAAACCCAGAGGATGGTACACCGTGTGATCGGGAAAGGTTTCTAAAACGCACCTCATTTCTCATCTCCTTGTGCTCCGGTTCGCCATTCCAGCCGCTATACTAGCAATCTCCCTGCTTGGAGAATCAGCACCTTTAACCTCCTGTTCCGTACAGGTTGCAAATTGTCCTGAGGATGAACGGGAAGAGGGGGAACCAATGAGAGACTAGCTCTAGGTGTTGGGACAGGCACAGGTCACTCTATTTTCCCATCAGGAAGAAGAATTAACCTCAGGCTCAGCTTGCCGCCCGGAGCCAGAATAGGGCCTGAAGCAATCCTGCGCTTTTGCGGCCAGCTCCCAAGAAAGCGAGTTGAAAAATGGAGCTCAGGGGCACTGCAATTCACAAACCTGCAGAGTTAGAAATGATAACTCTCGTCCACAAATATATTGAGGGAAGGCAACGAAGAGGATTTGAAAGCAAGGCAGAATTGCAGGAAACAGATTTCAGGAGGTAGATTCGAATCGCCTTTAAAGCACAGGAAAAGCGGCAAAACCTGGACAATGATGCCCTTGGCCAAAAAGGGCGTATGCGTTTTTTCCTGAATATATTCAGGAAAAAACGCATACGCCCTTTTTGGCCAACCAAGCAACCTGGAAAGGCAAATCAGCGCTACAAAGAAGTCTCGCTTCCCATCGGTCAAAAGGGCCAGGCTGAATAAAGTGTCAAAACCAGAAATGCAGGACAGGCCATGGAGAAATGGGAGCCTTGCTACGCTGATGGGCGGGATGGAAATTGCCAACAGCCACTCTGGAGAAGTGTACGGTGTGTCCTGAAACATCTAAAAAACTCAGCTTAGAGAGCATAGGGCACTTCCACTCATGGGCGTATAAATTGGGAAAACTAAAAATCAGCAAGACACAGGCACCCCAAAGTTTAGGGCTGCTCTGTTGACAAGAACCTCCACTTTGTTACACCTTAAATATCCCAGGATAGACAAGAATGGATAAAGAAGTTGTGGTCCTTATGTACAATGGAATATCACTCAGCCATGAAATCAACGTCATAAGGCTAGTAGCAGCATGATGAGTGGATTTGGGTACGACGATTCTAAGTGAAATAAGTCACACAGAAAAAGACACTTATCATAAGATATCACTTATAGAGGGAATGTAAAAACCGCTACCCTTGAACTGAATTACATAACAGGTCAGTGTCACACGTTTAGAAAACACACTATGGCTGCTTAACGGGAAAGGTGAGGTGGGGTGATGCATAAAACAAGGGTTTCAAATTAGCTCAGATAGCGTTCCATAAACCCAATATGTAATAGACAAGACCTACTCCTTCCTCAGTGAACTGGACTCAACACGCCCTATTCATCGCCCAAGAATATATCTGACTAGTAAGAATCTTAAAACCTATGTATTGATATCTCTCTGTATGTGAGTCAAGTGGATGTAAAGCGGCATAAACACAGCAGTGAAAAGCAGCTAAACCCCATTATAAAAATCAAATACTTTTAAAAACCCTTGAAACAAAGACAGTGAAAGAGAGAGAAATTCTGACAAAATTCGTTCAGGGGCTGTGATGCAACCTGGATTGACCATATGTAGACCCACAGATGGATGAGACATAAGGGTGGACACTCTTGGGGCTGAGAGGTTTGGTGAGGTTGGGTGAGCAAACGCAGACCCTTTAAAGTAATACTGCGTGGTACCCATCCCATGGGTCCCAAATCTCCAGGTTCAAGGGCATCTTCCTACATCGAAAACATGCATGAGAAACCCCGAAGATGGTACACCGTGTGATCGGGAAAGGTTTCTAAAACGCACCTCATTTCTCATCTCCTTGTGCTCCGGTTCGCCATTCCAGCCGCTATACTAGCAATCTCCCTGCTTGGAGAATCAGCACCTTTAACCTCCTGTTCGTACAGGTTGCAATTTGTCCTGAGGATGAACGGGAAGAGGGGGAACCAATGAGAGACTAGCTCTAGGTGTTGGGACAGGCACAGGTCACTCTATTTTCCCATCAGGAAGAAGAATTAACCACAGGCTCAGCTTGCCGCCCGGAGCCAGAATAGGGCCTGAAGCAATCCTGCGCTTTTGCGGCCAGCTCCCAAGAAAGCGAGTTGAAAAATGGAGCTCAGGGGCACTGCAATTCACAAACCTGCAGACTTAGAAATGATAACTCTCGTCCACAAATATATTGAGGGAAGGCAACGAAGAGGATTTGAAAGCAAGGCAGAATTGCAGGAAACAGATTTCAGGAGGTAGATTCGAATCGCCTTTAAAGCACAGGAAAAGCGGCAAAACCTCGACAATGATGCCCTTGGCCAAAAAGGGCGTATGCGTTTTTTCCTGAATATATTCAGGAAAAAACGCATACGCCCTTTTTGGCCAACCAAGCAACCTGGAAAGGCAAATCAGCGCTACAAAGAAGTCTCGCTTCCCATCGGTCAAAAGGGCCAGGCTGAATAAAGTGTCAAAACCAGAAATGCAGGACAGGCCATGGAGAAATGGGAGCCTTGCTACGCTGATGGGCGGGATGGAAATTGCCAACAGCCACTCTGGAGAAGTGTACGGTGTGTCCTGAAACATCTAAAAAACTCAGCTTAGAGAGCATAGGGCACTTCCACTCATGGGCGTATAAATTGGGAAAACTAAAAATCAGCAAGACACAGGCACCCCAAAGTTTAGGGCTGCTCTGTTGACAAGAACCTCCACTTTGTTACACCTTAAATATCCCAGGATAGACAAGAATGGATAAAGAAGTTGTGGTCCTTATGTACAATGGAATATCACTCAGCCATGAAATCAACGTCATAAGGCTAGTAGCAGCATGATGAGTGGATTTGGGTACGACGATTCTAAGTGAAATAAGTCACACAGAAAAAGACACTTATCATAAGATATCACTTATAGAGGGAATGTAAAAACCGCTACCCTTGAACTGAATTACATAACAGGTCAGAGTCACACGTTTAGAAAACACACTAGGGCTGCTTAACGGGAAAGGTGAGGTGGGGTGATGCATAAAACAAGGGTTTCAAAGTAGCTCAGATAGCGTTCCATAAACCCAATATGTAATAGACAAGACCTACTCCTTCCTCAGTGAACTGGACTCAACACGCCCTATTCATCGCCCAAGAATATATCTGACTAGTAAGAATCTTAAAACCTATGTATTTATATCTCTCTGTAAGTGAGTGAAGTGGGTGAAAAGCGGCATAACCACAGCAGTGAAAAGCAGCTAAACCCCATTTTACAAATCAATTACTTTTAAAAACCCGTGAAACAAAGACAGTGAAAGAGAGAGAAATTCTGACAAAATTCGTTCAGGGGCTGTGATGCAACCTGGATTGACCATATGTAGACCCACAGATGGATGAGACATAAGGGTGGACACTCTTGGGGCTGAGAGGTTCGGTGAGATTGGGTGAGAAAACGCAGACCCTTTAAAGTAATACTGTGTGGTACCCATCCCATGGGTCCCAAATCTCCAGGTTCAAGGGCATCTTCCTACATCGAAAACATGCATGAGAAACCCAGAAGATGGTACACCGTGTGATCGGGAAAGGTTTCTATAACGCACCTCATTTCTCATCTCCTTGTGCTCCGGTTCGCCATTCCAGCCGCTATACTAGCAATCTCCCTGCTTGGAGAATCAGCACCTTTAAGCTCCTGTTCCGTACAGGTTGCAATTTGTCCTGAGGATGAACGGGAAGAGGGGGAACCAATGAGAGACTAGCTCTAGGTGTTGGGACAGGCACAGGTCACTCTATTTTCCCATCAGGAAGAAGAATTAACCACAGGCTCAGCCTGCCGCCAGGAGCCAGAATAGGGCCTGAAGCAATCCTGCGCTTTTGCGGCCAGCTCCCAAGAAAGCGAGTTGAAAAATGGAGCTCAGGGGCACTGCAATTCACAAACCTGCAGAGTTAGAAATGATAACTCTCGTCCACAAATATATTGAGGGAAGGCAACGAATAGGATTTGAAAGCAAGGCAGAATTGCAGGAAACAGATTTCAGGAGGTAGATTCGAATCGCCTTTAAAGCACAGGAAAAGCGGCAAAACCTCGACAATGATGCCCTTGGCCAAAAAGGGCGTATGCGGTTTTTCCTGAATATATTCAGGAAAAAAACGCATACGACCTTTTTGGCCAACCAAGCAACCTGGAAAGGCAAATCAGCGCTACAAAGAAGTCTCGCTTCCCATCGGTCAAAAGGGCCAGGCTGAATAAAGTGTCAAAACCAGAAATGCAGGACAGGCCATGGAGAAATGGGAGCCTTGCTACGCTGATGGGCGGGATGGAAATTGCCAACAGCCACTCTGGAGAAGTTTACGGTGTGTCCTGAAACATCTAAAAAACTCAGCTTAGAGAGCATAGGGCACTTCCACTCATGGGCGTATAAATTGGGAAAACTAAAAATCAGCAAGACACAGGCACCCCAAAGTTTAGGGCTGCTCTGTTGACAAGAACCTCCACTTTGTTACACCTTAAATATCCCAGGAAAGACAAGAATGGATAAAGAAGTTGTGGTCCTTATGTACAATGGAATATCACTCAGCCATGAAATCAACGTCATAAGGCTAGTAGCAGCATGATGAGTGGATTTGGGTACGACGATTCTAAGTGAAATAAGTCACACAGAAAAAGACACTTATCATAAGATATCACTTATAGAGGGAATGTAAAAACCGCTACCCTTGAACTGAATTACATAACAGGTCAGAGTCACACGTTTAGAAAACACACTATGGCTGCTTAACGGGAAAGGTGAGGTGGGGTGATGCATAAAACAAGGGTTTCAAATTAGCTCAGATAGCGTTCCATAAACCCAATATGTAATAGACAAGACCTACTCCTTGCTCAGTGAACTGGACTCAGCACGCCCTATTCACCGCCCAAGAATATATCTGACTAGTAAGAATCTTAAAACCTATGTATTTATATCTCTCTGTAAGTGAGTGAAGTGGGTGAAAAGCGGCATAACCACAGCAGTGAAAAGCAGCTAAACCCCATTATACAAATCAATTACTTTTAAAAACCCGTGAAACAAAGACAGTGAAAGAGACAGAAATTCTGACAAAATTCGTTCAGGGGCTGTGATGCAACCTGGATTGACCATATGTAGACCCACAGATGGATGAGACATAAGGGTGGACACTCTTGGGGCTAAGAGTTTTGGTGAGGTTGGGTGAGCAAACGCAGACCCTTTAAAGTAATACTGCGTGGTACCCATCCCATGGGTCCCAAATCTCCAGGTTCAAGGGCATCTTCCTACATCGAAAACATGCATGAGAAACCCAGAGGATGGTACACCTTGTGATCGGGAAAGGTTTCTAAAACGCACCTCATTTCTCATCTCCTTGTGCTCCGGTTCGCCATTCCAGCCGCTATACTAGCAATCTCCCTGCTTGGAGAATCAGCACCTTTAACCTCCTGTTCCGTACAGGTTGCAAATTGTCCTGAGGATGAACGGGAAGAGGGGGAACCAATGAGAGACTAGCTCTAGGTGTTGGGACAGGCACAGGTCACTCTATTTTCCCATCAGGAAGAAGAATTAACCTCAGGCTCAGCTTGCCGCCCGGAGCCAGAATAGGGCCTGAAGCAATCCTGCGCTTTTGCGGCCAGCTCCCAAGAAAGCGAGTTGAAAAATGGAGCTCAGGGGCACTGCAATTCACAAACCTGCAGACTTAGAAATGATAACTCTCGTCCACAAATATATTGAGGGAAGGCAACGAAGAGGATTTGAAAGCAAGGCAGAATTGCAGGAAACAGATTTCAGGAGGTAGATTCGAATCGCCTTTAAAGCACAGGAAAAGCGGCAAAACCTGGACAATGATGCCCTTGGCCAAAAAGGGCGTATGCGTTTTTTCCTGAATATATTCAGGAAAAAACGCATACGCCCTTTTTGGCCAACCAAGCAACCTGGAAAGGCAAATCAGCGCTACAAAGAAGTCTCGCTTCCCATCGGTCAAAAGGGCCAGGCTGAATAAAGTGTCAAAACCAGAAATGCAGGACAGGCCATGGAGAAATGGGAGCCTTGCTACGCTGATGGGCGGGATGGAAATTGCCAACAGCCACTCTGGAGAAGTGTACGGTGTGTCCTGAAACATCTAAAAAACTCAGCTTAGAGAGCATAGGGCACTTCCACTCATGGGCGTATAAATTGGGAAAACTAAAAATCAGCAAGACACAGGCACCCCAAAGTTTAGGGCTGCTCTGTTGACAAGAACCTCCACTTTGTTACACCTTAAATATCCCAGGATAGACAAGAATGGATAAAGAAGTTGTGGTCCTTATGTACAATGGAATATCACTCAGCCATGAAATCAACGTCATAAGGCTAGTAGCAGCATGATGAGTGGATTTGGGTACGACGATTCTAAGTGAAATAAGTCACACAGAAAAAGACACTTATCATAAGATATCACTTATAGAGGGAATGTAAAAACCGCTACCCTTGAACTGAATTACATAACAGGTCAGAGTCACACGTTTAGAAAACACACTAGGGCTGCTTAACGGGAAAGGTGAGGTGGGGTGATGCATAAAACAAGGGTTTCAAATTACCTCAGATAGCGTTCCATAAACCCAATATGTAATAGACAAGACCTACTCCTTCCTCAGTGAACTGGACTCAACACGCCCTATTCATCGCCCAAGAATATATCTGACTAGTAAGAATCTTAAAACCTATGTATTTATATCTCTCTGTAAGTGAGTGAAGTGGGTGAAAAGCGGCATAACCACAGCAGTGAAAAGCAGCTAAACCCCATTATACAAATCAATTACTTTTAAAATCCCGTGAAACAGAGACAGTGAAAGAGAGAGAAATTCTGACAAAATTCGTTCAGGGGCTGTGATGCAACCTGGATTGACCATATGTAGACCCACAGATGGATGAGACATAAGGGTGGACACTCTTAGGGCTGAGAGGTTTGGTGAGGTTGGGTGAGCAAACGCAGACCCTTTAAAGTAATACTGCGTGGAACCCATCCCATGGGTCCCAAATCTCCAGGTTCAAGGGCATCTTCCTACATCGAAAACATGCATGAGAAACCCCGAAGATGGTACACCGTGTGAACGGGAAAGGTTTCTAAAACGCACCTCATTTCTCATCTCCTTGTGCTCCGGTTCGCCATTCCAGCCGCTATACTAGCAATCTCCCTGCTTGGAGAATCAGCACCTTTAACCTCCTGTTCCGTACAGGTTGCAATTTGTCCTGAGGATGAACGGGAAGAGGGGGAACCAATGAGAGACTAGCTCTAGGTGTTGGGACAGGCACAGGTCTCTCTATTTTCCCATCAGGAAGAAGAATTAACCACAGGCTCAGCCTGCCGCCCGGAGCCAGAATAGGGCCTGAAGCAATCCTGCGCTTTTGCGGCCAGCTCCCAAGAAAGCGAGTTGAAAAATGGAGCTCAGGGGCACTGCAATTCACAAACCTGCAGACTTAGAAATGATAACTCTCGTCCACAAATATATTGAGGGAAGGCAACGAAGAGGATTTGAAAGCAAGGCAGAATTGCAGGAAACAGATTTCAGGAGGTAGATTCGAATCGCCTTTAAAGCACAGGAAAAGCGGCAAAACCTCGACAATGATGCCCTTGGCCAAAAAGGGCGTATGCGTTTTTTCCTGAATATATTCAGGAAAAAACGCATACGCCCTTTTTGGCCAACCAAGCAACCTGGAAAGGCAAATCAGCGCTACAAAGAAGTCTCGCTTCCCATCGGTCAAAAGGGCCAGGCTGAATAAAGTGTCAAAACCAGAAATGCAGGACAGGCCATGGAGAAATGGGAGCCTTGCTACGCTGATGGGCGGGATGGAAATTGCCAACAGCCACTCTGGAGAAGTGTACGGTGTGTCCTGAAACATCTAAAAAACTCAGCTTAGAGAGCATAGGGCACTTCCACTCATGGGCGTATAAATTGGGAAAACTAAAAATCAGCAAGACACAGGCACCCCAAAGTTTAGGGCTGCTCTGTTGACAAGAACCTCCACTTTGTTACACCTTAAATATCCCAGGATAGACAAGAATGGATAAAGAAGTTGTGGTCCTTATGTACAATGGAATATCACTCAGCCATGAAATCAACGTCATAAGGCTAGTAGCAGCATGATGAGTGGATTTGGGTACGACGATTCTAAGTGAAATAAGTCACACAGAAAAAGACACTTATCATAAGATATCACTTATAGAGGGAATGTAAAAACCGCTACCCTTGAACTGAATTACATAACAGGTCAGAGTCACACGTTTAGAAAACACACTAGGGCTGCTTAACGGGAAAGGTGAGGTGGGGTGATGCATAAAACAAGGGTTTCAAAGTAGCTCAGATAGCGTTCCATAAACCCAATATGTAATAGACAAGACCTACTCCTTCCTCAGTGAACTGGACTCAACACGCCCTATTCATCGCCCAAGAATATATCTGACTAGTAAGAATCTTAAAACCTATGTATTTATATCTCTCTGTAAGTGAGTGAAGTGGGTGAAAAGCGGCATAACCACAGCAGTGAAAAGCAGCTAAACCCCATTTTACAAATCAATTACTTTTAAAAACCCGTGAAACAAAGACAGTGAAAGAGAGAGAAATTCTGACAAAATTCGTTCAGGGGCTGTGATGCAACCTGGATTGACCATATGTAGACCCACAGATGGATGAGACATAAGGGTGGACACTCTTGGGGCTGAGAGGTTCGGTGAGATTGGGTGAGCAAACGCAGACCCTTTAAAGTAATACTGCGTGGTACCCATCCCATGGGTCCCAAATCTCCAGGTTCAAGGGCATCTTCCTACATCGAAAACATGCATGAGAAACCCAGAAGATGGTACACCGTGTGATCGGGAAAGGTTTCTAAAACGCACCTCATTTCTCATCTCCTTGTGCTCCGGTTCGCCATTCCAGCCGCTATACTAGCAATCTCCCTGCTTGGAGAATCAGCACCTTTAAGCTCCTGTTCCGTACAGGTTGCAATTTGTCCTGAGGATGAACGGGAAGAGGGGGAACCAATGAGAGACTAGCTCTAGGTGTTGGGACAGGCACAGGTCTCTCTATTTTCCCATCAGGAAGAAGAATTAACCACAGGCTCAGCTTGCCGCCCGGAGCCAGAATAGGGCCTGAAGCAATCCTGCGCTTTTGCGGCCAGCTCCCAAGAAAGCGAGTTGAAAAATGGAGCTCAGGGGCACTGCAATTCACAAACCTGCAGACTTAGAAATGATGACTCTCGTCCACAAATATATTGAGGGAAGGCAACGAAGAGGATTTGAAAGCAAGGCAGAATTGCAGGAAACAGATTTCAGGAGGTAGATTCGAATCGCCTTTAAAGCACAGGAAAAGCGGCAAAACCTGGACAATGATGCCCTTGGCCAAAAGGGGCGTATGCGTTTTTTCCTGAATATATTCAGGAAAAAACGCATACGCCCTTTTTGGCCAACCAAGCAACCTGGAAAGGCAAATCAGCGCTACAAAGAAGTCTCACTTCCCATCGGTCAAAAGGGCCAGGCTGAATAAAGTGTCAAAACCAGAAATGCAGGACAGGCCATGGAGAAATGGGAGCCTTGCTACGCTGATGGGCGGGATGGAAATTGCCAACAGCCACTCTGGAGAAGTGTACGGTGTGTCCTGAAACATCTAAAAAACTCAGCTTAGAGAGCATAGGGCACTTCCACTCATGGGCGTATAAATTGGGAAAACTAAAAATCAGCAAGACACAGGCACCCCAAAGTTTAGGGCTGCTCTGTTGACAAGAACCTCCACTTTGTTACACCTTAAATATCCCAGGATAGACAAGAATGGATAAAGAAGTTGTGGTCCTTATGTACAATGGAATATCACTCAGCCATGAAATCAACGTCATAAGGCTAGTAGCAGCATGATGAGTGGATTTGGGTACGACGATTCTAAGTGAAATAAGTCACACAGAAAAAGACACTTATCATAAGATATCACTTATAGAGGGAATGTAAAAACCGCTACCCTTGAACTGAATTACATAACAGGTCAGTGTCACACGTTTAGAAAACACACTATGGCTGCTTAACGGGAAAGGTGAGGTGGGGTGATGCATAAAACAAGGGTTTCAAATTAGCTCAGATAGCGTTCCATAAACCCAATATGTAATAGACAAGACCTACTCCTTCCTCAGTGAACTGGACTCAACACGCCCTATTCATCGCCCAAGAATATATCTGACTAGTAAGAATCTTAAAACCTATGTATTGATATCTCTCTGTATGTGAGTCAAGTGGATGTAAAGCGGCATAAACACAGCAGTGAAAAGCAGCTAAACCCCATTATAAAAATCAAATACTTTTAAAAACCCTTGAAACAAAGACAGTGAAAGAGAGAGAAATTCTGACAAAATTCGTTCAGGGGCTGTGATGCAACCTGGATTGACCATATGTAGACCCACAGATGGATGAGACATAAGGGTGGACACTCTTGGGGCTGAGAGGTTTGGTGAGGTTGGGTGAGCAAACGCAGACCCTTTAAAGTAATACTGCGTGGTACCCATCCCATGGGTCCCAAATCTCCAGGTTCAAGGGCATCTTCCTACATCGAAAACATGCATGAGAAACCCAGAAGATGGTACACCGTGTGATCGGGAAAGGTTTCTAAAACGCACCTCATTTCTCATCTCCTTGTGCTCCGGTTCGCCATTCCAGCCGCTATACTAGCAATCTCCCTGCTTGCAGAATCAGCACCTTTAACCTCCTGTTCGTACAGGTTGCAATTTGTCCTGAGGATGAACGGGAAGAGGGGGAACCAATGAGAGACTAGCTCTAGGTGTTGGGACAGGCACAGGTCACTCTATTTTCCCATCAGGAAGAAGAATTAACCACAGGCTCAGCTTGCCGCCCGGAGCCAGAATAGGGCCTGAAGCAATCCTGCGCTTTTGCGGCCAGCTCCCAAGAAAGCGAGTTGAAAAATGGAGCTCAGGGGCACTGCAATTCACAAACCTGCAGACTTAGAAATGATAACTCTTGTCCACAAATATATTGAGGGAAGGCAACGAAGAGGATTTGAAAGCAAGGCAGAATTGCAGGAAACAGATTTCAGGAGGTAGATTCGAATCGCCTTTAAAGCACAGGAAAAGCGGCAAAACCTCGACAATGATGCCCTTGGCCAAAAAGGGCGTATGCGTTTTTTCCTGAATATATTCAGGAAAAAACGCATACGCCCTTTTTGGCCAACCAAGCAACCTGGAAAGGCAAATCAGCGCTACAAAGAAGTCTCGCTTCCCATCGGTCAAAAGGGCCAGGCTGAATAAAGTGTCAAAACCAGAAATGCAGGACAGGCCATGGAGAAATGGGAGCCTTGCTACGCTGATGGGCGGGATGTAAATTGCCAACAGCCACTCTGGAGAAGTGTACGGTGTGTCCTGAAACATCTAAAAAACTCAGCTTAGAGAGCATAGGGCACTTCCACTCATGGGCGTATAAATTGGGAAAACTAAAAATCAGCAAGACACAGGCACCCCAAAGTTTAGTGCTGCTCTGTTGACAAGAACCTCCACTTTGTTACACCTTAAATATCCCAGGATAGACAAGAATGGATAAAGAAGTTGTGGTCCTTATGTACAATGGAATATCACTCAGCCATGAAATCAACGTCATAAGGCTAGTAGCAGCATGATGAGTGGATTTGGGTACGACGATTCTAAGTGAAATAAGTCACACAGAAAAAGACACTTATCATAAGATATCACTTATAGAGGGAATGTAAAAACCGCTACCCTTGAACTGAATTACATAACAGGTCAGAGTCACACGTTTAGAAAACACACTAGGGCTGCTTAACGGGAAAGGTGAGGTGGGGTGATGCATAAAACAAGGGTTTCAAAGTAGCTCAGATAGCGTTCCATAAACCCAATATGTAATAGACAAGACCTACTCCTTCCTCAGTGAACTGGACTCAACACGCCCTATTCATCACCCAAGAATATATCTGACTAGTAAGAATCTTAAAACCTATGTATTTATATCTCTCTGTAAGTGAGTGAAGTGGGTGAAAAGCGGCATAACCACAGCAGTGAAAAGCAGCTAAACCCCATTTTACAAATCAATTACTTTTAAAAACCCGTGAAACAAAGACAGTGAAAGAGAGAGAAATTCTGACAAAATTCGTTCAGGGGCTGTGATGCAACCTGGATTGACCATATGTAGACCCACAGATGGATGAGACATAAGGGTGGACACTCTTGGGGCTGAGAGGTTCGGTGAGATTGGGTGAGCAAACGCAGACCCTTTAAAGTAATACTGTGTGGTACCCATCCCATGGGTCCCAAATCTCCAGGTTCAAGGGCATCTTCCTACATCGAAAACATGCATGAGAAACCCAGAAGATGGTACACCGTGTGATCGGGAAAGGTTTCTATAACGCACCTCATTTCTCATCTCCTTGTGCTCCGGTTCGCCATTCCAGCCGCTATACTAGCAATCTCCCTGCTTGGAGAATCAGCACCTTTAAGCTCCTGTTCCGTACAGGTTGCAATTTGTCCTGAGGATGAACGGGAAGAGGGGGAACCAATGAGAGACTAGCTCTAGGTGTTGGGACAGGCACAGGTCACTCTATTTTCCCATCAGGAAGAAGAATTAACCACAGGCTCAGCCTGCCGCCAGGAGCCAGAATAGGGCCTGAAGCAATCCTGCGCTTTTGCGGCCAGCTCCCAAGAAAGCGAGTTGAAAAATGGAGCTCAGGGGCACTGCAATTCACAAACCTGCAGACTTAGAAATGATAACTCTCGTCCACAAATATATTGAGGGAAGGCAACGAATAGGATTTGAAAGCAAGGCAGAATTGCAGGAAACAGATTTCAGGAGGTAGATTCGAATCGCCTTTAAAGCACAGGAAAAGCGGCAAAACCTCGACAATGATGCCCTTGGCCAAAAAGGGCGTATGCGGTTTTTCCTGAATATATTCAGGAAAAAAACGCATACGACCTTTTTGGCCAACCAAGCAACCTGGAAAGGCAAATCAGCGCTACAAAGAAGTCTCGCTTCCCATCGGTCAAAAGGGCCAGGCTGAATAAAGTGTCAAAACCAGAAATGCAGGACAGGCCATGGAGAAATGGGAGCCTTGCTACGCTGATGGGCGGGATGGAAATTGCCAACAGCCACTCTGGAGAAGTTTACGGTGTGTCCTGAAACATCTAAAAAACTCAGCTTAGAGAGCATAGGGCACTTCCACTCATGGGCGTATAAATTGGGAAAACTAAAAATCAGCAAGACACAGGCACCCCAAAGTTTAGGGCTGCTCTGTTGACAAGAACCTCCACTTTGTTACACCTTAAATATCCCAGGAAAGACAAGAATGGATAAAGAAGTTGTGGTCCTTATGTACAATGGAATATCACTCAGCCATGAAATCAACGTCATAAGGCTAGTAGCAGCATGATGAGTGGATTTGGGTACGACGATTCTAAGTGAAATAAGTCACACAGAAAAAGACACTTATCATAAGATATCACTTATAGAGGGAATGTAAAAACCGCTACCCTTGAACTGAATTACATAACAGGTCAGAGTCACACGTTTAGAAAACACACTATGGCTGCTTAACGGGAAAGGTGAGGTGGGGTGATGCATAAAACAAGGGTTTCAAATTAGCTCAGATAGCGTTCCATAAACCCAATATGTAATAGACAAGACCTACTCCTTGCTCAGTGAACTGGACTCAGCACGCCCTATTCACCGCCCAAGAATATATCTGACTAGTAAGAATCTTAAAACCTATGTATTTATATCTCTCTGTAAGTGAGTGAAGTGGGTGAAAAGCGGCATAACCACAGCAGTGAAAAGCAGCTAAACCCCATTATACAAATCAATTACTTTTAAAAACCCGTGAAACAAAGACAGTGAAAGAGACAGAAATTCTGACAAAATTCGTTCAGGGGCTGTGATGCAACCTGGATTGACCATATGTAGACCCACAGATGGATGAGACATAAGGGTGGACACTCTTGGGGCTAAGAGTTTTGGTGAGGTTGGGTGAGCAAACGCAGACCCTTTAAAGTAATACTGCGTGGTACCCATCCCATGGGTCCCAAATCTCCAGGTTCAAGGGCATCTTCCTACATCGAAAACATGCATGAGAAACCCAGAGGATGGTACACCTTGTGATCGGGAAAGGTTTCTAAAACGCACCTCATTTCTCATCTCCTTGTGCTCCGGTTCGCCATTCCAGCCGCTATACTAGCAATCTCCCTGCTTGGAGAATCAGCACCTTTAACCTCCTGTTCCGTACAGGTTGCAAATTGTCCTGAGGATGAACGGGAAGAGGGGGAACCAATGAGAGACTAGCTCTAGGTGTTGGGACAGGCACAGGTCTCTCTATTTTCCCATCAGGAAGAAGAATTAACCACAGGCTCAGCTTGCCGCCCGGAGCCAGAATAGGGCCTGAAGCAATCCTGCGCTTTTGCGGCCAGCTCCCAAGAAAGCGAGTTGAAAAATGGAGCTCAGGGGCACTGCAATTCACAAACCTGCAGACTTAGAAATGATGACTCTCGTCCACAAATATATTGAGGGAAGGCAACGAAGAGGATTTGAAAGCAAGGCAGAATTGCAGGAAACAGATTTCAGGAGGTAGATTCGAATCGCCTTTAAAGCACAGGAAAAGCGGCAAAACCTGGACAATGATGCCCTTGGCCAAAAGGGGCGTATGCGTTTTTTCCTGAATATATTCAGGAAAAAACGCATACGCCCTTTTTGGCCAACCAAGCAACCTGGAAAGGCAAATCAGCGCTACAAAGAAGTCTCGCTTCCCATCGGTCAAAAGGGCCAGGCTGAATAAAGTGTCAAAACCAGAAATGCAGGACAGGCCATGGAGAAATGGGAGCCTTGCTACGCTGATGGGCGGGATGGAAATTGCCAACAGCCACTCTGGAGAAGTGTACGGTGTGTCCTGAAACATCTAAAAAACTCAGCTTAGAGAGCATAGGGCACTTCCACTCATGGGCGTATAAATTGGGAAAACTAAAAATCAGCAAGACACAGGCACCCCAAAGTTTAGGGCTGCTCTGTTGACAAGAACCTCCACTTTGTTACACCTTAAATATCCCAGGATAGACAAGAATGGATAAAGAAGTTGTGGTCCTTATGTACAATGGAATATCACTCAGCCATGAAATCAACGTCATAAGGCTAGTAGCAGCATGATGAGTGGATTTGGGTACGACGATTCTAAGTGAAATAAGTCACACAGAAAAAGACACTTATCATAAGATATCACTTATAGAGGGAATGTAAAAACCGCTACCCTTGAACTGAATTACATAACAGGTCAGTGTCACACGTTTAGAAAACACACTATGGCTGCTTAACGGGAAAGGTGAGGTGGGGTGATGCATAAAACAAGGGTTTCAAATTAGCTCAGATAGCGTTCCATAAACCCAATATGTAATAGACAAGACCTACTCCTTCCTCAGTGAACTGGACTCAACACGCCCTATTCATCGCCCAAGAATATATCTGACTAGTAAGAATCTTAAAACCTATGTATTGATATCTCTCTGTATGTGAGTCAAGTGGATGTAAAGCGGCATAAACACAGCAGTGAAAAGCAGCTAAACCCCATTATAAAAATCAAATACTTTTAAAAACCCTTGAAACAAAGACAGTGAAAGAGAGAGAAATTCTGACAAAATTCGTTCAGGGGCTGTGATGCAACCTGGATTGACCATATGTAGACCCACAGATGGATGAGACATAAGGGTGGACACTCTTGGGGCTGAGAGGTTTGGTGAGGTTGGGTGAGCAAACGCAGACCCTTTAAAGTAATACTGCGTGGTACCCATCCCATGGGTCCCAAATCTCCAGGTTCAAGGGCATCTTCCTACATCGAAAACATGCATGAGAAACCCAGAAGATGGTACACCGTGTGATCGGGAAAGGTTTCTAAAACGCACCTCATTTCTCATCTCCTTGTGCTCCGGTTCGCCATTCCAACCGCTATACTAGCAATCTCCCTGCTTGGAGAATCAGCACCTTTAACCTCCTGTTCGTACAGGTTGCAATTTGTCCTGAGGATGAACGGGAAGAGGGGGAACCAATGAGAGACTAGCTCTAGGTGTTGGGACAGGCACAGGTCACTCTATTTTCCCATCAGGAAGAAGAATTAACCACAGGCTCAGCTTGCCGCCCGGAGCCAGAATAGGGCCTGAAGCAATCCTGCGCTTTTGCGGCCAGCTCCCAAGAAAGCGAGTTGAAAAATGGAGCTCAGGGGCACTGCAATTCACAAACCTGCAGACTTAGAAATGATAACTCTTGTCCACAAATATATTGAGGGAAGGCAACGAAGAGGATTTGAAAGCAAGGCAGAATTGCAGGAAACAGATTTCAGGAGGTAGATTCGAATCGCCTTTAAAGCACAGGAAAAGCGGCAAAACCTGGACAATGATGCCCTTGGCCAAAAAGGGCGTATGCGTTTTTTCCTGAATATATTCAGGAAAAAACGCATACGCCCTTTTTGGCCAACCAAGCAACCTGGAAAGGCAAATCAGCGCTACAAAGAAGTCTCGCTTCCCATCGGTCAAAAGGGCCAGGCTGAATAAAGTGTCAAAACCAGAAATGCAGGACAGGCCATGGAGAAATGGGAGCCTTGCTACGCTGATGGGCGGGATGTAAATTGCCAACAGCCACTCTGGAGAAGTGTACGGTGTGTCCTGAAACATCTAAAAAACTCAGCTTAGAGAGCATAGGGCACTTCCACTCATGGGCGTATAAATTGGGAAAACTAAAAATCAGCAAGACACAGGCACCCCAAAGTTTAGTGCTGCTCTGTTGACAAGAACCTCCACTTTGTTACACCTTAAATATCCCAGGATAGACAAGAATGGATAAAGAAGTTGTGGTCCTTATGTACAATGGAATATCACTCAGCCATGAAATCAACGTCATAAGGCTAGTAGCAGCATGATGAGTGGATTTGGGTACGACGATTCTAAGTGAAATAAGTCACACAGAAAAAGACACTTATCATAAGATATCACTTATAGAGGGAATGTAAAAACCGCTACCCTTGAACTGAATTACATAACAGGTCAGAGTCACACGTTTAGAAAACACACTAGGGCTGCTTAACGGGAAAGGTGAGGTGGGGTGATGCATAAAACAAGGGTTTCAAAGTAGCTCAGATAGCGTTCCATAAACCCAATATGTAATAGACAAGACCTACTCCTTCCTCAGTGAACTGGACTCAACACGCCCTATTCATCGCCCAAGAATATATCTGACTAGTAAGAATCTTAAAACCTATGTATTTATATCTCTCTGTAAGTGAGTGAAGTGGGTGAAAAGCGGCATAACCACAGCAGTGAAAAGCAGCTAAACCCCATTATACAAATCAATTACTTTTAAAATCCCGTGAAACAGAGACAGTGAAAGAGAGAGAAATTCTGACAAAATTCGTTCAGGGGCTGTGATGCAACCTGGATTGACCATATGTAGACCCACAGATGGATGAGACATAAGGGTGGACACTCTTAGGGCTGAGAGGTTTGGTGAGGTTGGGTGAGCAAACGCAGACCCTTTAAAGTAATACTGCGTGGAACCCATCCCATGGGTCCCAAATCTCCAGGTTCAAGGGCATCTTCCTACATCGAAAACATGCATGAGAAACCCCGAAGATGGTACACCGTGTGATCGGGAAAGGTTTCTAAAACGCACCTCATTTCTCATCTCCTGGTGCTCCGGTTCGCCATTCCAGCCGCTATACTAGCAATCTCCCTGCTTGGAGAATCAGCACCTTTAAGCTCCTGTTCCGTACAGGTTGCAATTTGTCCTGAGGATGAACGGGAAGAGGGGGAACCAATGAGAGACTAGCTCTAGGTGTTGGGACAGGCACTGGTCTCTCTATTTTCCCATCAGGAAGAAGAATTAACCACAGGCTCAGCTTGCCGCCCGGAGCCAGAATAGGGCCTGAAGCAATCCTGCGCTTTTGCGGCCAGCTCCCAAGAAAGCGAGTTGAAAAATGGAGCTCAGGGGCACTGCAATTCACAAACCTGCAGACTTAGAAATGATAACTCTCGTCCACAAATATATTGAGGGAAGGCAACGAAGAGGATTTGAAAGCAAGGCAGAATTGCAGGAAACAGATTGCAGGAGGTAGATTCGAATCGCCTTTAAAGCACAGGAAAAGCGGCAAAACCTCGACAATGATGCCCTTGGCCAAAAAGGGCGTATGCGTTTTTTCCTGAATATATTCAGGAAAAAACGCATACGCCCTTTTTGGCCAACCAAGCAACCTGGAAAGGCAAATCAGCGCTACAAAGAAGTCTCGCTTCCCATCGGTCAAAAGGGCCAGGCTGAATAAAGTGTCAAAACCAGAAATGCAGGACAGGCCATGGAGAAATGGGAGCCTTGCTACGCTGATGGGCGGGATGGAAATTGCCAACAGCCACTCTGGAGAAGTGTACGGTGTGTCCTGAAACATCTAAAAAACTCAGCTTAGAGAGCATAGGGCACTTCCACTCATGGGCGTATAAATTGGGAAAACTAAAAATCAGCAGGACACAGGCACCCCAAAGTTTAGGGCTGCTCTGTTGACAAGAACCTCCACTTTGTTACACCTTAAATATCCCAGGAAAGACAAGAATGGATAAAGAAGTTGTGGTCCTTATGTACAATGGAATATCACTCAGCCATGAAATCAACGTCATACGGCTAGTAGCAGCATGATGAGTGGATTTGGGTACGACGATTCTAAGTGAAATAAGTCACACAGAAAAAGACACTTATCATAAGATATCACTTATAGAGGGAATGTAAAAACCGCTACCCTTGAACTGAATTACATAACAGGTCAGTGTCACACGTTTAGAAAACACACTATGGCTGCTTAACGGGAAAGGTGAGGTGGGGTGATGCATAAAACAAGGGTTTCAAAGTAGCTCAGATAGCGTTCCATAAACCCAATATGTAATAGACAAGACCTACTCCTTCCTCAGTGAACTGGACTCAACACGCCCTATTCATCGCCCAAGAATATATCTGACTAGTAAGAATCTTAAAACCTATGTATTTATATCTCTCTGTAAGTGAGTGAAGTGGGTGAAAAGCGGCATAACCACAGCAGTGAAAAGCAGCTAAACCCCATTATACAAATCAATTACTTTTAAAAACCCGTGAAACAAAGACAGTGAAAGAGAGAGAAATTCTGACAAAATTCGTTCAGGGGCTGTGATGCAACCTGGATTGACCATATGTAGACCCACAGATGGATGAGACATAAGGGTGGACACTCTTGGGGCTGAGAGGTTCGGTGAGATTGGGTGAGCAAACGCAGACCCTTTAAAGTAATACTGTGTGGTACCCATCCCATGGGTCCCAAATCTCCAGGTTCAAGGGCATCTTCCTACATCGAAAACATGCATGAGAAACCCAGAAGATGGTACACCGTGTGATCGGGAAAGGTTTCTATAACGCACCTCATTTCTCATCTCCTTGTGCTCCGGTTCGCCATTCCAGCCGCTATACTAGCAATCTCCCTGCTTGGAGAATCAGCACCTTTAACCTCCTGTTCCGTACAGGTTGCAATTTGTCCTGAGGATGAACGGGAAGAGGGGGAACCAATGAGAGACTAGCTCTAGGTGTTGGGACAGGCACAGGTCACTCTATTTTCCCATCAGGAAGAAGAATTAACCACAGGCTCAGCCTGCCGCCAGGAGCCAGAAAAGGGCCTGAAGCAATCCTGCGCTTTTGCGGCCAGCTCCCAAGAAAGCGAGTTGAAAAATGGAGCTCAGGGGCACTGCAATTCACAAACCTGCAGACTTAGAAATGATAACTCTCGTCCACAAATATATTGAGGGAAGGCAACGAAGAGGATTTGAAAGCAAGGCAGAATTGCAGGAAACAGATTTCAGGAGGTAGATTCGAATCGCCTTTAAAGCACAGGAAAAGCGGCAAAACCTCGACAATGATGCCCTTGGCCAAAAAGGGCGTATGCGTTTTTTCCTGAATATATTCAGGAAAAAACGCATACGGCCTTTTTGGCCAACCAAGCAACCTGGAAAGGCAAATCAGCGCTACAAAGAAGTCTCGCTTCCCATCGGTCAAAAGGGCCAGGCTGAATAAAGTGTCAAAACCAGAAATGCAGGACAGGCCAGGGAGAAATGGGAGCCTTGCTACGCTGATGGGCGGGATGGAAATTGCCAACAGCCACTCTGGAGAAGTGTACGGTGTGTTCTGAAACATCTAAAAAACTCAGCTTAGAGAGCATAGGGCACTTCCACTCATGGGCGTATAAATTGGGAAAACTAAAAATCAGCAAGACACAGGCACCCCAAAGTTTAGGGCTGCTCTGTTGACAAGAACCTCCACTTTGTTACACCTTAAATATCCCAGGATAGACAAGAATGGATAAAGAAGTTGTGGTCCTTATGTACAATGGAATATCACTCAGCCATGAAATCAACGTCATAAGGCTAGTAGCAGCATGATGAGTGGATTTGGGTACGACGATTCTAAGTGAAATAAGTCACACAGAAAAAGACACTTATCATAAGATATCACTTATAGAGGGAATGTAAAAACCGCTACCCTTGAACTGAATTACATAACAGGTCAGAGTCACACGTTTAGAAAACACACTAGGGCTGCTTAACGGGAAAGGTGAGGTGGGGTGATGCATAAAACAAGGGTTTCAAAGTAGCTCAGATAGCGTTCCATAAACCCAATATGTAATAGACAAGACCTACTCCTTCCTCAGTGAACTGGACTCAACACGCCCTATTCATCGCCCAAGAATATATCTGACTAGTAAGAATCTTAAAACCTATGTATTTATATCTCTCTGTAAGTGAGTGAAGTGGGTGAAAAGCGGCATAACCACAGCAGTGAAAAGCAGCTAAACCCCATTATACAAATCAATTACTTTTAAAATCCCGTGAAACAGAGACAGTGAAAGAGAGAGAAATTCTGACAAAATTCGTTCAGGGGCTGTGATGCAACCTGGATTGACCATATGTAGGCCCACAGATGGATGAGACATAAGGGTGGACACTCTTAGGGCTGAGAGGCTTGGTGAGGTTGGGTGAGCAAACGCAGACCCTTTAAAGTAATACTGCGTGGAACCCATCCCATGGGTCCCAAATCTCCAGGTTCAAGGGCATCTTCCTACATCGAAAACATGCATGAGAAACCCCGAAGATGGTACACCGTGTGATCGGGAAAGGTTTCTAAAACGCACCTCATTTCTCATCTCCTTGTGCTCCGGTTCGCCATTCCAGCCGCTATACTAGCAATCTCCCTGCTTGGAGAATCAGCACCTTTAACCTCCTGTTCCGTACAGGTTGCAATTTGTCCTGAGGATGAACGGGAAGAGGGGGAACCAATGAGAGACTAGCTCTAGGTGTTGGGACAGGCACTGGTCTCTCTATTTTCCCATCAGGAAGAAGAATTAACCACAGGCTCAGCTTGCCGCCCGGAGCCAGAATAGGGCCTGAAGCAATCCTGCGCTTTTGCGGCCAGCTCCCAAGAAAGCGAGTTGAAAAATGGAGCTCAGGGGCACTGCAATTCACAAACCTGCAGACTTAGAAATGATAACTCTCGTCCACAAATATATTGAGGGAAGGCAACGAAGAGGATTTGAAAGCAAGGCAGAATTGCAGGAAACAGATTTCAGGAGGTAGATTCGAATCGCCTTTAAAGCACAGGAAAAGCGGCAAAACCTCGACAATGATGCCCTTGGCCAAAAAGGGCGTATGCGTTTTTTCCTGAATATATTCAGGAAAAAACGCATACGCCCTTTTTGGCCAACCAAGCAACCTGGAAAGGCAAATCAGCGCTACAAAGAAGTCTCGCTTCCCATCGGTCAAAAGGGCCAGGCTGAATAAAGTGTCAAAACCAGAAATGCAGGACAGGCCATGGAGAAATGGGAGCCTTGCTACGCTGATGGGCGGGATGGAAATTGCCAACAGCCACTCTGGAGAAGTGTACGGTGTGTCCTGAAACATCTAAAAAACTCAGCTTAGAGAGCATAGGGCACTTCCACTCATGGGCGTATAAATTGGGAAAAATAAAAATCAGCAGGACACAGGCACCCCAAAGTTTAGGGCTGCTCTGTTGACAAGAACCTCCACTTTGTTACACCTTAAATATCCCAGGAAAGACAAGAATGGATAAAGAAGTTGTGGTCCTTATGTACAATGGAATATCACTCAGCCATGAAATCAACGTCATAAGGCTAGTAGCAGCATGATGAGTGGATTTGGGTACGACGATTCTAAGTGAAATAAGTCACACAGAAAAAGACACTTATCATAAGATATCACTTATAGAGGGAATGTAAAAACCGCTACCCTTGAACTGAATTACATAACAGGTCAGAGTCACACGTTTAGAAAACACACTATGGCTGCTTAACGGGAAAGGTGAGGTGGGGTGATGCATAAAACAAGGGTTTCAAATTAGATCAGATAGCGTTCCATAAACCCAATATGTAATAGACAAGACCTACTCCTTGCTCAGTGAACTGGACTCAGCACGCCCTATTCACCGCCCAAGAATATATCTGACTAGTAAGAATCTTAAAACCTATGTATTTATATCTCTCTGTAAGTGAGTGAAGTGGGTGAAAAGCGGCATAACCACAGCAGTGAAAAGCAGCTAAACCCCATTATACAAATCAATTACTTTTAAAAACCCGTGAAACAAAGACAGTGAAAGAGACAGAAATTCTGACAAAATTCGTTCAGGGGCTGTGATGCAACCTGGATTGACCATATGTAGACCCACAGATGGATGAGACATAAGGGTGGACACTCTTGGGGCTAAGAGTTTTGGTGAGGTTGGGTGAGCAAACGCAGACCCTTTAAAGTAATACTGCGTGGTACCCATCCCATGGGTCCCAAATCTCCAGGTTCAAGGGCATCTTCCTACATCGAAAACATGCATGAGAAACCCAGAGGATGGTACACCTTGTGATCGGGAAAGGTTTCTAAAACGCACCTCATTTCTCATCTCCTTGTGCTCCGGTTCGCCATTCCAGCCGCTATACTAGCAATCTCCCTGCTTGGAGAATCAGCACCTTTAACCTCCTGTTCCGTACAGGTTGCAAATTGTCCTGAGGATGAACGGGAAGAGGGGGAACCAATGAGAGACTAGCTCTAGGTGTTGGGACAGGCACAGGTCACTCTATTTTCCCATCAGGAAGAAGAATTAACCTCAGGCTCAGCTTGCCGCCCGGAGCCAGAATAGGGCCTGAAGCAATCCTGCGCTTTTGCGGCCAGCTCCCAAGAAAGCGAGTTGAAAAATGGAGCTCAGGGGCACTGCAATTCACAAACCTGCAGACTTAGAAATGATAACTCTCGTCCACAAATATATTGAGGGAAGGCAACGAAGAGGATTTGAAAGCAAGGCAGAATTGCAGGAAACAGATTTCAGGAGGTAGATTCGAATCGCCTTTAAAGCACAGGAAAAGCGGCAAAACCTCGACAATGATGCCCTTGGCCAAAAAGGGCGTATGCGTTTTTTCCTGAATATATTCAGGAAAAAACACATACGCCCTTTTTGGCCAACCAAGCAACCTGGAAAGGCAAATCAGCGCTACAAAGAAGTCTCGCTTCCCATCGGTCAAAAGGGCCAGGCTGAATAAAGTGTCAAAACCAGAAATGCAGGACAGGCCATGGAGAAATGGGAGCCTTGCTACGCTGATGGGCGGGATGGAAATTGCCAACAGCCACTCTGGAGAAGTGTACGGTGTGTCCTGAAACATCTAAAAAACTCAGCTTAGAGAGCATAGGGCACTTCCACTCATGGGCGTATAAATTGGGAAAACTAAAAATCAGCAAGACACAGGCACCCCAAAGTTTAGGGCTGCTCTGTTGACAAGAACCTCCACTTTGTTACACCTTAAATATCCCAGGATAGACAAGAATGGATAAAGAAGTTGTGGTCCTTATGTACAATGGAATATCACTCAGCCATGAAATCAACGTCATAAGGCTAGTAGCAGCATGATGAGTGGATTTGGGTACGACGATTCTAAGTGAAATAAGTCACACAGAAAAAGACACTTATCATAAGATATCACTTATAGAGGGAATGTAAAAACCGCTACCCTTGAACTGAATTACATAACAGGTCAGAGTCACACGTTTAGAAAACACACTAGGGCTGCTTAACGGGAAAGGTGAGGTGGGGTGATGCATAAAACAAGGGTTTCAAATTACCTCAGATAGCGTTCCATAAACCCAATATGTAATAGACAAGACCTACTCCTTCCTCAGTGAACTGGACTCAACACGCCCTATTCATCGCCCAAGAATATATCTGACTAGTAAGAATCTTAAAACCTATGTATTTATATCTCTCTGTAAGTGAGTGAAGTGGGTGAAAAGCGGCATAACCACAGCAGTGAAAAGCAGCTAAACCCCATTATACAAATCAATTACTTTTAAAATCCCGTGAAACAGAGACAGTGAAAGAGAGAGAAATTCTGACAAAATTCGTTCAGGGGCTGTGATGCAACCTGGATTGACCATATGTAGACCCACAGATGGATGAGACATAAGGGTGGACACTCTTAGGGCTGAGAGGTTTGGTGAGGTTGGGTGAGCAAACGCAGACCCTTTAAAGTAATACTGCGTGGAACCCATCCCATGGGTCCCAAATCTCCAGGTTCAAGGGCATCTTCCTACATCGAAAACATGCATGAGAAACCCCGAAGATGGTACACCGTGTGATCGGGAAAGGTTTCTAAAACGCACCTCATTTCTCATCTCCTTGTGCTCCGGTTCGCCATTCCAGCCGCTATACTAGCAATCTCCCTGCTTGGAGAATCAGCACCTTTAACCTCCTGTTCCGTACAGGTTGCAATTTGTCCTGAGGATGAACGGGAAGAGGGGGAACCAATGAGAGACTAGCTCTAGGTGTTGGGACAGGCACAGGTCTCTCTATTTTCCCATCAGGAAGAAGAATTAACCACAGGCTCAGCCTGCCGCCCGGAGCCAGAATAGGGCCTGAAGCAATCCTGCGCTTTTGCGGCCAGCTCCCAAGAAAGCGAGTTGAAAAATGGAGCTCAGGGGCACTGCAATTCACAAACCTGCAGACTTAGAAATGATGACTCTCGTCCACAAATATATTGAGGGAAGGCAACGAAGAGGATTTGAAAGCAAGGCAGAATTGCAGGAAACAGATTTCAGGAGGTAGATTCGAATCGCCTTTAAAGCACAGGAAAAGCGGCAAAACCTCGACAATGATGCCCTTGGCCAAAAAGGGCGTATGCGTTTTTTCCTGAATATATTCAGGAAAAAACGCATACGCCCTTTTTGGCCAACCAAGCAACCTGGAAAGGCAAATCAGCGCTACAAAGAAGTCTCGCTTCCCATCGGTCAAAAGGGCCAGGCTGAATAAAGTGTCAAAACCAGAAATGCAGGACAGGCCATGGAGAAATGGGAGCCTTGCTACGCTGATGGGCGGGATGGAAATTGCCAACAGCCACTCTGGAGAAGTGTACGGTGTGTCCTGAAACATCTAAAAAACTCAGCTTAGAGAGCATAGGGCACTTCCACTCATGGGCGTATAAATTGGGAAAACTAAAAATCAGCAAGACACAGGCACCCCAAAGTTTAGGGCTGCTCTGTTGACAAGAACCTCCACTTTGTTACACCTTAAATATCCCAGGATAGACAAGAATGGATAAAGAAGTTGTGGTCCTTATGTACAATGGAATATCACTCAGCCATGAAATCAACGTCATAAGGCTAGTAGCAGCATGATGAGTGGATTTGGGTACGACGATTCTAAGTGAAATAAGTCACACAGAAAAAGACACTTATCATAAGATATCACTTATAGAGGGAATGTAAAAACCGCTACCCTTGAACTGAATTACATAACAGGTCAGAGTCACACGTTTAGAAAACACACTAGGGCTGCTTAACGGGAAAGGTGAGGTGGGGTGATGCATAAAACAAGGGTTTCAAAGTAGCTCAGATAGCGTTCCATAAACCCAATATGTAATAGACAAGACCTACTCCTTCCTCAGTGAACTGGACTCAACACGCCCTATTCATCGCCCAAGAATATATCTGACTAGTAAGAATCTTAAAACCTATGTATTTATATCTCTCTGTAAGTGAGTGAAGTGGGTGAAAAGCGGCATAACCACAGCAGTGAAAAGCAGCTAAACCCCATTTTACAAATCAATTACTTTTAAAAACCCGTGAAACAAAGACAGTGAAAGAGAGAGAAATTCTGACAAAATTCGTTCAGGGGCTGTGATGCAACCTGGATTGACCATATGTAGACCCACAGATGGATGAGACATAAGGGTGGACACTCTTGGGGCTGAGAGGTTCGGTGAGATTGGGTGAGCAAACGCAGACCCTTTAAAGTAATACTGTGTGGTACCCATCCCATGGGTCCCAAATCTCCAGGTTCAAGGGCATCTTCCTACATCGAAAACATGCATGAGAAACCCAGAAGATGGTACACCGTGTGATCGGGAAAGGTTTCTATAACGCACCTCATTTCTCATCTCCTTGTGCTCCGGTTCGCCATTCCAGCCGCTATACTAGCAATCTCCCTGCTTGGAGAATCAGCACCTTTAAGCTCCTGTTCCGTACAGGTTGCAATTTGTCCTGAGGATGAACGGGAAGAGGGGGAACCAATGAGAGACTAGCTCTAGGTGTTGGGACAGGCACAGGTCTCTCTATTTTCCCATCAGGAAGAAGAATTAACCACAGGCTCAGCTTGCCGCCCGGAGCCAGAATAGGGCCTGAAGCAATCCTGCGCTTTTGCGGCCAGCTCCCAAGAAAGCGAGTTGAAAAATGGAGCTCAGGGGCACTGCAATTCACAAACCTGCAGACTTAGAAATGATGACTCTCGTCCACAAATATATTGAGGGAAGGCAACGAAGAGGATTTGAAAGCAAGGCAGAATTGCAGGAAACAGATTTCAGGAGGTAGATTCGAATCGCCTTTAAAGCACAGGAAAAGCGGCAAAACCTGGACAATGATGCCCTTGGCCAAAAGGGGCGTATGCGTTTTTTCCTGAATATATTCAGGAAAAAACGCATACGCCCTTTTTGGCCAACCAAGCAACCTGGAAAGGCAAATCAGCGCTACAAAGAAGTCTCGCTTCCCATCGGTCAAAAGGGCCAGGCTGAATAAAGTGTCAAAACCAGAAATGCAGGACAGGCCATGGAGAAATGGGAGCCTTGCTACGCTGATGGGCGGGATGGAAATTGCCAACAGCCACTCTGGAGAAGTGTACGGTGTGTCCTGAAACATCTAAAAAACTCAGCTTAGAGAGCATAGGGCACTTCCACTCATGGGCGTATAAATTGGGAAAACTAAAAATCAGCAAGACACAGGCACCCCAAAGTTTAGGGCTGCTCTGTTGACAAGAACCTCCACTTTGTTACACCTTAAATATCCCAGGATAGACAAGAATGGATAAAGAAGTTGTGGTCCTTATGTACAATGGAATATCACTCAGCCATGAAATCAACGTCATAAGGCTAGTAGCAGCATGATGAGTGGATTTGGGTACGACGATTCTAAGTGAAATAAGTCACACAGAAAAAGACACTTATCATAAGATATCACTTATAGAGGGAATGTAAAAACCGCTACCCTTGAACTGAATTACATAACAGGTCAGTGTCACACGTTTAGAAAACACACTATGGCTGCTTAACGGGAAAGGTGAGGTGGGGTGATGCATAAAACAAGGGTTTCAAATTAGCTCAGATAGCGTTCCATAAACCCAATATGTAATAGACAAGACCTACTCCTTCCTCAGTGAACTGGACTCAACACGCCCTATTCATCGCCCAAGAATATATCTGACTAGTAAGAATCTTAAAACCTATGTATTTATATCTCTCTGTAAGTGAGTGAAGTGGGTGAAAAGCGGCATAACCACAGCAGTGAAAAGCAGCTAAACCCCATTATACAAATCAATTACTTTTAAAATCCCGTGAAACAGAGACAGTGAAAGAGAGAGAAATTCTGACAAAATTCGTTCAGGGGCTGTGATGCAACCTGGATTGACCATATGTAGACCCACAGATGGATGAGACATAAGGGTGGACACTCTTGGGGCTGAGAGGTTTGGTGAGGTTGGGTGAGCAAACGCAGACCCTTTAAAGTAATACTGCGTGGTACCCATCCCATGGGTCCCAAATCTCCAGGTTCAAGGGCATCTTCCTACATCGAAAACATGCATGAGAAACCCAGAAGATGGTACACCGTGTGATCGGGAAAGGTTTCTAAAACGCACCTCATTTCTCATCTCCTTGTGCTCCGGTTCGCCATTCCAGCCGCTATACTAGCAATCTCCCTGCTTGGAGAATCAGCACCTTTAACCTCCTGTTCGTACAGGTTGCAATTTGTCCTGAGGATGAACGGGAAGAGGGGGAACCAATGAGAGACTAGCTCTAGGTGTTGGGACAGGCACAGGTCACTCTATTTTCCCATCAGGAAGAAGAATTAACCACAGGCTCAGCTTGCCGCCCGGAGCCAGAATAGGGCCTGAAGCAATCCTGCGCTTTTGCGGCCAGCTCCCAAGAAAGCGAGTTGAAAAATGGAGCTCAGGGGCACTGCAATTCACAAACCTGCAGACTTAGAAATGATAACTCTTGTCCACAAATATATTGAGGGAAGGCAACGAAGAGGATTTGAAAGCAAGGCAGAATTGCAGGAAACAGATTTCAGGAGGTAGATTCGAATCGCCTTTAAAGCACAGGAAAAGCGGCAAAACCTCGACAATGATGCCCTTGGCCAAAAAGGGCGTATGCGTTTTTTCCTGAATATATTCAGGAAAAAACGCATACGCCCTTTTTGGCCAACCAAGCAACCTGGAAAGGCAAATCAGCGCTACAAAGAAGTCTCGCTTCCCATCGGTCAAAAGGGCCAGGCTGAATAAAGTGTCAAAACCAGAAATGCAGGACAGGCCATGGAGAAATGGGAGCCTTGCTACGCTGATGGGCGGGATGGAAATTGCCAACAGCCACTCTGGAGAAGTGTACGGTGTGTCCTGAAACATCTAAAAAACTCAGCTTAGAGAGCATAGGGCACTTCCACTCATGGGCGTATAAATTGGGAAAACTAAAAATCAGCAAGACACAGGCACCCCAAAGTTTAGTGCTGCTCTGTTGACAAGAACCTCCACTTTGTTACACCTTAAATATCCCAGGATAGACAAGAATGGATAAAGAAGTTGTGGTCCTTATGTACAATGGAATATCACTCAGCCATGAAATCAACGTCATAAGGCTAGTAGCAGCATGATGAGTGGATTTGGGTACGACGATTCTAAGTGAAATAAGTCACACAGAAAAAGACACTTATCATAAGATATCACTTATAGAGGGAATGTAAAAACCGCTACCCTTGAACTGAATTACATAACAGGTCAGAGTCACACGTTTAGAAAACACACTAGGGCTGCTTAACGGGAAAGGTGAGGTGGGGTGATGCATAAAACAAGGGTTTCAAAGTAGCTCAGATAGCGTTCCATAAACCCAATATGTAATAGACAAGACCTACTCCTTCCTCAGTGAACTGGACTCAACACGCCCTATTCATCGCCCAAGAATATATCTGACTAGTAAGAATCTTAAAACCTATGTATTTATATCTCTCTGTAAGTGAGTGAAGTGGGTGAAAAGCGGCATAACCACAGCAGTGAAAAGCAGCTAAACCCCATTATACAAATCAATTACTTTTAAAATCCCGTGAAACAGAGACAGTGAAAGAGAGAGAAATTCTGACAAAATTCGTTCAGGGGCTGTGATGCAACCTGGATTGACCATATGTAGACCCACAGATGGATGAGACATAAGGGTGGACACTCTTAGGGCTGAGAGGTTTGGTGAGGTTGGGTGAGCAAACGCAGACCCTTTAAAGTAATACTGCGTGGAACCCATCCCATGGGTCCCAAATCTCCAGGTTCAAGGGCATCTTCCTACATCGAAAACATGCATGAGAAACCCCGAAGATGGTACACCGTGTGATCGGGAAAGGTTTCTAAAACGCACCTCATTTCTCATCTCCTGGTGCTCCGGTTCGCCATTCCAGCCGCTATACTAGCAATCTCCCTGCTTGGAGAATCAGCACCTTTAAGCTCCTGTTCCGTACAGGTTGCAATTTGTCCTGAGGATGAACGGGAAGAGGGGGAACCAATGAGAGACTAGCTCTAGGTGTTGGGACAGGCACAGGTCTCTCTATTTTCCCATCAGGAAGAAGAATTAACCACAGGCTCAGCTTGCCGCCCGGAGCCAGAATAGGGCCTGAAGCAATCCTGCGCTTTTGCGGCCAGCTCCCAAGAAAGCGAGTTGAAAAATGGAGCTCAGGGGCACTGCAATTCACAAACCTGCAGACTTAGAAATGATAACTCTCGTCCACAAATATATTGAGGGAAGGCAACGAAGAGGATTTGAAAGCAAGGCAGAATTGCAGGAAACAGATTTCAGGAGGTAGATTCGAATCGCCTTTAAAGCACAGGAAAAGCGGCAAAACCTCGACAATGATGCCCTTGGCCAAAAAGGGCGTATGCGTTTTTTCCTGAATATATTCAGGAAAAAACGCATACGCCCTTTTTGGCCAACCAAGCAACCTGGAAAGGCAAATCAGCGCTACAAAGAAGTCTCGCTTCCCATCGGTCAAAAGGGCCAGGCTGAATAAAGTGTCAAAACCAGAAATGCAGGACAGGCCATGGAGAAATGGGAGCCTTGCTACGCTGATGGGCGGGATGGAAATTGCCAACAGCCACTCTGGAGAAGTGTACGGTGTGTCCTGAAACATCTAAAAAACTCAGCTTAGAGAGCATAGGGCACTTCCACTCATGGGCGTATAAATTGGGAAAACTAAAAATCAGCAGGACACAGGCACCCCAAAGTTTAGGGCTGCTCTGTTGACAAGAACCTCCACTTTGTTACACCTTAAATATCCCAGGAAAGACAAGAATGGATAAAGAAGTTGTGGTCCTTATGTACAATGGAATATCACTCAGCCATGAAATCAACGTCATACGGCTAGTAGCAGCATGATGAGTGGATTTGGGTACGACGATTCTAAGTGAAATAAGTCACACAGAAAAAGACACTTATCATAAGATATCACTTATAGAGGGAATGTAAAAACCGCTACCCTTGAACTGAATTACATAACAGGTCAGAGTCACACGTTTAGAAAACACACTAGGGCTGCTTAACGGGAAAGGTGAGGTGGGGTGATGCATAAAACAAGGGTTTCAAAGTAGCTCAGATAGCGTTCCATAAACCCAATATGTAATAGACAAGACCTACTCCTTCCTCAGTGAACTGGACTCAACACGCCCTATTCATCGCCCAAGAATATATCTGACTAGTAAGAATCTTAAAACCTATGTATTTATATCTCTCTGTAAGTGAGTGAAGTGGGTGAAAAGCGGCATAACCACAGCAGTGAAAAGCAGCTAAACCCCATTTTACAAATCAATTACTTTTAAAAACCCGTGAAACAAAGACAGTGAAAGAGAGAGAAATTCTGACAAAATTCGTTCAGGGGCTGTGATGCAACCTGGATTGACCATATGTAGACCCACAGATGGATGAGACATAAGGGTGGACACTCTTGGGGCTGAGAGGTTCGGTGAGATTGGGTGAGCAAACGCAGACCCTTTAAAGTAATACTGTGTGGTACCCATCCCATGGGTCCCAAATCTCCAGGTTCAAGGGCATCTTCCTACATCGAAAACATGCATGAGAAACCCAGAAGATGGTACACCGTGTGATCGGGAAAGGTTTCTATAACGCACCTCATTTCTCATCTCCTTGTGCTCCGGTTCGCCATTCCAGCCGCTATACTAGCAATCTCCCTGCTTGGAGAATCAGCACCTTTAAGCTCCTGTTCCGTACAGGTTGCAATTTGTCCTGAGGATGAACGGGAAGAGGGGGAACCAATGAGAGACTAGCTCTAGGTGTTGGGACAGGCACAGGTCACTCTATTTTCCCATCAGGAAGAAGAATTAACCACAGGCTCAGCCTGCCGCCAGGAGCCAGAATAGGGCCTGAAGCAATCCTGCGCTTTTGCGGCCAGCTCCCAAGAAAGCGAGTTGAAAAATGGAGCTCAGGGGCACTGCAATTCACAAACCTGCAGAGTTAGAAATGATAACGCTCGTCCACAAATATATTGAGGGAAGGCAACGAATAGGATTTGAAAGCAAGGCAGAATTGCAGGAAACAGATTTCAGGAGGTAGATTCGAATCGCCTTTAAAGCACAGGAAAAGCGGCAAAACCTCGACAATGATGCCCTTGGCCAAAAAGGGCGTATGCGGTTTTTCCTGAATATATTCAGGAAAAAAACGCATACGACCTTTTTGGCCAACCAAGCAACCTGGAAAGGCAAATCAGCGCTACAAAGAAGTCTCGCTTCCCATCGGTCAAAAGGGCCAGGCTGAATAAAGTGTCAAAACCAGAAATGCAGGACAGGCCATGGAGAAATGGGAGCCTTGCTACGCTGATGGGCGGGATGGAAATTGCCAACAGCCACTCTGGAGAAGTTTACGGTGTGTCCTGAAACATCTAAAAAACTCAGCTTAGAGAGCATAGGGCACTTCCACTCATGGGCGTATAAATTGGGAAAACTAAAAATCAGCAAGACACAGGCACCCCAAAGTTTAGGGCTGCTCTGTTGACAAGAACCTCCACTTTGTTACACCTTAAATATCCCAGGAAAGACAAGAATGGATAAAGAAGTTGTGGTCCTTATGTACAATGGAATATCACTCAGCCATGAAATCAACGTCATAAGGCTAGTAGCAGCATGATGAGTGGATTTGGGTACGACGATTCTAAGTGAAATAAGTCACACAGAAAAAGACACTTATCATAAGATATCACTTATAGAGGGAATGTAAAAACCGCTACCCTTGAACTGAATTACATAACAGGTCAGAGTCACACGTTTAGAAAACACACTATGGCTGCTTAACGGGAAAGGTGAGGTGGGGTGATGCATAAAACAAGGGTTTCAAATTAGCTCAGATAGCGTTCCATAAACCCAATATGTAATAGACAAGACCTACTCCTTGCTCAGTGAACTGGACTCAGCACGCCCTATTCACCGCCCAAGAATATATCTGACTAGTAAGAATCTTAAAACCTATGTATTTATATCTCTCTGTAAGTGAGTGAAGTGGGTGAAAAGCGGCATAACCACAGCAGTGAAAAGCAGCTAAACCCCATTATACAAATCAATTACTTTTAAAAACCCGTGAAACAAAGACAGTGAAAGAGAGAGAAATTCTGACAAAATTCGTTCAGGGGCTGTGATGCAACCTGGATTGACCATATGTAGACCCACAGATGGATGAGACATAAGGGTGGACACTCTTGGGGCTAAGAGTTTTGGTGAGGTTGGGTGAGCAAACGCAGACCCTTTAAAGTAATACTGCGTGGTACCCATCCCATGGGTCCCAAATCTCCAGGTTCAAGGGCATCTTCCTACATCGAAAACATGCATGAGAAACCCAGAGGATGGTACACCTTGTGATCGGGAAAGGTTTCTAAAACGCACCTCATTTCTCATCTCCTTGTGCTCCGGTTCGCCATTCCAGCCGCTATACTAGCAATCTCCCTGCTTGGAGAATCAGCACCTTTAACCTCCTGTTCCGTACAGGTTGCAAATTGTCCTGAGGATGAACGGGAAGAGGGGGAACCAATGAGAGACTAGCTCTAGGTGTTGGGACAGGCACAGGTCACTCTATTTTCCCATCAGGAAGAAGAATTAACCTCAGGCTCAGCTTGCCGCCCGGAGCCAGAATAGGGCCTGAAGCAATCCTGCGCTTTTGCGGCCAGCTCCCAAGAAAGCGAGTTGAAAAATGGAGCTCAGGGGCACTGCAATTCACAAACCTGCAGACTTAGAAATGATAACTCTCGTCCACAAATATATTGAGGGAAGGCAACGAAGAGGATTTGAAAGCAAGGCAGAATTGCAGGAAACAGATTTCAGGAGGTAGATTCGAATCGCCTTTAAAGCACAGGAAAAGCGGCAAAACCTGGACAATGATGCCCTTGGCCAAAAAGGGCGTATGCGTTTTTTCCTGAATATATTCAGGAAAAAACGCATACGCCCTTTTTGGCCAACCAAGCAACCTGGAAAGGCAAATCAGCGCTACAAAGAAGTCTCGCTTCCCATCGGTCAAAAGGGCCAGGCTGAATAAAGTGTCAAAACCAGAAATGCAGGACAGGCCATGGAGAAATGGGAGCCTTGCTACGCTGATGGGCGGGATGGAAATTGCCAACAGCCACTCTGGAGAAGTGTACGGTGTGTCCTGAAACATCTAAAAAACTCAGCTTAGAGAGCATAGGGCACTTCCACTCATGGGCGTATAAATTGGGAAAACTAAAAATCAGCAAGACACAGGCACCCCAAAGTTTAGGGCTGCTCTGTTGACAAGAACCTCCACTTTGTTAAACCTTAAATATCCCAGGATAGACAAGAATGGATAAAGAAGTTGTGGTCCTTATGTACAATGGAATATCACTCAGCCATGAAATCAACGTCATAAGGCTAGTAGCAGCATGATGAGTGGATTTGGGTACGACGATTCTAAGTGAAATAAGTCACACAGAAAAAGACACTTATCATAAGATATCACTTATAGAGGGAATGTAAAAACCGCTACCCTTGAACTGAATTACATAACAGGTCTGAGTCACACGTTTAGAAAACACACTAGGGCTGCTTAACGGGAAAGGTGAGGTGGGGTGATGCATAAAACAAGGGTTTCAAATTACCTCAGATAGCGTTCCATAAACCCAATATGTAATAGACAAGACCTACTCCTTCCTCAGTGAACTGGACTCAACACGCCCTATTCATCGCCCAAGAATATATCTGACTAGTAAGAATCTTAAAACCTATGTATTTATATCTCTCTGTAAGTGAGTGAAGTGGGTGAAAAGCGGCATAACCACAGCAGTGAAAAGCAGCTAAACCCCATTATACAAATCAATTACTTTTAAAATCCCGTGAAACAGAGACAGTGAAAGAGAGAGAAATTCTGACAAAATTCGTTCAGGGGCTGTGATGCAACCTGGATTGACCATATGTAGACCCACAGATGGATGAGACATAAGGGTGGACACTCTTAGGGCTGAGAGGCTTGGTGAGGTTGGGTGAGCAAACGCAGACCCTTTAAAGTAATACTGCGTGGAACCCATCCCATGGGTCCCAAATCTCCAGGTTCAAGGGCATCTTCCTACATCGAAAACATGCATGAGAAACCCCGAAGATGGTACACCGTGTGATCGGGAAAGGTTTCTAAAACGCACCTCATTTCTCATCTCCTTGTGCTCCGGTTCGCCATTCCAGCCGCTATACTAGCAATCTCCCTGCTTGGAGAATCAGCACCTTTAACCTCCTGTTCCGTACAGGTTGCAATTTGTCCTGAGGATGAACGGGAAGAGGGGGAACCAATGAGAGACTAGCTCTAGGTGTTGGGACAGGCACAGGTCTCTCTATTTTCCCATCAGGAAGAAGAATTAACCACAGGCTCAGCCTGCCGCCCGGAGCCAGAATAGGGCCTGAAGCAATCCTGCGCTTTTGCGGCCAGCTCCCAAGAAAGCGAGTTGAAAAATGGAGCTCAGGGGCACTGCAATTCACAAACCTGCAGACTTAGAAATGATGACTCTCGTCCACAAATATATTGAGGGAAGGCAACGAAGAGGATTTGAAAGCAAGGCAGAATTGCAGGAAACAGATTTCAGGAGGTAGATTCGAATCGCCTTTAAAGCACAGGAAAAGCGGCAAAACCTCGACAATGATGCCCTTGGCCAAAAAGGGCGTATGCGTTTTTTCCTGAATATATTCAGGAAAAAACGCATACGCCCTTTTTGGCCAACCAAGCAACCTGGAAAGGCAAATCAGCGCTACAAAGAAGTCTCGCTTCCCATCGGTCAAAAGGGCCAGGCTGAATAAAGTGTCAAAACCAGAAATGCAGGACAGGCCATGGAGAAATGGGAGCCTTGCTACGCTGATGGGCGGGATGGAAATTGCCAACAGCCACTCTGGAGAAGTGTACGGTGTGTCCTGAAACATCTAAAAAACTCAGCTTAGAGAGCATAGGGCACTTCCACTCATGGGCGTATAAATTGGGAAAACTAAAAATCAGCAAGACACAGGCACCCCAAAGTTTAGGGCTGCTCTGTTGACAAGAACCTCCACTTTGTTACACCTTAAATATCCCAGGATAGACAAGAATGGATAAAGAAGTTGTGGTCCTTATGTACAATGGAATATCACTCAGCCATGAAATCAACGTCATAAGGCTAGTAGCAGCATGATGAGTGGATTTGGGTACGACGATTCTAAGTGAAATAAGTCACACAGAAAAAGACACTTATCATAAGATATCACTTATAGAGGGAATGTAAAAACCGCTACCCTTGAACTGAATTACATAACAGGTCAGAGTCACACGTTTAGAAAACACACTAGGGCTGCTTAACGGGAAAGGTGAGGTGGGGTGATGCATAAAACAAGGGTTTCAAAGTAGCTCAGATAGCGTTCCATAAACCCAATATGTAATAGACAAGACCTACTCCTTCCTCAGTGAACTGGACTCAACACGCCCTATTCATCGCCCAAGAATATATCTGACTAGTAAGAATCTTAAAACCTATGTATTTATATCTCTCTGTAAGTGAGTGAAGTGGGTGAAAAGCGGCATAACCACAGCAGTGAAAAGCAGCTAAACCCCATTTTACAAATCAATTACTTTTAAAAACCCGTGAAACAAAGACAGTGAAAGAGAGAGAAATTCTGACAAAATTCGTTCAGGGGCTGTGATGCAACCTGGATTGACCATATGTAGACCCACAGATGGATGAGACATAAGGGTGGACACTCTTGGGGCTGAGAGGTTCGGTGAGATTGGGTGAGCAAACGCAGACCCTTTAAAGTAATACTGTGTGGTACCCATCCCATGGGTCCCAAATCTCCAGGTTCAAGGGCATCTTCCTACATCGAAAACATGCATGAGAAACCCAGAAGATGGTACACCGTGTGATCGGGAAAGGTTTCTATAACGCACCTCATTTCTCATCTCCTTGTGCTCCGGTTCGCCATTCCAGCCGCTATACTAGCAATCTCCCTGCTTGGAGAATCAGCACCTTTAAGCTCCTGTTCCGTACAGGTTGCAATTTGTCCTGAGGATGAACGGGAAGAGGGGGAACCAATGAGAGACTAGCTCTAGGTGTTGGGACAGGCACAGGTCTCTCTATTTTCCCATCAGGAAGAAGAATTAACCACAGGCTCAGCTTGCCGCCCGGAGCCAGAATAGGGCCTGAAGCAATCCTGCGCTTTTGCGGCCAGCTCCCAAGAAAGCGAGTTGAAAAATGGAGCTCAGGGGCACTGCAATTCACAAACCTGCAGACTTAGAAATGATGACTCTCGTCCACAAATATATTGAGGGAAGGCAACGAAGAGGATTTGAAAGCAAGGCAGAATTGCAGGAAACAGATTTCAGGAGGTAGATTCGAATCGCCTTTAAAGCACAGGAAAAGCGGCAAAACCTGGACAATGATGCCCTTGGCCAAAAGGGGCGTATGCGTTTTTTCCTGAATATATTCAGGAAAAAACGCATACGCCCTTTTTGGCCAACCAAGCAACCTGGAAAGGCAAATCAGCGCTACAAAGAAGTCTCGCTTCCCATCGGTCAAAAGGGCCAGGCTGAATAAAGTGTCAAAACCAGAAATGCAGGACAGGCCATGGAGAAATGGGAGCCTTGCTACGCTGATGGGCGGGATGGAAATTGCCAACAGCCACTCTGGAGAAGTGTACGGTGTGTCCTGAAACATCTAAAAAACTCAGCTTAGAGAGCATAGGGCACTTCCACTCATGGGCGTATAAATTGGGAAAACTAAAAATCAGCAAGACACAGGCACCCCAAAGTTTAGGGCTGCTCTGTTGACAAGAACCTCCACTTTGTTACACCTTAAATATCCCAGGATAGACAAGAATGGATAAAGAAGTTGTGGTCCTTATGTACAATGGAATATCACTCAGCCATGAAATCAACGTCATAAGGCTAGTAGCAGCATGATGAGTGGATTTGGGTACGACGATTCTAAGTGAAATAAGTCACACAGAAAAAGACACTTATCATAAGATATCACTTATAGAGGGAATGTAAAAACCGCTACCCTTGAACTGAATTACATAACAGGTCAGTGTCACACGTTTAGAAAACACACTATGGCTGCTTAACGGGAAAGGTGAGGTGGGGTGATGCATAAAACAAGGGTTTCAAATTAGCTCAGATAGCGTTCCATAAACCCAATATGTAATAGACAAGACCTACTCCTTCCTCAGTGAACTGGACTCAACACGCCCTATTCATCGCCCAAGAATATATCTGACTAGTAAGAATCTTAAAACCTATGTATTGATATCTCTCTGTATGTGAGTCAAGTGGATGTAAAGCGGCATAAACACAGCAGTGAAAAGCAGCTAAACCCCATTATAAAAATCAAATACTTTTAAAAACCCTTGAAACAAAGACAGTGAAAGAGAGAGAAATTCTGACAAAATTCGTTCAGGGGCTGTGATGCAACCTGGATTGACCATATGTAGACCCACAGATGGATGAGACATAAGGGTGGACACTCTTGGGGCTGAGAGGTTTGGTGAGGTTGGGTGAGCAAACGCAGACCCTTTAAAGTAATACTGCGTGGTACCCATCCCATGGGTCCCAAATCTCCAGGTTCAAGGGCATCTTCCTACATCGAAAACATGCATGAGAAACCCAGAAGATGGTACACCGTGTGATCGGGAAAGGTTTCTAAAACGCACCTCATTTCTCATCTCCTTGTGCTCCGGTTCGCCATTCCAGCCGCTATACTAGCAATCTCCCTGCTTGGAGAATCAGCACCTTTAACCTCCTGTTCGTACAGGTTGCAATTTGTCCTGAGGATGAACGGGAAGAGGGGGAACCAATGAGAGACTAGCTCTAGGTGTTGGGACAGGCACAGGTCACTCTATTTTCCCATCAGGAAGAAGAATTAACCACAGGCTCAGCTTGCCGCCCGGAGCCAGAATAGGGCCTGAAGCAATCCTGCGCTTTTGCGGCCAGCTCCCAAGAAAGCGAGTTGAAAAATGGAGCTCAGGGGCACTGCAATTCACAAACCTGCAGACTTAGAAATGATAACTCTTGTCCACAAATATATTGAGGGAAGGCAACGAAGAGGATTTGAAAGCAAGGCAGAATTGCAGGAAACAGATTTCAGGAGGTAGATTCGAATCGCCTTTAAAGCACAGGAAAAGCGGCAAAACCTCGACAATGATGCCCTTGGCCAAAAAGGGCGTATGCGTTTTTTCCTGAATATATTCAGGAAAAAACGCATACGCCCTTTTTGGCCAACCAAGCAACCTGGAAAGGCAAATCAGCGCTACAAAGAAGTCTCGCTTCCCATCGGTCAAAAGGGCCAGGCTGAATAAAGTGTCAAAACCAGAAATGCAGGACAGGCCATGGAGAAATGGGAGCCTTGCTACGCTGATGGGCGGGATGTAAATTGCCAACAGCCACTCTGGAGAAGTGTACGGTGTGTCCTGAAACATCTAAAAAACTCAGCTTAGAGAGCATAGGGCACTTCCACTCATGGGCGTATAAATTGGGAAAACTAAAAATCAGCAAGACACAGGCACCCCAAAGTTTAGTGCTGCTCTGTTGACAAGAACCTCCACTTTGTTACACCTTAAATATCCCAGGATAGACAAGAATGGATAAAGAAGTTGTGGTCCTTATGTACAATGGAATATCACTCAGCCATGAAATCAACGTCATAAGGCTAGTAGCAGCATGATGAGTGGATTTGGGTACGACGATTCTAAGTGAAATAAGTCACACAGAAAAAGACACTTATCATAAGATATCACTTATAGAGGGAATGTAAAAACCGCTACCCTTGAACTGAATTACATAACAGGTCAGAGTCACACGTTTAGAAAACACACTAGGGCTGCTTAACGGGAAAGGTGAGGTGGGGTGATGCATAAAACAAGGGTTTCAAAGTAGCTCAGATAGCGTTCCATAAACCCAATATGTAATAGACAAGACCTACTCCTTCCTCAGTGAACTGGACTCAACACGCCCTATTCATCGCCCAAGAATATATCTGACTAGTAAGAATCTTAAAACCTATGTATTTATATCTCTCTGTAAGTGAGTGAAGTGGGTGAAAAGCGGCATAACCACAGCAGTGAAAAGCAGCTAAACCCCATTATACAAATCAATTACTTTTAAAATCCCGTGAAACAGAGACAGTGAAAGAGAGAGAAATTCTGACAAAATTCGTTCAGGGGCTGTGATGCAACCTGGATTGACCATATGTAGACCCACAGATGGATGAGACATAAGGGTGGACACTCTTAGGGCTGAGAGGTTTGGTGAGGTTGGGTGAGCAAACGCAGACCCTTTAAAGTAATACTGCGTGGAACCCATCCCATGGGTCCCAAATCTCCAGGTTCAAGGGCATCTTCCTACATCGAAAACATGCATGAGAAACCCCGAAGATGGTACACCGTGTGATCGGGAAAGGTTTCTAAAACGCACCTCATTTCTCATCTCCTGGTGCTCCGGTTCGCCATTCCAGCCGCTATACTAGCAATCTCCCTGCTTGGAGAATCAGCACCTTTAAGCTCCTGTTCCGTACAGGTTGCAATTTGTCCTGAGGATGAACGGGAAGAGGGGGAACCAATGAGAGACTAGCTCTAGGTGTTGGGACAGGCACTGGTCTCTCTATTTTCCCATCAGGAAGAAGAATTAACCACAGGCTCAGCTTGCCGCCCGGAGCCAGAATAGGGCCTGAAGCAATCCTGCGCTTTTGCGGCCAGCTCCCAAGAAAGCGAGTTGAAAAATGGAGCTCAGGGGCACTGCAATTCACAAACCTGCAGACTTAGAAATGATAACTCTCGTCCACAAATATATTGAGGGAAGGCAACGAAGAGGATTTGAAAGCAAGGCAGAATTGCAGGAAACAGATTTCAGGAGGTAGATTCGAATCGCCTTTAAAGCACAGGAAAAGCGGCAAAACCTCGACAATGATGCCCTTGGCCAAAAAGGGCGTATGCGTTTTTTCCTGAATATATTCAGGAAAAAACGCATACGCCCTTTTTGGCCAACCAAGCAACCTGGAAAGGCAAATCAGCGCTACAAAGAAGTCTCGCTTCCCATCGGTCAAAAGGGCCAGGCTGAATAAAGTGTCAAAACCAGAAATGCAGGACAGGCCATGGAGAAATGGGAGCCTTGCTACGCTGATGGGCGGGATGGAAATTGCCAACAGCCACTCTGGAGAAGTGTACGGTGTGTCCTGAAACATCTAAAAAACTCAGCTTAGAGAGCATAGGGCACTTCCACTCATGGGCGTATAAATTGGGAAAACTAAAAATCAGCAGGACACAGGCACCCCAAAGTTTAGGGCTGCTCTGTTGACAAGAACCTCCACTTTGTTACACCTTAAATATCCCAGGAAAGACAAGAATGGATAAAGAAGTTGTGGTCCTTATGTACAATGGAATATCACTCAGCCATGAAATCAACGTCATACGGCTAGTAGCAGCATGATGAGTGGATTTGGGTACGACGATTCTAAGTGAAATAAGTCACACAGAAAAAGACACTTATCATAAGATATCACTTATAGAGGGAATGTAAAAACCGCTACCCTTGAACTGAATTACATAACAGGTCAGTGTCACACGTTTAGAAAACACACTATGGCTGCTTAACGGGAAAGGTGAGGTGGGGTGATGCATAAAACAAGGGTTTCAAAGTAGCTCAGATAGCGTTCCATAAACCCAATATGTAATAGACAAGACCTACTCCTTCCTCAGTGAACTGGACTCAACACGCCCTATTCATCGCCCAAGAATATATCTGACTAGTAAGAATCTTAAAACCTATGTATTTATATCTCTCTGTAAGTGAGTGAAGTGGGTGAAAAGCGGCATAACCACAGCAGTGAAAAGCAGCTAAACCCCATTTTACAAATCAATTACTTTTAAAAACCCGTGAAACAAAGACAGTGAAAGAGAGAGAAATTCTGACAAAATTCGTTCAGGGGCTGTGATGCAACCTGGATTGACCATATGTAGACCCACAGATGGATGAGACATAAGGGTGGACACTCTTGGGGCTGAGAGGTTCGGTGAGATTGGGTGAGCAAACGCAGACCCTTTAAAGTAATACTGTGTGGTACCCATCCCATGGGTCCCAAATCTCCAGGTTCAAGGGCATCTTCCTACATCGAAAACATGCATGAGAAACCCAGAAGATGGTACACCGTGTGATCGGGAAAGGTTTCTATAACGCACCTCATTTCTCATCTCCTTGTGCTCCGGTTCGCCATTCCAGCCGCTATACTAGCAATCTCCCTGCTTGGAGAATCAGCACCTTTAACCTCCTGTTCCGTACAGGTTGCAATTTGTCCTGAGGATGAACGGGAAGAGGGGGAACCAATGAGAGACTAGCTCTAGGTGTTGGGACAGGCACAGGTCACTCTATTTTCCCATCAGGAAGAAGAATTAACCACAGGCTCAGCCTGCCGCCAGGAGCCAGAAAAGGGCCTGAAGCAATCCTGCGCTTTTGCGGCCAGCTCCCAAGAAAGCGAGTTGAAAAATGGAGCTCAGGGGCACTGCAATTCACAAACCTGCAGACTTAGAAATGATAACTCTCGTCCACAAATATATTGAGGGAAGGCAACGAAGAGGATTTGAAAGCAAGGCAGAATTGCAGGAAACAGATTTCAGGAGGTAGATTCGAATCGCCTTTAAAGCACAGGAAAAGCGGCAAAACCTCGACAATGATGCCCTTGGCCAAAAAGGGCGTATGCGTTTTTTCCTGAATATATTCAGGAAAAAACGCATACGGCCTTTTTGGCCAACCAAGCAACCTGGAAAGGCAAATCAGCGCTACAAAGAAGTCTCGCTTCCCATCGGTCAAAAGGGCCAGGCTGAATAAAGTGTCAAAACCAGAAATGCAGGACAGGCCAGGGAGAAATGGGAGCCTTGCTACGCTGATGGGCGGGATGGAAATTGCCAACAGCCACTCTGGAGAAGTGTACGGTGTGTTCTGAAACATCTAAAAAACTCAGCTTAGAGAGCATAGGGCACTTCCACTCATGGGCGTATAAATTGGGAAAACTAAAAATCAGCAAGACACAGGCACCCCAAAGTTTAGGGCTGCTCTGTTGACAAGAACCTCCACTTTGTTACACCTTAAATATCCCAGGATAGACAAGAATGGATAAAGAAGTTGTGGTCCTTATGTACAATGGAATATCACTCAGCCATGAAATCAACGTCATAAGGCTAGTAGCAGCATGATGAGTGGATTTGGGTACGACGATTCTAAGTGAAATAAGTCACACAGAAAAAGACACTTATCATAAGATATCACTTATAGAGGGAATGTAAAAACCGCTACCCTTGAACTGAATTACATAACAGGTCAGAGTCACACGTTTAGAAAACACACTAGGGCTGCTTAACGGGAAAGGTGAGGTGGGGTGATGCATAAAACAAGGGTTTCAAAGTAGCTCAGATAGCGTTCCATAAACCCAATATGTAATAGACAAGACCTACTCCTTCCTCAGTGAACTGGACTCAACACGCCCTATTCATCGCCCAAGAATATATCTGACTAGTAAGAATCTTAAAACCTATGTATTTATATCTCTCTGTAAGTGAGTGAAGTGGGTGAAAAGCGGCATAACCACAGCAGTGAAAAGCAGCTAAACCCCATTATACAAATCAATTACTTTTAAAATCCCGTGAAACAGAGACAGTGAAAGAGAGAGAAATTCTGACAAAATTCGTTCAGGGGCTGTGATGCAACCTGGATTGACCATATGTAGACCCACAGATGGATGAGACATAAGGGTGGACACTCTTAGGGCTGAGAGGCTTGGTGAGGTTGGGTGAGCAAACGCAGACCCTTTAAAGTAATACTGCGTGGAACCCATCCCATGGGTCCCAAATCTCCAGGTTCAAGGGCATCTTCCTACATCGAAAACATGCATGAGAAACCCCGAAGATGGTACACCGTGTGATCGGGAAAGGTTTCTAAAACGCACCTCATTTCTCATCTCCTTGTGCTCCGGTTCGCCATTCCAGCCGCTATACTAGCAATCTCCCTGCTTGGAGAATCAGCACCTTTAACCTCCTGTTCCGTACAGGTTGCAATTTGTCCTGAGGATGAACGGGAAGAGGGGGAACCAATGAGAGACTAGCTCTAGGTGTTGGGACAGGCACTGGTCTCTCTATTTTCCCATCAGGAAGAAGAATTAACCACAGGCTCAGCTTGCCGCCCGGAGCCAGAATAGGGCCTGAAGCAATCCTGCGCTTTTGCGGCCAGCTCCCAAGAAAGCGAGTTGAAAAATGGAGCTCAGGGGCACTGCAATTCACAAACCTGCAGACTTAGAAATGATAACTCTCGTCCACAAATATATTGAGGGAAGGCAACGAAGAGGATTTGAAAGCAAGGCAGAATTGCAGGAAACAGATTTCAGGAGGTAGATTCGAATCGCCTTTAAAGCACAGGAAAAGCGGCAAAACCTCGACAATGATGCCCTTGGCCAAAAAGGGCGTATGCGTTTTTTCCTGAATATATTCAGGAAAAAACGCATACGCCCTTTTTGGCCAACCAAGCAACCTGGAAAGGCAAATCAGCGCTACAAAGAAGTCTCGCTTCCCATCGGTCAAAAGGGCCAGGCTGAATAAAGTGTCAAAACCAGAAATGCAGGACAGGCCATGGAGAAATGGGAGCCTTGCTACGCTGATGGGCGGGATGGAAATTGCCAACAGCCACTCTGGAGAAGTGTACGGTGTGTCCTGAAACATCTAAAAAACTCAGCTTAGAGAGCATAGGGCACTTCCACTCATGGGCGTATAAATTGGGAAAACTAAAAATCAGCAGGACACAGGCACCCCAAAGTTTAGGGCTGCTCTGTTGACAAGAACCTCCACTTTGTTACACCTTAAATATCCCAGGAAAGACAAGAATGGATAAAGAAGTTGTGGTCCTTATGTACAATGGAATATCACTCAGCCATGAAATCAACGTCATACGGCTAGTAGCAGCATGATGAGTGGATTTGGGTACGACGATTCTAAGTGAAATAAGTCACACAGAAAAAGACACTTATCATAAGATATCACTTATAGAGGGAATGTAAAAACCGCTACCCTTGAACTGAATTACATAACAGGTCAGTGTCACACGTTGAGAAAACACACTATGGCTGCTTAACGGGAAAGGTGAGGTGGGGTGATGCATAAAACAAGGGTTTCAAAGTAGCTCAGATAGCGTTCCATAAACCCAATATGTAATAGACAAGACCTACTCCTTCCTCAGTGAACTGGACTCAACACGCCCTATTCATCGCCCAAGAATATATCTGACTAGTAAGAATCTTAAAACCTATGTATTTATATCTCTCTGTAAGTGAGTGAAGTGGGTGAAAAGCGGCATAACCACAGCAGTGAAAAGCAGCTAAACCCCATTTTACAAATCAATTACTTTTAAAAACCCGTGAAACAAAGACAGTGAAAGAGAGAGAAATTCTGACAAAATTCGTTCAGGGGCTGTGATGCAACCTGGATTGACCATATGTAGACCCACAGATGGATGAGACATAAGGGTGGACACTCTTGGGGCTGAGAGGTTCGGTGAGATTGGGTGAGCAAACGCAGACCCTTTAAAGTAATACTGTGTGGTACCCATCCCATGGGTCCCAAATCTCCAGGTTCAAGGGCATCTTCCTACATCGAAAACATGCATGAGAAACCCAGAAGATGGTACACCGTGTGATCGGGAAAGGTTTCTATAACGCACCTCATTTCTCATCTCCTTGTGCTCCGGTTCGCCATTCCAGCCGCTATACTAGCAATCTCCCTGCTTGGAGAATCAGCACCTTTAACCTCCTGTTCCGTACAGGTTGCAATTTGTCCTGAGGATGAACGGGAAGAGGGGGAACCAATGAGAGACTAGCTCTAGGTGTTGGGACAGGCACAGGTCACTCTATTTTCCCATCAGGAAGAAGAATTAACCACAGGCTCAGCCTGCCGCCAGGAGCCAGAAAAGGGCCTGAAGCAATCCTGCGCTTTTGCGGCCAGCTCCCAAGAAAGCGAGTTGAAAAATGGAGCTCAGGGGCACTGCAATTCACAAACCTGCAGACTTAGAAATGATAACTCTCGTCCACAAATATATTGAGGGAAGGCAACGAAGAGGATTTGAAAGCAAGGCAGAATTGCAGGAAACAGATTTCAGGAGGTAGATTCGAATCGCCTTTAAAGCACAGGAAAAGCGGCAAAACCTCGACAATGATGCCCTTGGCCAAAAAGGGCGTATGCGTTTTTTCCTGAATATATTCAGGAAAAAACGCATACGGCCTTTTTGGCCAACCAAGCAACCTGGAAAGGCAAATCAGCGCTACAAAGAAGTCTCGCTTCCCATCGGTCAAAAGGGCCAGGCTGAATAAAGTGTCAAAACCAGAAATGCAGGACAGGCCAGGGAGAAATGGGAGCCTTGCTACGCTGATGGGCGGGATGGAAATTGCCAACAGCCACTCTGGAGAAGTGTACGGTGTGTTCTGAAACATCTAAAAAACTCAGCTTAGAGAGCATAGGGCACTTCCACTCATGGGCGTATAAATTGGGAAAACTAAAAATCAGCAAGACACAGGCACCCCAAAGTTTAGGGCTGCTCTGTTGACAAGAACCTCCACTTTGTTACACCTTAAATATCCCAGGATAGACAAGAATGGATAAAGAAGTTGTGGTCCTTATGTACAATGGAATATCACTCAGCCATGAAATCAACGTCATAAGGCTAGTAGCAGCATGATGAGTGGATTTGGGTACGACGATTCTAAGTGAAATAAGTCACACAGAAAAAGACACTTATCATAAGATATCACTTATAGAGGGAATGTAAAAACCGCTACCCTTGAACTGAATTACATAACAGGTCAGAGTCACACGTTTAGAAAACACACTAGGGCTGCTTAACGGGAAAGGTGAGGTGGGGTGATGCATAAAACAAGGGTTTCAAAGTAGCTCAGATAGCGTTCCATAAACCCAATATGTAATAGACAAGACCTACTCCTTCCTCAGTGAACTGGACTCAACACGCCCTATTCATCGCCCAAGAATATATCTGACTAGTAAGAATCTTAAAACCTATGTATTTATATCTCTCTGTAAGTGAGTGAAGTGGGTGAAAAGCGGCATAACCACAGCAGTGAAAAGCAGCTAAACCCCATTATACAAATCAATTACTTTTAAAATCCCGTGAAACAGAGACAGTGAAAGAGAGAGAAATTCTGACAAAATTCGTTCAGGGGCTGTGATGCAACCTGGATTGACCATATGTAGACCCACAGATGGATGAGACATAAGGGTGGACACTCTTAGGGCTGAGAGGCTTGGTGAGGTTGGGTGAGCAAACGCAGACCCTTTAAAGTAATACTGCGTGGAACCCATCCCATGGGTCCCAAATCTCCAGGTTCAAGGGCATCTTCCTACATCGAAAACATGCATGAGAAACCCCGAAGATGGTACACCGTGTGATCGGGAAAGGTTTCTAAAACGCACCTCATTTCTCATCTCCTTGTGCTCCGGTTCGCCATTCCAGCCGCTATACTAGCAATCTCCCTGCTTGGAGAATCAGCACCTTTAACCTCCTGTTCCGTACAGGTTGCAATTTGTCCTGAGGATGAACGGGAAGAGGGGGAACCAATGAGAGACTAGCTCTAGGTGTTGGGACAGGCACTGGTCTCTCTATTTTCCCATCAGGAAGAAGAATTAACCACAGGCTCAGCTTGCCGCCCGGAGCCAGAATAGGGCCTGAAGCAATCCTGCGCTTTTGCGGCCAGCTCCCAAGAAAGCGAGTTGAAAAATGGAGCTCAGGGGCACTGCAATTCACAAACCTGCAGACTTAGAAATGATAACTCTCGTCCACAAATATATTGAGGGAAGGCAACGAAGAGGATTTGAAAGCAAGGCAGAATTGCAGGAAACAGATTTCAGGAGGTAGATTCGAATCGCCTTTAAAGCACAGGAAAAGCGGCAAAACCTCGACAATGATGCCCTTGGCCAAAAAGGGCGTATGCGTTTTTTCCTGAATATATTCAGGAAAAAACGCATACGGCCTTTTTGGCCAACCAAGCAACCTGGAAAGGCAAATCAGCGCTACAAAGAAGTCTCGCTTCCCATCGGTCAAAAGGGCCAGGCTGAATAAAGTGTCAAAACCAGAAATGCAGGACAGGCCATGGAGAAATGGGAGCCTTGCTACGCTGATGGGCGGGATGGAAATTGCCAACAGCCACTCTGGAGAAGTGTACGGTGTGTCCTGAAACATCTAAAAAACTCAGCTTAGAGAGCATAGGGCACTTCCACTCATGGGCGTATAAATTGGGAAAACTAAAAATCAGCAGGACACAGGCACCCCAAAGTTTAGGGCTGCTCTGTTGACAAGAACCTCCACTTTGTTACACCTTAAATATCCCAGGAAAGACAAGAATGGATAAAGAAGTTGTGGTCCTTATGTACAATGGAATATCACTCAGCCATGAAATCAACGTCATACGGCTAGTAGCAGCATGATGAGTGGATTTGGGTACGACGATTCTAAGTGAAATAAGTCACACAGAAAAAGACACTTATCATAAGATATCACTTATAGAGGGAATGTAAAAACCGCTACCCTTGAACTGAATTACATAACAGGTCAGTGTCACACGTTTAGAAAACACACTATGGCTGCTTAACGGGAAAGGTGAGGTGGGGTGATGCAGAAAACAAGGGTTTCAAATTAGCTCAGATAGCGTTCCATAAACCCAATATGTAATGGACAAGACCTACTCCTTCCTCAGTGAACTGGACTCAACACGCCCTATTCATCGCCCAAGAATATATCTGACTAGTAAGAATCTTAAAACCTATGTATTGATATCTCTCTGTATGTGAGTCAAGTGGATGTAAAGCGGCATAAACACAGCAGTGAAAAGCAGCTAAACCCCATTATAAAAATCAAATACTTTTAAAAACCCTTGAAACAAAGACAGTGAAAGAGAGAGAAATTCTGACAAAATTCGTTCAGGGGCTGTGGTGCAACCTGGATTGACCATATGTAGACCCACAGATGGATGAGACATAAGGGTGGACACTCTTGGGGCTGAGAGGTTTGGTGAGGTTGGGTGAGCAAACGCAGACCCTTTAAAGTAATACTGCGTGGTACCCATCCCATGGGTCCCAAATCTCCAGGTTCAAGGGCATCTTCCTACATCGAAAACATGCATGAGAAACCCAGAAGATGGTACACCGTGTGATCGGGAAAGGTTTCTAAAACGCACCTCATTTCTCATCTCCTTGTGCTCCGGTTCGCCATTCCAGCTGCTATACTAGCAATCTCCCTGCTTGGAGAATCAGCACCTTTAACCTCCTGTTCGTACAGGTTGCAATTTGTCCTGAGGATGAACGGGAAGAGGGGGAACCAATGAGAGACTAGCTCTAGGTGTTGGGACAGGCAAAGGTCTCTCTATTTTCCCATCAGGAAGAAGAATTAACCACAGGCTCAGCTTGCCGCCCGGAGCCAGAATAGGGCCTGAAGCAATCCTGCGCTTTTGCGGCCAGCTCCCAAGAAAGCGAGTTGAAAAATGGAGCTCAGGGGCACTGCAATTCACAAACCTGCAGAGTTAGAAATGATAACTCTCGTCCACAAATATATTGAGGGAAGGCAACGAAGAGGATTTGAAAGCAAGGCAGAATTGCAGGAAACAGATTTCAGGAGGTAGATTCGAATCGCCTTTAAAGCACAGGAAAAGCGGCAAAACCTGGACAATGATGCCCTTGGCCAAAAAGGGCGTATGCGTTTTTTCCTGAATATATTCAGGAAAAAACGCATACGCCCTTTTTGGCCAACCAAGCAACCTGGAAAGGCAAATCAGCGCTACAAAGAAGTCTCGCTTCCCATCGGTCAAAAGGGCCAGGCTGAATAAAGTGTCAAAACCAGAAATGCAGGACAGGCCATGGAGAAATGGGAGCCTTGCTACGCTGATGGGCGGGATGGAAATTGCCAACAGCCACTCTGGAGAAGTGTACGGTGTGTCCTGAAACATCTAAAAAACTCAGCTTAGAGAGCATAGGGCACTTCCACTCATGGGCGTATAAATTGGGAAAACTAAAAATCAGCAAGACACAGGCACCCCAAAGTTTAGGGCTGCTCTGTTGACAAGAACCTCCACTTTGTTACACCTTAAATATCCCAGGATAGACAAGAATGGATAAAGAAGTTGTGGTCCTTATGTACAATGGAATATCACTCAGCCATGAAATCAACGTCATAAGGCTAGTAGCAGCATGATGAGTGGATTTGGGTACGACGATTCTAAGTGAAATAAGTCACACAGAAAAAGACACTTATCATAAGATATCACTTATAGAGGGAATGTAAAAACCGCTACCCTTGAACTGAATTACATAACAGGTCAGAGTCACACGTTTAGAAAACACACTAGGGCTGCTTAACGGGAAAGGTGAGGTGGGGTGATGCATAAAACAAGGGTTTCAAATTACCTCAGATAGCGTTCCATAAACCCAATATGTAATAGACAAGACCTACTCCTTCCTCAGTGAACTGGACTCAACACGCCCTATTCATCGCCCAAGAATATATCTGACTAGTAAGAATCTTAAAACCTATGTATTTATATCTCTCTGTAAGTGAGTGAAGTGGGTGAAAAGCGGCATAACCACAGCAGTGAAAAGCAGCTAAACCCCATTATACAAATCAATTACTTTTAAAATCCCGTGAAACAGAGACAGTGAAAGAGAGAGAAATTCTGACAAAATTCGTTCAGGGGCTGTGATGCAACCTGGATTGACCATATGTAGACCCACAGATGGATGAGACATAAGGGTGGACACTCTTAGGGCTGAGAGGTTTGGTGAGGTTGGGTGAGCAAACGCAGACCCTTTAAAGTAATACTGCGTGGAACCCATCCCATGGGTCCCAAATCTCCAGGTTCAAGGGCATCTTCCTACATCGAAAACATGCATGAGAAACCCCGAAGATGGTACACCGTGTGATCGGGAAAGGTTTCTAAAACGCACCTCATTTCTCATCTCCTTGTGCTCCGGTTCGCCATTCCAGCCGCTATACTAGCAATCTCCCTGCTTGGAGAATCAGCACCTTTAACCTCCTGTTCCGTACAGGTTGCAATTTGTCCTGAGGATGAACGGGAAGAGGGGGAACCAATGAGAGACTAGCTCTAGGTGTTGGGACAGGCACAGGTCTCTCTATTTTCCCATCAGGAAGAAGAATTAACCACAGGCTCAGCCTGCCGCCCGGAGCCAGAATAGGGCCTGAAGCAATCCTGCGCTTTTGCGGCCAGCTCCCAAGAAAGCGAGTTGAAAAATGGAGCTCAGGGGCACTGCAATTCACAAACCTGCAGACTTAGAAATGATAACTCTCGTCCACAAATATATTGAGGGAAGGCAACGAAGAGGATTTGAAAGCAAGGCAGAATTGCAGGAAACAGATTTCAGGAGGTAGATTCGAATCGCCTTTAAAGCACAGGAAAAGCGGCAAAACCTCGACAATGATGCCCTTGGCCAAAAAGGGCGTATGCGTTTTTTCCTGAATATATTCAGGAAAAAACGCATACGCCCTTTTTGGCCAACCAAGCAACCTGGAAAGGCAAATCAGCGCTACAAAGAAGTCTCGCTTCCCATCGGTCAAAAGGGCCAGGCTGAATAAAGTGTCAAAACCAGAAATGCAGGACAGGCCATGGAGAAATGGGAGCCTTGCTACGCTGATGGGCGGGATGGAAATTGCCAACAGCCACTCTGGAGAAGTGTACGGTGTGTCCTGAAACATCTAAAAAACTCAGCTTAGAGAGCATAGGGCACTTCCACTCATGGGCGTATAAATTGGGAAAACTAAAAATCAGCAAGACACAGGCACCCCAAAGTTTAGGGCTGCTCTGTTGACAAGAACCTCCACTTTGTTACACCTTAAATATCCCAGGATAGACAAGAATGGATAAAGAAGTTGTGGTCCTTATGTACAATGGAATATCACTCAGCCATGAAATCAACGTCATAAGGCTAGTAGCAGCATGATGAGTGGATTTGGGTACGACGATTCTAAGTGAAATAAGTCACACAGAAAAAGACACTTATCATAAGATATCACTTATAGAGGGAATGTAAAAACCACTACCCTTGAACTGAATTACATAACAGGTCAGAGTCACACGTTTAGAAAACACACTAGGGCTGCTTAACGGGAAAGGTGAGGTGGGGTGATGCATAAAACAAGGGTTTCAAAGTAGCTCAGATAGCGTTCCATAAACCCAATATGTAATAGACAAGACCTACTCCTTCCTCAGTGAACTGGACTCAACACGCCCTATTCATCGCCCAAGAATATATCTGACTAGTAAGAATCTTAAAACCTATGTATTTATATCTCTCTGTAAGTGAGTGAAGTGGGTGAAAAGCGGCATAACCACAGCAGTGAAAAGCAGCTAAACCCCATTTTACAAATCAATTACTTTTAAAAACCCGTGAAACAAAGACAGTGAAAGAGAGAGAAATTCTGACAAAATTCGTTCAGGGGCTGTGATGCAACCTGGATTGACCATATGTAGACCCACAGATGGATGAGACATAAGGGTGGACACTCTTGGGGCTGAGAGGTTCGGTGAGATTGGGTGAGCAAACGCAGACCCTTTAAAGTAATACTGTGTGGTACCCATCCCATGGGTCCCAAATCTCCAGGTTCAAGGGCATCTTCCTACATCGAAAACATGCATGAGAAACCCAGAAGATGGTACACCGTGTGATCGGGAAAGGTTTCTATAACGCACCTCATTTCTCATCTCCTTGTGCTCCGGTTCGCCATTCCAGCCGCTATACTAGCAATCTCCCTGCTTGGAGAATCAGCACCTTTAAGCTCCTGTTCCGTACAGGTTGCAATTTGTCCTGAGGATGAACGGGAAGAGGGGGAACCAATGAGAGACTAGCTCTAGGTGTTGGGACAGGCACAGGTCTCTCTATTTTCCCATCAGGAAGAAGAATTAACCACAGGCTCAGCTTGCCGCCCGGAGCCAGAATAGGGCCTGAAGCAATCCTGCGCTTTTGCGGCCAGCTCCCAAGAAAGCGAGTTGAAAAATGGAGCTCAGGGGCACTGCAATTCACAAACCTGCAGACTTAGAAATGATGACTCTCGTCCACAAATATATTGAGGGAAGGCAACGAAGAGGATTTGAAAGCAAGGCAGAATTGCAGGAAACAGATTTCAGGAGGTAGATTCGAATCGCCTTTAAAGCACAGGTAAAGCGGCAAAACCTGGACAATGATGCCCTTGGCCAAAAGGGGCGTATGCGTTTTTTCCTGAATATATTCAGGAAAAAACGCATACGCCCTTTTTGGCCAACCAAGCAACCTGGAAAGGCAAATCAGCGCTACAAAGAAGTCTCGCTTCCCATCGGTCAAAAGGGCCAGGCTGAATAAAGTGTCAAAACCAGAAATGCAGGACAGGCCATGGAGAAATGGGAGCCTTGCTACGCTGATGGGCGGGATGGAAATTGCCAACAGCCACTCTGGAGAAGTGTACGGTGTGTCCTGAAACATCTAAAAAACTCAGCTTAGAGAGCATAGGGCACTTCCACTCATGGGCGTATAAATTGGGAAAACTAAAAATCAGCAAGACACAGGCACCCCAAAGTTTAGGGCTGCTCTGTTGACAAGAACCTCCACTTTGTTACACCTTAAATATCCCAGGATAGACAAGAATGGATAAAGAAGTTGTGGTCCTTATGTACAATGGAATATCACTCAGCCATGAAATCAACGTCATAAGGCTAGTAGCAGCATGATGAGTGGATTTGGGTACGACGATTCTAAGTGAAATAAGTCACACAGAAAAAGACACTTATCATAAGATATCACTTATAGAGGGAATGTAAAAACCGCTACCCTTGAACTGAATTACATAACAGGTCAGTGTCACACGTTTAGAAAACACACTATGGCTGCTTAACGGGAAAGGTGAGGTGGGGTGATGCATAAAACAAGGGTTTCAAATTAGCTCAGATAGCGTTCCATAAACCCAATATGTAATAGACAAGACCTACTCCTTCCTCAGTGAACTGGACTCAACACGCCCTATTCATCGCCCAAGAATATATCTGACTAGTAAGAATCTTAAAACCTATGTATTGATATCTCTCTGTATGTGAGTCAAGTGGATGTAAAGCGGCATAAACACAGCAGTGAAAAGCAGCTAAACCCCATTATAAAAATCAAATACTTTTAAAAACCCTTGAAACAAAGACAGTGAAAGAGAGAGAAATTCTGACAAAATTCGTTCAGGGGCTGTGATGCAACCTGGATTGACCATATGTAGACCCACAGATGGATGAGACATAAGGGTGGACACTCTTGGGGCTGAGAGGTTTGGTGAGGTTGGGTGAGCAAACGCAGACCCTTTAAAGTAATACTGCGTGGTACCCATCCCATGGGTCCCAAATCTCCAGGTTCAAGGGCATCTTCCTACATCGAAAACATGCATGAGAAACCCAGAAGATGGTACACCGTGTGATCGGGAAAGGTTTCTAAAACGCACCTCATTTCTCATCTCCTTGTGCTCCGGTTCGCCATTCCAGCCGCTATACTAGCAATCTCCCTGCTTGGAGAATCAGCACCTTTAACCTCCTGTTCGTACAGGTTGCAATTTGTCCTGAGGATGAACGGGAAGAGGGGGAACCAATGAGAGACTAGCTCTAGGTGTTGGGACAGGCACAGGTCACTCTATTTTCCCATCAGGAAGAAGAATTAACCACAGGCTCAGCTTGCCGCCCGGAGCCAGAATAGGGCCTGAAGCAATCCTGCGCTTTTGCGGCCAGCTCCCAAGAAAGCGAGTTGAAAAATGGAGCTCAGGGGCACTGCAATTCACAAACCTGCAGACTTAGAAATGATAACTCTTGTCCACAAATATATTGAGGGAAGGCAACGAAGAGGATTTGAAAGCAAGGCAGAATTGCAGGAAACAGATTTCAGGAGGTAGATTCGAATCGCCTTTAAAGCACAGGAAAAGCGGCAAAACCTGGACAATGATGCCCTTGGCCAAAAAGGGCGTATGCGTTTTTTCCTGAATATATTCAGGAAAAAACGCATACGCCCTTTTTGGCCAACCAAGCAACCTGGAAAGGCAAATCAGCGCTACAAAGAAGTCTCGCTTCCCATCGGTCAAAAGGGCCAGGCTGAATAAAGTGTCAAAACCAGAAATGCAGGACAGGCCATGGAGAAATGGGAGCCTTGCTACGCTGATGGGCGGGATGGAAATTGCCAACAGCCACTCTGGAGAAGTGTACGGTGTGTCCTGAAACATCTAAAAAACTCAGCTTAGAGAGCATAGGGCACTTCCACTCATGGGCGTATAAATTGGGAAAACTAAAAATCAGCAAGACACAGGCACCCCAAAGTTTAGTGCTGCTCTGTTGACAAGAACCTCCACTTTGTTACACCTTAAATATCCCAGGATAGACAAGAATGGATAAAGAAGTTGTGGTCCTTATGTACAATGGAATATCACTCAGCCATGAAATCAACGTCATAAGGCTAGTAGCAGCATGATGAGTGGATTTGGGTACGACGATTCTAAGTGAAATAAGTCACACAGAAAAAGACACTTATCATAAGATATCACTTATAGAGGGAATGTAAAAACCGCTACCCTTGAACTGAATTACATAACAGGTCAGAGTCACACGTTTAGAAAACACACTAGGGCTGCTTAACGGGAAAGGTGAGGTGGGGTGATGCATAAAACAAGGGTTTCAAAGTAGCTCAGATAGCGTTCCATAAACCCAATATGTAATAGACAAGACCTACTCCTTCCTCAGTGAACTGGACTCAACACGCCCTATTCATCGCCCAAGAATATATCTGACTAGTAAGAATCTTAAAACCTATGTATTTATATCTCTCTGTAAGTGAGTGAAGTGGGTGAAAAGCGGCATAACCACAGCAGTGAAAAGCAGCTAAACCCCATTTTACAAATCAATTACTTTTAAAAACCCGTGAAACAAAGACAGTGAAAGAGAGAGAAATTCTGACAAAATTCGTTCAGGGGCTGTGATGCAACCTGGATTGACCATATGTAGACCCACAGATGGATGAGACATAAGGGTGGACACTCTTGGGGCTGAGAGGTTCGGTGAGATTGGGTGAGCAAACGCAGACCCTTTAAAGTAATACTGTGTGGTACCCATCCCATGGGTCCCAAATCTCCAGGTTCAAGGGCATCTTCCTACATCGAAAACATGCATGAGAAACCCAGAAGATGGTACACCGTGTGATCGGGAAAGGTTTCTATAACGCACCTCATTTCTCATCTCCTTGTGCTCCGGTTCGCCATTCCAGCCGCTATACTAGCAATCTCCCTGCTTGGAGAATCAGCACCTTTAAGCTCCTGTTCCGTACAGGTTGCAATTTGTCCTGAGGATGAACGGGAAGAGGGGGAACCAATGAGAGACTAGCTCTAGGTGTTGGGACAGGCACAGGTCACTCTATTTTCCCATCAGGAAGAAGAATTAACCACAGGCTCAGCCTGCCGCCAGGAGCCAGAATAGGGCCTGAAGCAATCCTGCGCTTTTGCGGCCAGCTCCCAAGAAAGCGAGTTGAAAAATGGAGCTCAGGGGCACTGCAATTCACAAACCTGCAGAGTTAGAAATGATAACTCTCGTCCACAAATATATTGAGGGAAGGCAACGAATAGGATTTGAAAGCAAGGCAGAATTGCAGGAAACAGATTTCAGGAGGTAGATTCGAATCGCCTTTAAAGCACAGGAAAAGCGGCAAAACCTCGACAATGATGCCCTTGGCCAAAAAGGGCGTATGCGGTTTTTCCTGAATATATTCAGGAAAAAAACGCATACGACCTTTTTGGCCAACCAAGCAACCTGGAAAGGCAAATCAGCGCTACAAAGAAGTCTCGCTTCCCATCGGTCAAAAGGGCCAGGCTGAATAAAGTGTCAAAACCAGAAATGCAGGACAGGCCATGGAGAAATGGGAGCCTTGCTACGCTGATGGGCGGGATGGAAATTGCCAACAGCCACTCTGGAGAAGTTTACGGTGTGTCCTGAAACATCTAAAAAACTCAGCTTAGAGAGCATAGGGCACTTCCACTCATGGGCGTATAAATTGGGAAAACTAAAAATCAGCAAGACACAGGCACCCCAAAGTTTAGGGCTGCTCTGTTGACAAGAACCTCCACTTTGTTACACCTTAAATATCCCAGGAAAGACAAGAATGGATAAAGAAGTTGTGGTCCTTATGTACAATGGAATATCACTCAGCCATGAAATCAACGTCATAAGGCTAGTAGCAGCATGATGAGTGGATTTGGGTACGACGATTCTAAGTGAAATAAGTCACACAGAAAAAGACACTTATCATAAGATATCACTTATAGAGGGAATGTAAAAACCGCTACCCTTGAACTGAATTACATAACAGGTCAGAGTCACACGTTTAGAAAACACACTATGGCTGCTTAACGGGAAAGGTGAGGTGGGGTGATGCATAAAACAAGGGTTTCAAATTAGCTCAGATAGCGTTCCATAAACCCAATATGTAATAGACAAGACCTACTCCTTGCTCAGTGAACTGGACTCAGCACGCCCTATTCACCGCCCAAGAATATATCTGACTAGTAAGAATCTTAAAACCTATGTATTTATATCTCTCTGTAAGTGAGTGAAGTGGGTGAAAAGCGGCATAACCACAGCAGTGAAAAGCAGCTAAACCCCATTATACAAATCAATTACTTTTAAAAACCCGTGAAACAAAGACAGTGAAAGAGACAGAAATTCTGACAAAATTCGTTCAGGGGCTGTGATGCAACCTGGATTGACCATATGTAGACCCACAGATGGATGAGACATAAGGGTGGACACTCTTGGGGCTAAGAGTTTTGGTGAGGTTGGGTGAGCAAACGCAGACCCTTTAAAGTAATACTGCGTGGTACCCATCCCATGGGTCCCAAATCTCCAGGTTCAAGGGCATCTTCCTACATCGAAAACATGCATGAGAAACCCCGAAGATGGTACACCGTGTGATCGGGAAAGGTTTCTAAAACGCACCTCATTTCTCATCTCCTTGTGCTCCGGTTCGCCATTCCAGCCGCTATACTAGCAATCTCCCTGCTTGGAGAATCAGCACCTTTAACCTCCTGTTCCGTACAGGTTGCAATTTGTCCTGAGGATGAACGGGAAGAGGGGGAACCAATGAGAGACTAGCTCTAGGTGTTGGGACAGGCACAGGTCTCTCTATTTTCCCATCAGGAAGAAGAATTAACCACAGGCTCAGCCTGCCGCCCGGAGCCAGAATAGGGCCTGAAGCAATCCTGCGCTTTTGCGGCCAGCTCCCAAGAAAGCGAGTTGAAAAATGGAGCTCAGGGGCACTGCAATTCACAAACCTGCAGACTTAGAAATGATGACTCTCGTCCACAAATATATTGAGGGAAGGCAACGAAGAGGATTTGAAAGCAAGGCAGAATTGCAGGAAACAGATTTCAGGAGGTAGATTCGAATCGCCTTTAAAGCACAGGAAAAGCGGCAAAACCTCGACAATGATGCCCTTGGCCAAAAAGGGCGTATGCGTTTTTTCCTGAATATATTCAGGAAAAAACGCATACGCCCTTTTTGGCCAACCAAGCAACCTGGAAAGGCAAATCAGCGCTACAAAGAAGTCTCGCTTCCCATCGGTCAAAAGGGCCAGGCTGAATAAAGTGTCAAAACCAGAAATGCAGGACAGGCCATGGAGAAATGGGAGCCTTGCTACGCTGATGGGCGGGATGGAAATTGCCAACAGCCACTCTGGAGAAGTGTACGGTGTGTCCTGAAACATCTAAAAAACTCAGCTTAGAGAGCATAGGGCACTTCCACTCATGGGCGTATAAATTGGGAAAACTAAAAATCAGCAAGACACAGGCACCCCAAAGTTTAGGGCTGCTCTGTTGACAAGAACCTCCACTTTGTTACACCTTAAATATCCCAGGATAGACAAGAATGGATAAAGAAGTTGTGGTCCTTATGTACAATGGAATATCACTCAGCCATGAAATCAACGTCATAAGGCTAGTAGCAGCATGATGAGTGGATTTGGGTACGACGATTCTAAGTGAAATAAGTCACACAGAAAAAGACACTTATCATAAGATATCACTTATAGAGGGAATGTAAAAACCGCTACCCTTGAACTGAATTACATAACAGGTCAGAGTCACACGTTTAGAAAACACACTAGGGCTGCTTAACGGGAAAGGTGAGGTGGGGTGATGCATAAAACAAGGGTTTCAAAGTAGCTCAGATAGCGTTCCATAAACCCAATATGTAATAGACAAGACCTACTCCTTCCTCAGTGAACTGGACTCAACACGCCCTATTCATCGCCCAAGAATATATCTGACTAGTAAGAATCTTAAAACCTATGTATTTATATCTCTCTGTAAGTGAGTGAAGTGGGTGAAAAGCGGCATAACCACAGCAGTGAAAAGCAGCTAAACCCCATTTTACAAATCAATTACTTTTAAAAACCCGTGAAACAAAGACAGTGAAAGAGAGAGAAATTCTGACAAAATTCGTTCAGGGGCTGTGATGCAACCTGGATTGACCATATGTAGACCCACAGATGGATGAGACATAAGGGTGGACACTCTTGGGGCTGAGAGGTTCGGTGAGATTGGGTGAGCAAACGCAGACCCTTTAAAGTAATACTGTGTGGTACCCATCCCATGGGTCCCAAATCTCCAGGTTCAAGGGCATCTTCCTACATCGAAAACATGCATGAGAAACCCAGAAGATGGTACACCGTGTGATCGGGAAAGGTTTCTATAACGCACCTCATTTCTCATCTCCTTGTGCTCCGGTTCGCCATTCCAGCCGCTATACTAGCAATCTCCCTGCTTGGAGAATCAGCACCTTTAAGCTCCTGTTCCGTACAGGTTGCAATTTGTCCTGAGGATGAACGGGAAGAGGGGGAACCAATGAGAGACTAGCTCTAGGTGTTGGGACAGGCACAGGTCTCTCTATTTTCCCATCAGGAAGAAGAATTAACCACAGGCTCAGCTTGCCGCCCGGAGCCAGAATAGGGCCTGAAGCAATCCTGCGCTTTTGCGGCCAGCTCCCAAGAAAGCGAGTTGAAAAATGGAGCTCAGGGGCACTGCAATTCACAAACCTGCAGACTTAGAAATGATGACTCTCGTCCACAAATATATTGAGGGAAGGCAACGAAGAGGATTTGAAAGCAAGGCAGAATTGCAGGAAACAGATTTCAGGAGGTAGATTCGAATCGCCTTTAAAGCACAGGAAAAGCGGCAAAACCTCGACAATGATGCCCTTGGCCAAAAGGGGCGTATGCGTTTTTTCCTGAATATATTCAGGAAAAAACGCATACGCCCTTTTTGGCCAACCAAGCAACCTGGAAAGGCAAATCAGCGCTACAAAGAAGTCTCGCTTCCCATCGGTCAAAAGGGCCAGGCTGAATAAAGTGTCAAAACCAGAAATGCAGGACAGGCCATGGAGAAATGGGAGCCTTGCTACGCTGATGGGCGGGATGGAAATTGCCAACAGCCACTCTGGAGAAGTGTACGGTGTGTCCTGAAACATCTAAAAAACTCAGCTTAGAGAGCATAGGGCACTTCCACTCATGGGCGTATAAATTGGGAAAACTAAAAATCAGCAAGACACAGGCACCCCAAAGTTTAGGGCTGCTCTGTTGACAAGAACCTCCACTTTGTTACACCTTAAATATCCCAGGATAGACAAGAATGGATAAAGAAGTTGTGGTCCTTATGTACAATGGAATATCACTCAGCCATGAAATCAACGTCATAAGGCTAGTAGCAGCATGATGAGTGGATTTGGGTACGACGATTCTAAGTGAAATAAGTCACACAGAAAAAGACACTTATCATAAGATATCACTTATAGAGGGAATGTAAAAACCGCTACCCTTGAACTGAATTACATAACAGGTCAGTGTCACACGTTTAGAAAACACACTATGGCTGCTTAACGGGAAAGGTGAGGTGGGGTGATGCATAAAACAAGGGTTTCAAATTAGCTCAGATAGCGTTCCATAAACCCAATATGTAATAGACAAGACCTACTCCTTCCTCAGTGAACTGGACTCAACACGCCCTATTCATCGCCCAAGAATATATCTGACTAGTAAGAATCTTAAAACCTATGTATTGATATCTCTCTGTATGTGAGTCAAGTGGATGTAAAGCGGCATAAACACAGCAGTGAAAAGCAGCTAAACCCCATTATAAAAATCAAATACTTTTAAAAACCCTTGAAACAAAGACAGTGAAAGAGAGAGAAATTCTGACAAAATTCGTTCAGGGGCTGTGATGCAACCTGGATTGACCATATGTAGACCCACAGATGGATGAGACATAAGGGTGGACACTCTTGGGGCTGAGAGGTTTGGTGAGGTTGGGTGAGCAAACGCAGACCCTTTAAAGTAATACTGCGTGGTACCCATCCCATGGGTCCCAAATCTCCAGGTTCAAGGGCATCTTCCTACATCGAAAACATGCATGAGAAACCCCGAAGATGGTACACCGTGTGATCGGGAAAGGTTTCTAAAACGCACCTCATTTCTCATCTCCTTGTGCTCCGGTTCGCCATTCCAGCCGCTATACTAGCAATCTCCCTGCTTGGAGAATCAGCACCTTTAACCTCCTGTTCGTACAGGTTGCAATTTGTCCTGAGGATGAACGGGAAGAGGGGGAACCAATGAGAGACTAGCTCTAGGTGTTGGGACAGGCACAGGTCACTCTATTTTCCCATCAGGAAGAAGAATTAACCACAGGCTCAGCTTGCCGCCCGGAGCCAGAATAGGGCCTGAAGCAATCCTGCGCTTTTGCGGCCAGCTCCCAAGAAAGCGAGTTGAAAAATGGAGCTCAGGGGCACTGCAATTCACAAACCTGCAGACTTAGAAATGATAACTCTTGTCCACAAATATATTGAGGGAAGGCAACGAAGAGGATTTGAAAGCAAGGCAGAATTGCAGGAAACAGATTTCAGGAGGTAGATTCGAATCGCCTTTAAAGCACAGGAAAAGCGGCAAAACCTCGACAATGATGCCCTTGGCCAAAAAGGGCGTATGCGTTTTTTCCTGAATATATTCAGGAAAAAACGCATACGCCCTTTTTGGCCAACCAAGCAACCTGGAAAGGCAAATCAGCGCTACAAAGAAGTCTCGCTTCCCATCGGTCAAAAGGGCCAGGCTGAATAAAGTGTCAAAACCAGAAATGCAGGACAGGCCATGGAGAAATGGGAGCCTTGCTACGCTGATGGGCGGGATGTAAATTGCCAACAGCCACTCTGGAGAAGTGTACGGTGTGTCCTGAAACATCTAAAAAACTCAGCTTAGAGAGCATAGGGCACTTCCACTCATGGGCGTATAAATTGGGAAAACTAAAAATCAGCAAGACACAGGCACCCCAAAGTTTAGTGCTGCTCTGTTGACAAGAACCTCCACTTTGTTACACCTTAAATATCCCAGGATAGACAAGAATGGATAAAGAAGTTGTGGTCCTTATGTACAATGGAATATCACTCAGCCATGAAATCAACGTCATAAGGCTAGTAGCAGCATGATGAGTGGATTTGGGTACGACGATTCTAAGTGAAATAAGTCACACAGAAAAAGACACTTATCATAAGATATCACTTATAGAGGGAATGTAAAAACCGCTACCCTTGAACTGAATTACATAACAGGTCAGAGTCACACGTTTAGAAAACACACTAGGGCTGCTTAACGGGAAAGGTGAGGTGGGGTGATGCATAAAACAAGGGTTTCAAAGTAGCTCAGATAGCGTTCCATAAACCCAATATGTAATAGACAAGACCTACTCCTTCCTCAGTGAACTGGACTCAACACGCCCTATTCATCGCCCAAGAATATATCTGACTAGTAAGAATCTTAAAACCTATGTATTTATATCTCTCTGTAAGTGAGTGAAGTGGGTGAAAAGCGGCATAACCACAGCAGTGAAAAGCAGCTAAACCCCATTATACAAATCAATTACTTTTAAAATCCCGTGAAACAGAGACAGTGAAAGAGAGAGAAATTCTGACAAAATTCGTTCAGGGGCTGTGATGCAACCTGGATTGACCATATGTAGACCCACAGATGGATGAGACATAAGGGTGGACACTCTTAGGGCTGAGAGGTTTGGTGAGGTTGGGTGAGCAAACGCAGACCCTTTAAAGTAATACTGCGTGGAACCCATCCCATGGGTCCCAAATCTCCAGGTTCAAGGGCATCTTCCTACATCGAAAACATGCATGAGAAACCCCGAAGATGGTACACCGTGTGATCGGGAAAGGTTTCTAAAACGCACCTCATTTCTCATCTCCTGGTGCTCCGGTTCGCCATTCCAGCCGCTATACTAGCAATCTCCCTGCTTGGAGAATCAGCACCTTTAAGCTCCTGTTCCGTACAGGTTGCAATTTGTCCTGAGGATGAACGGGAAGAGGGGGAACCAATGAGAGACTAGCTCTAGGTGTTGGGACAGGCACTGGTCTCTCTATTTTCCCATCAGGAAGAAGAATTAACCACAGGCTCAGCTTGCCGCCCGGAGCCAGAATAGGGCCTGAAGCAATCCTGCGCTTTTGCGGCCAGCTCCCAAGAAAGCGAGTTGAAAAATGGAGCTCAGGGGCACTGCAATTCACAAACCTGCAGACTTAGAAATGATAACTCTCGTCCACAAATATATTGAGGGAAGGCAACGAAGAGGATTTGAAAGCAAGGCAGAATTGCAGGAAACAGATTTCAGGAGGTAGATTCGAATCGCCTTTAAAGCACAGGAAAAGCGGCAAAACCTCGACAATGATGCCCTTGGCCAAAAAGGGCGTATGCGTTTTTTCCTGAATATATTCAGGAAAAAACGCATACGCCCTTTTTGGCCAACCAAGCAACCTGGAAAGGCAAATCAGCGCTACAAAGAAGTCTCGCTTCCCATCGGTCAAAAGGGCCAGGCTGAATAAAGTGTCAAAACCAGAAATGCAGGACAGGCCATGGAGAAATGGGAGCCTTGCTACGCTGATGGGCGGGATGGAAATTGCCAACAGCCACTCTGGAGAAGTGTACGGTGTGTCCTGAAACATCTAAAAAACTCAGCTTAGAGAGCATAGGGCACTTCCACTCATGGGCGTATAAATTGGGAAAACTAAAAATCAGCAGGACACAGGCACCCCAAAGTTTAGGGCTGCTCTGTTGACAAGAACCTCCACTTTGTTACACCTTAAATATCCCAGGAAAGACAAGAATGGATAAAGAAGTTGTGGTCCTTATGTACAATGGAATATCACTCAGCCATGAAATCAACGTCATACGGCTAGTAGCAGCATGATGAGTGGATTTGGGTACGACGATTCTAAGTGAAATAAGTCACACAGAAAAAGACACTTATCATAAGATATCACTTATAGAGGGAATGTAAAAACCGCTACCCTTGAACTGAATTACATAACAGGTCAGTGTCACACGTTTAGAAAACACACTATGGCTGCTTAACGGGAAAGGTGAGGTGGGGTGATGCATAAAACAAGGGTTTCAAAGTAGCTCAGATAGCGTTCCATAAACCCAATATGTAATAGACAAGACCTACTCCTTCCTCAGTGAACTGGACTCAACACGCCCTATTCATCGCCCAAGAATATATCTGACTAGTAAGAATCTTAAAACCTATGTATTTATATCTCTCTGTAAGTGAGTGAAGTGGGTGAAAAGCGGCATAACCACAGCAGTGAAAAGCAGCTAAACCCCATTTTACAAATCAATTACTTTTAAAAACCCGTGAAACAAAGACAGTGAAAGAGAGAGAAATTCTGACAAAATTCGTTCAGGGGCTGTGATGCAACCTGGATTGACCATATGTAGACCCACAGATGGATGAGACATAAGGGTGGACACTCTTGGGGCTGAGAGGTTCGGTGAGATTGGGTGAGCAAACGCAGACCCTTTAAAGTAATACTGTGTGGTACCCATCCCATGGGTCCCAAATCTCCAGGTTCAAGGGCATCTTCCTACATCGAAAACATGCATGAGAAACCCAGAAGATGGTACACCGTGTGATCGGGAAAGGTTTCTATAACGCACCTCATTTCTCATCTCCTTGTGCTCCGGTTCGCCATTCCAGCCGCTATACTAGCAATCTCCCTGCTTGGAGAATCAGCACCTTTAACCTCCTGTTCCGTACAGGTTGCAATTTGTCCTGAGGATGAACGGGAAGAGGGGGAACCAATGAGAGACTAGCTCTAGGTGTTGGGACAGGCACAGGTCACTCTATTTTCCCATCAGGAAGAAGAATTAACCACAGGCTCAGCCTGCCGCCAGGAGCCAGAAAAGGGCCTGAAGCAATCCTGCGCTTTTGCGGCCAGCTCCCAAGAAAGCGAGTTGAAAAATGGAGCTCAGGGGCACTGCAATTCACAAACCTGCAGACTTAGAAATGATAACTCTCGTCCAGAAATATATTGAGGGAAGGCAACGAAGAGGATTTGAAAGCAAGGCAGAATTGCAGGAAACAGATTTCAGGAGGTAGATTCGAATCGCCTTTAAAGCACAGGAAAAGCGGCAAAACCTCGACAATGATGCCCTTGGCCAAAAAGGGCGTATGCGTTTTTTCCTGAATATATTCAGGAAAAAACGCATACGCCCTTTTTGGCCAACCAAGCAACCTGGAAAGGCAAATCAGCGCTACAAAGAAGTCTCGCTTCCCATCGGTCAAAAGGGCCAGGCTGAATAAAGTGTCAAAACCAGAAATGCAGGACAGGCCAGGGAGAAATGGGAGCCTTGCTACGCTGATGGGCGGGATGGAAATTGCCAACAGCCACTCTGGAGAAGTGTACGGTGTGTTCTGAAACATCTAAAAAACTCAGCTTAGAGAGCATAGGGCACTTCCACTCATGGGCGTATAAATTGGGAAAACTAAAAATCAGCAAGACACAGGCACCCCAAAGTTTAGGGCTGCTCTGTTGACAAGAACCTCCACTTTGTTACACCTTAAATATCCCAGGATAGACAAGAATGGATAAAGAAGTTGTGGTCCTTATGTACAATGGAATATCACTCAGCCATGAAATCAACGTCATAAGGCTAGTAGCAGCATGATGAGTGGATTTGGGTACGACGATTCTAAGTGAAATAAGTCACACAGAAAAAGACACTTATCATAAGATATCACTTATAGAGGGAATGTAAAAACCGCTACCCTTGAACTGAATTACATAACAGGTCAGAGTCACACGTTTAGAAAACACACTAGGGCTGCTTAACGGGAAAGGTGAGGTGGGGTGATGCATAAAACAAGGGTTTCAAAGTAGCTCAGATAGCGTTCCATAAACCCAATATGTAATAGACAAGACCTACTCCTTCCTCAGTGAACTGGACTCAACACGCCCTATTCATCGCCCAAGAATATATCTGACTAGTAAGAATCTTAAAACCTATGTATTTATATCTCTCTGTAAGTGAGTGAAGTGGGTGAAAAGCGGCATAACCACAGCAGTGAAAAGCAGCTAAACCCCATTATACAAATCAATTACTTTTAAAATCCCGTGAAACAGAGACAGTGAAAGAGAGAGAAATTCTGACAAAATTCGTTCAGGGGCTGTGATGCAACCTGGATTGACCATATGTAGACCCACAGATGGATGAGACATAAGGGTGGACACTCTTAGGGCTGAGAGGCTTGGTGAGGTTGGGTGAGCAAACGCAGACCCTTTAAAGTAATACTGCGTGGAACCCATCCCATGGGTCCCAAATCTCCAGGTTCAAGGGCATCTTCCTACATCGAAAACATGCATGAGAAACCCCGAAGATGGTACACCGTGTGATCGGGAAAGGTTTCTAAAACGCACCTCATTTCTCATCTCCTTGTGCTCCGGTTCGCCATTCCAGCCGCTATACTAGCAATCTCCCTGCTTGGAGAATCAGCACCTTTAACCTCCTGTTCCGTACAGGTTGCAATTTGTCCTGAGGATGAACGGGAAGAGGGGGAACCAATGAGAGACTAGCTCTAGGTGTTGGGACAGGCACTGGTCTCTCTATTTTCCCATCAGGAAGAAGAATTAACCACAGGCTCAGCTTGCCGCCCGGAGCCAGAATAGGGCCTGAAGCAATCCTGCGCTTTTGCGGCCAGCTCCCAAGAAAGCGAGTTGAAAAATGGAGCTCAGGGGCACTGCAATTCACAAACCTGCAGACTTAGAAATGATAACTCTCGTCCACAAATATATTGAGGGAAGGCAACGAAGAGGATTTGAAAGCAAGGCAGAATTGCAGGAAACAGATTTCAGGAGGTAGATTCGAATCGCCTTTAAAGCACAGGAAAAGCGGCAAAACCTCGACAATGATGCCCTTGGCCAAAAAGGGCGTATGCGTTTTTTCCTGAATATATTCAGGAAAAAACGCATACGCCCTTTTTGGCCAACCAAGCAACCTGGAAAGGCAAATCAGCGCTACAAAGAAGTCTCGCTTCCCATCGGTCAAAAGGGCCAGGCTGAATAAAGTGTCAAAACCAGAAATGCAGGACAGGCCATGGAGAAATGGGAGCCTTGCTACGCTGATGGGCGGGATGGAAATTGCCAACAGCCACTCTGGAGAAGTGTACGGTGTGTCCTGAAACATCTAAAAAACTCAGCTTAGAGAGCATAGGGCACTTCCACTCATGGGCGTATAAATTGGGAAAACTAAAAATCAGCAGGACACAGGCACCCCAAAGTTTAGGGCTGCTCTGTTGACAAGAACCTCCACTTTGTTACACCTTAAATATCCCAGGAAAGACAAGAATGGATAAAGAAGTTGTGGTCCTTATGTACAATGGAATATCACTCAGCCATGAAATCAACGTCATACGGCTAGTAGCAGCATGATGAGTGGATTTGGGTACGACGATTCTAAGTGAAATAAGTCACACAGAAAAAGACACTTATCATAAGATATCACTTATAGAGGGAATGTAAAAACCGCTACCCTTGAACTGAATTACATAACAGGTCAGTGTCACACGTTGAGAAAACACACTATGGCTGCTTAACGGGAAAGGTGAGGTGGGGTGATGCATAAAACAAGGGTTTCAAAGTAGCTCAGATAGCGTTCCATAAACCCAATATGTAATAGACAAGACCTACTCCTTCCTCAGTGAACTGGACTCAACACGCCCTATTCATCGCCCAAGAATATATCTGACTAGTAAGAATCTTAAAACCTATGTATTTATATCTCTCTGTAAGTGAGTGAAGTGGGTGAAAAGCGGCATAACCACAGCAGTGAAAAGCAGCTAAACCCCATTTTACAAATCAATTACTTTTAAAAACCCGTGAAACAAAGACAGTGAAAGAGAGAGAAATTCTGACAAAATTCGTTCAGGGGCTGTGATGCAACCTGGATTGACCATATGTAGACCCACAGATGGATGAGACATAAGGGTGGACACTCTTGGGGCTGAGAGGTTCGGTGAGATTGGGTGAGCAAACGCAGACCCTTTAAAGTAATACTGTGTGGTACCCATCCCATGGGTCCCAAATCTCCAGGTTCAAGGGCATCTTCCTACATCGAAAACATGCATGAGAAACCCAGAAGATGGTACACCGTGTGATCGGGAAAGGTTTCTATAACGCACCTCATTTCTCATCTCCTTGTGCTCCGGTTCGCCATTCCAGCCGCTATACTAGCAATCTCCCTGCTTGGAGAATCAGCACCTTTAACCTCCTGTTCCGTACAGGTTGCAATTTGTCCTGAGGATGAACGGGAAGAGGGGGAACCAATGAGAGACTAGCTCTAGGTGTTGGGACAGGCACAGGTCACTCTATTTTCCCATCAGGAAGAAGAATTAACCACAGGCTCAGCCTGCCGCCAGGAGCCAGAAAAGGGCCTGAAGCAATCCTGCGCTTTTGCGGCCAGCTCCCAAGAAAGCGAGTTGAAAAATGGAGCTCAGGGGCACTGCAATTCACAAACCTGCAGACTTAGAAATGATAACTCTCGTCCACAAATATATTGAGGGAAGGCAACGAAGAGGATTTGAAAGCAAGGCAGAATTGCAGGAAACAGATTTCAGGAGGTAGATTCGAATCGCCTTTAAAGCACAGGAAAAGCGGCAAAACCTCGACAATGATGCCCTTGGCCAAAAAGGGCGTATGCGTTTTTTCCTGAATATATTCAGGAAAAAACGCATACGCCCTTTTTGGCCAACCAAGCAACCTGGAAAGGCAAATCAGCGCTACAAAGAAGTCTCGCTTCCCATCGGTCAAAAGGGCCAGGCTGAATAAAGTGTCAAAACCAGAAATGCAGGACAGGCCAGGGAGAAATGGGAGCCTTGCTACGCTGATGGGCGGGATGTAAATTGCCAACAGCCACTCTGGAGAAGTGTACGGTGTGTTCTGAAACATCTAAAAAACTCAGCTTAGAGAGCATAGGGCACTTCCACTCATGGGCGTATAAATTGGGAAAACTAAAAATCAGCAAGACACAGGCACCCCAAAGTTTAGGGCTGCTCTGTTGACAAGAACCTCCACTTTGTTACACCTTAAATATCCCAGGATAGACAAGAATGGATAAAGAAGTTGTGGTCCTTATGTACAATGGAATATCACTCAGCCATGAAATCAACGTCATAAGGCTAGTAGCAGCATGATGAGTGGATTTGGGTACGACGATTCTAAGTGAAATAAGTCACACAGAAAAAGACACTTATCATAAGATATCACTTATAGAGGGAATGTAAAAACCGCTACCCTTGAACTGAATTACATAACAGGTCAGAGTCACACGTTTAGAAAACACACTAGGGCTGCTTAACGGGAAAGGTGAGGTGGGGTGATGCATAAAACAAGGGTTTCAAAGTAGCTCAGATAGCGTTCCATAAACCCAATATGTAATAGACAAGACCTACTCCTTCCTCAGTGAACTGGACTCAACACGCCCTATTCATCACCCAAGAATATATCTGACTAGTAAGAATCTTAAAACCTATGTATTTATATCTCTCTGTAAGTGAGTGAAGTGGGTGAAAAGCGGCATAACCACAGCAGTGAAAAGCAGCTAAACCCCATTATACAAATCAATTACTTTTAAAATCCCGTGAAACAGAGACAGTGAAAGAGAGAGAAATTCTGACAAAATTCGTTCAGGGGCTGTGATGCAACCTGGATTGACCATATGTAGACCCACAGATGGATGAGACATAAGGGTGGACACTCTTAGGGCTGAGAGGCTTGGTGAGGTTGGGTGAGCAAACGCAGACCCTTTAAAGTAATACTGCGTGGAACCCATCCCATGGGTCCCAAATCTCCAGGTTCAAGGGCATCTTCCTACATCGAAAACATGCATGAGAAACCCCGAAGATGGTACACCGTGTGATCGGGAAAGGTTTCTAAAACGCACCTCATTTCTCATCTCCTTGTGCTCCGGTTCGCCATTCCAGCCGCTATACTAGCAATCTCCCTGCTTGGAGAATCAGCACCTTTAACCTCCTGTTCCGTACAGGTTGCAATTTGTCCTGAGGATGAACGGGAAGAGGGGGAACCAATGAGAGACTAGCTCTAGGTGTTGGGACAGGCACTGGTCTCTCTATTTTCCCATCAGGAAGAAGAATTAACCACAGGCTCAGCTTGCCGCCCGGAGCCAGAATAGGGCCTGAAGCAATCCTGCGCTTTTGCGGCCAGCTCCCAAGAAAGCGAGTTGAAAAATGGAGCTCAGGGGCACTGCAATTCACAAACCTGCAGACTTAGAAATGATAACTCTCGTCCACAAATATATTGAGGGAAGGCAACGAAGAGGATTTGAAAGCAAGGCAGAATTGCAGGAAACAGATTTCAGGAGGTAGATTCGAATCGCCTTTAAAGCACAGGAAAAGCGGCAAAACCTCGACAATGATGCCCTTGGCCAAAAAGGGCGTATGCGTTTTTTCCTGAATATATTCAGGAAAAAACGCATACGCCCTTTTTGGCCAACCAAGCAACCTGGAAAGGCAAATCAGCGCTACAAAGAAGTCTCGCTTCCCATCGGTCAAAAGGGCCAGGCTGAATAAAGTGTCAAAACCAGAAATGCAGGACAGGCCATGGAGAAATGGGAGCCTTGCTACGCTGATGGGCGGGATGGAAATTGCCAACAGCCACTCTGGAGAAGTGTACGGTGTGTCCTGAAACATCTAAAAAACTCAGCTTAGAGAGCATAGGGCACTTCCACTCATGGGCGTATAAATTGGGAAAACTAAAAATCAGCAGGACACAGGCACCCCAAAGTTTAGGGCTGCTCTGTTGACAAGAACCTCCACTTTGTTACACCTTAAATATCCCAGGAAAGACAAGAATGGATAAAGAAGTTGTGGTCCTTATGTACAATGGAATATCACTCAGCCATGAAATCAACGTCATACGGCTAGTAGCAGCATGATGAGTGGATTTGGGTACGACGATTCTAAGTGAAATAAGTCACACAGAAAAAGACACTTATCATAAGATATCACTTATAGAGGGAATGTAAAAACCGCTACCCTTGAACTGAATTACATAACAGGTCAGTGTCACACGTTTAGAAAACACACTATGGCTGCTTAACGGGAAAGGTGAGGTGGGGTGATGCAGAAAACAAGGGTTTCAAATTAGCTCAGATAGCGTTCCATAAACCCAATATGTAATAGACAAGACCTACTCCTTCCTCAGTGAACTGGACTCAACACGCCCTATTCATCGCCCAAGAATATATCTGACTAGTAAGAATCTTAAAACCTATGTATTGATATCTCTCTGTATGTGAGTCAAGTGGATGTAAAGCGGCATAAACACAGCAGTGAAAAGCAGCTAAACCCCATTATAAAAATCAAATACTTTTAAAAACCCTTGAAACAAAGACAGTGAAAGAGAGAGAAATTCTGACAAAATTCGTTCAGGGGCTGTGGTGCAACCTGGATTGACCATATGTAGACCCACAGATGGATGAGACATAAGGGTGGACACTCTTGAGGCTGAGAGGTTTGGTGAGGTTGGGTGAGCAAACGCAGACCCTTTAAAGTAATACTGCGTGGTACCCATCCCATGGGTCCCAAATCTCCAGGTTCAAGGGCATCTTCCTACATCGAAAACATGCATGAGAAACCCAGAAGATGGTACACCGTGTGATCGGGAAAGGTTTCTAAAACGCACCTCATTTCTCATCTCCTTGTGCTCCGGTTCGCCATTCCAGCTGCTATACTAGCAATCTCCCTGCTTGGAGAATCAGCACCTTTAACCTCCTGTTCGTACAGGTTGCAATTTGTCCTGAGGATGAACGGGAAGAGGGGGAACCAATGAGAGACTAGCTCTAGGTGTTGGGACAGGCAAAGGTCTCTCTATTTTCCCATCAGGAAGAAGAATTAACCACAGGCTCAGCTTGCCGCCCGGAGCCAGAATAGGGCCTGAAGCAATCCTGCGCTTTTGCGGCCAGCTCCCAAGAAAGCGAGTTGAAAAATGGAGCTCAGGGGCACTGCAATTCACAAACCTGCAGAGTTAGAAATGATAACTCTCGTCCACAAATATATTGAGGGAAGGCAACGAAGAGGATTTGAAAGCAAGGCAGAATTGCAGGAAACAGATTTCAGGAGGTAGATTCGAATCGCCTTTAAAGCACAGGAAAAGCGGCAAAACCTCGACAATGATGCCCTTGGCCAAAAAGGGCGTATGCGTTTTTTCCTGAATATATTCAGGAAAAAACGCATACGCCCTTTTTGGCCAACCAAGCAACCTGGAAAGGCAAATCAGCGCTACAAAGAAGTCTCGCTTCCCATCGGTCAAAAGGGCCAGGCTGAATAAAGTGTCAAAACCAGAAATGCAGGACAGGCCATGGAGAAATGGGAGCCTTGCTACGCTGATGGGCGGGATGGAAATTGCCAACAGCCACTCTGGAGAAGTGTACGGTGTGTCCTGAAACATCTAAAAAACTCAGCTTAGAGAGCATAGGGCACTTCCACTCATGGGCGTATAAATTGGGAAAACTAAAAATCAGCAAGACACAGGCACCCCAAAGTTTAGGGCTGCTCTGTTGACAAGAACCTCCACTTTGTTACACCTTAAATATCCCAGGATAGACAAGAATGGATAAAGAAGTTGTGGTCCTTATGTACAATGGAATATCACTCAGCCATGAAATCAACGTCATAAGGCTAGTAGCAGCATGATGAGTGGATTTGGGTACGACGATTCTAAGTGAAATAAGTCACACAGAAAAAGACACTTATCATAAGATATCACTTATAGAGGGAATGTAAAAACCGCTACCCTTGAACTGAATTACATAACAGGTCAGAGTCACACGTTTAGAAAACACACTAGGGCTGCTTAACGGGAAAGGTGAGGTGGGGTGATGCATAAAACAAGGGTTTCAAAGTAGCTCAGATAGCGTTCCATAAACCCAATATGTAATAGACAAGACCTACTCCTTCCTCAGTGAACTGGACTCAACACGCCCTATTCATCGCCCAAGAATATATCTGACTAGTAAGAATCTTAAAACCTATGTATTTATATCTCTCTGTAAGTGAGTGAAGTGGGTGAAAAGCGGCATAACCACAGCAGTGAAAAGCAGCTAAACCCCATTTTACAAATCAATTACTTTTAAAAACCCGTGAAACAAAGACAGTGAAAGAGAGAGAAATTCTGACAAAATTCGTTCAGGGGCTGTGATGCAACCTGGATTGACCATATGTAGACCCACAGATGGATGAGACATAAGGGTGGACACTCTTGGGGCTGAGAGGTTCGGTGAGATTGGGTGAGCAAACGCAGACCCTTTAAAGTAATACTGTGTGGTACCCATCCCATGGGTCCCAAATCTCCAGGTTCAAGGGCATCTTCCTACATCGAAAACATGCATGAGAAACCCAGAAGATGGTACACCGTGTGATCGGGAAAGGTTTCTATAACGCACCTCATTTCTCATCTCCTTGTGCTCCGGTTCGCCATTCCAGCCGCTATACTAGCAATCTCCCTGCTTGGAGAATCAGCACCTTTAAGCTCCTGTTCCGTACAGGTTGCAATTTGTCCTGAGGATGAACGGGAAGAGGGGGAACCAATGAGAGACTAGCTCTAGGTGTTGGGACAGGCACAGGTCTCTCTATTTTCCCATCAGGAAGAAGAATTAACCACAGGCTCAGCTTGCCGCCCGCAGCCAGAATAGGGCCTGAAGCAATCCTGCGCTTTTGCGGCCAGCTCCCAAGAAAGCGAGTTGAAAAATGGAGCTCAGGGGCACTGCAATTCACAAACCTGCAGACTTAGAAATGATAACTCTCGTCCACAAATATATTGAGGGAAGGCAACGAAGAGGATTTGAAAGCAAGGCAGAATTGCAGGAAACAGATTTCAGGAGGTAGATTCGAATCGCCTTTAAAGCACAGGAAAAGCGGCAAAACCTCGACAATGATGCCCTTGGCCAAAAAGGGCGTATGCGTTTTTTCCTGAATATATTCAGGAAAAAACGCATACGCCCTTTTTGGCCAACCAAGCAACCTGGAAAGGCAAATCAGCGCTACAAAGAAGTCTCGCTTCCCATCGGTCAAAAGGGCCAGGCTGAATAAAGTGTCAAAACCAGAAATGCAGGACAGGCCATGGAGAAATGGGAGCCTTGCTACGCTGATGGGCGGGATGGAAATTGCCAACAGCCACTCTGGAGAAGTGTACGGTGTGTCCTGAAACATCTAAAAAACTCAGCTTAGAGAGCATAGGGCACTTCCACTCATGGGCGTATAAATTGGGAAAACTAAAAATCAGCAAGACACAGGCACCCCAAAGTTTAGGGCTGCTCTGTTGACAAGAACCTCCACTTTGTTACACCTTAAATATCCCAGGATAGACAAGAATGGATAAAGAAGTTGTGGTCCTTATGTACAATGGAATATCACTCAGCCATGAAATCAACGTCATAAGGCTAGTAGCAGCATGATGAGTGGATTTGGGTACGACGATTCTAAGTGAAATAAGTCACACAGAAAAAGACACTTATCATAAGATATCACTTATAGAGGGAATGTAAAAACCGCTACCCTTGAACTGAATTACATAACAGGTCAGAGTCACACGTTTAGAAAACACACTAGGGCTGCTTAACGGGAAAGGTGAGGTGGGGTGATGCATAAAACAAGGGTTTCAAAGTAGCTCAGATAGCGTTCCATAAACCCAATATGTAATAGACAAGACCTACTCCTTCCTCAGTGAACTGGACTCAACACGCCCTATTCATCGCCCAAGAATATATCTGACTAGTAAGAATCTTAAAACCTATGTATTTATATCTCTCTGTAAGTGAGTGAAGTGGGTGAAAAGCGGCATAACCACAGCAGTGAAAAGCAGCTAAACCCCATTATACAAATCAATTACTTTTAAAATCCCGTGAAACAGAGACAGTGAAAGAGAGAGAAATTCTGACAAAATTCGTTCAGGGGCTGTGATGCAACCTGGATTGACCATATGTAGACCCACAGATGGATGAGACATAAGGGTGGACACTCTTAGGGCTGAGAGGTTTGGTGAGGTTGGGTGAGCAAACGCAGACCCTTTAAAGTAATACTGCGTGGAACCCATCCCATGGGTCCCAAATCTCCAGGTTCAAGGGCATCTTCCTACATCGAAAACATGCATGAGAAACCCCGAAGATGGTACACCGTGTGATCGGGAAAGGTTTCTAAAACGCACCTCATTTCTCATCTCCTTGTGCTCCGGTTCGCCATTCCAGCCGCTATACTAGCAATCTCCCTGCTTGGAGAATCAGCACCTTTAACCTCCTGTTCCGTACAGGTTGCAATTTGTCCTGAGGATGAACGGGAAGAGGGGGAACCAATGAGAGACTAGCTCTAGGTGTTGGGACAGGCACAGGTCTCTCTATTTTCCCATCAGGAAGAAGAATTAACCACAGGCTCAGCTTGCCGCCCGCAGCCAGAATAGGGCCTGAAGCAATCCTGCGCTTTTGCGGCCAGCTCCCAAGAAAGCGAGTTGAAAAATGGAGCTCAGGGGCACTGCAATTCACAAACCTGCAGACTTAGAAATGATAACTCTCGTCCACAAATATATTGAGGGAAGGCAACGAAGAGGATTTGAAAGCAAGGCAGAATTGCAGGAAACAGATTTCAGGAGGTAGATTCGAATCGCCTTTAAAGCACAGGAAAAGCGGCAAAACCTCGACAATGATGCCCTTGGCCAAAAAGGGCGTATGCGTTTTTTCCTGAATATATTCAGGAAAAAACGCATACGCCCTTTTTGGCCAACCAAGCAACCTGGAAAGGCAAATCAGCGCTACAAAGAAGTCTCGCTTCCCATCGGTCAAAAGGGCCAGGCTGAATAAAGTGTCAAAACCAGAAATGCAGGACAGGCCATGGAGAAATGGGAGCCTTGCTACGCTGATGGGCGGGATGGAAATTGCCAACAGCCACTCTGGAGAAGTGTACGGTGTGTCCTGAAACATCTAAAAAACTCAGCTTAGAGAGCATAGGGCACTTCCACTCATGGGCGTATAAATTGGGAAAACTAAAAATCAGCAAGACACAGGCACCCCAAAGTTTAGGGCTGCTCTGTTGACAAGAACCTCCACTTTGTTACACCTTAAATATCCAAGGATAGACAAGAATGGATAAAGAAGTTGTGGTCCTTATGTACAATGGAATATCACTCAGCCATGAAATCAACGTCATAAGGCTAGTAGCAGCATGATGAGTGGATTTGGGTACGACGATTCTAAGTGAAATAAGTCACACAGAAAAAGACACTTATCATAAGATATCACTTATAGAGGGAATGTAAAAACCGCTACCCTTGAACTGAATTACATAACAGGTCAGAGTCACACGTTTAGAAAACACACTAGGGCTGCTTAACGGGAAAGGTGAGGTGGGGTGATGCATAAAACAAGGGTTTCAAATTACCTCAGATAGCGTTCCATAAACCCAATATGTAATAGACAAGACCTACTCCTTCCTCAGTGAACTGGACTCAACACGCCCTATTCATCGCCCAAGAATATATCTGACTAGTAAGAATCTTAAAACCTATGTATTTATATCTCTCTGTAAGTGAGTGAAGTGGGTGAAAAGCGGCATAACCACAGCAGTGAAAAGCAGCTAAACCCCATTATACAAATCAATTACTTTTAAAATCCCGTGAAACAGAGACAGTGAAAGAGAGAGAAATTCTGACAAAATTCGTTCAGGGGCTGTGATGCAACCTGGATTGACCATATGTAGACCCACAGATGGATGAGACATAAGGGTGGACACTCTTAGGGCTGAGAGGTTTGGTGAGGTTGGGTGAGCAAACGCAGACCCTTTAAAGTAATACTGCGTGGAACCCATCCCATGGGTCCCAAATCTCCAGGTTCAAGGGCATCTTCCTACATCGAAAACATGCATGAGAAACCCCGAAGATGGTACACCGTGTGATCGGGAAAGGTTTCTAAAACGCACCTCATTTCTCATCTCCTTGTGCTCCGGTTCGCCATTCCAGCCGCTATACTAGCAATCTCCCTGCTTGGAGAATCAGCACCTTTAACCTCCTGTTCCGTACAGGTTGCAATTTGTCCTGAGGATGAACGGGAAGAGGGGGAACCAATGAGAGACTAGCTCTAGGTGTTGGGACAGGCACAGGTCTCTCTATTTTCCCATCAGGAAGAAGAATTAACCACAGGCTCAGCTTGCCGCCCGGAGCCAGAATAGGGCCTGAAGCAATCCTGCGCTTTTGCGGCCAGCTCCCAAGAAAGCGAGTTGAAAAATGGAGCTCAGGGGCACTGCAATTCACAAACCTGCAGACTTAGAAATGATAACTCTCGTCCACAAATATATTGAGGGAAGGCAACGAAGAGGATTTGAAAGCAAGGCAGAATTGCAGGAAACAGATTTCAGGAGGTAGATTCGAATCGCCTTTAAAGCACAGGAAAAGCGGCAAAACCTCGACAATGATGCCCTTGGCCAAAAAGGGCGTATGCGTTTTTTCCTGAATATATTCAGGAAAAAACGCATACGCCCTTTTTGGCCAACCAAGCAACCTGGAAAGGCAAATCAGCGCTACAAAGAAGTCTCGCTTCCCATCGGTCAAAAGGGCCAGGCTGAATAAAGTGTCAAAACCAGAAATGCAGGACAGGCCATGGAGAAATGGGAGCCTTGCTACGCTGATGGGCGGGATGGAAATTGCCAACAGCCACTCTGGAGAAGTGTACGGTGTGTCCTGAAACATCTAAAAAACTCAGCTTAGAGAGCATAGGGCACTTCCACTCATGGGCGTATAAATTGGGAAAACTAAAAATCAGCAAGACACAGGCACCCCAAAGTTTAGGGCTGCTCTGTTGACAAGAACCTCCACTTTGTTACACCTTAAATATCCCAGGATAGACAAGAATGGATAAAGAAGTTGTGGTCCTTATGTACAATGGAATATCACTCAGCCATGAAATCAACGTCATAAGGCTAGTAGCAGCATGATGAGTGGATTTGGGTACGACGATTCTAAGTGAAATAAGTCACACAGAAAAAGACACTTATCATAAGATATCACTTATAGAGGGAATGTAAAAACCGCTACCCTTGAACTGAATTACATAACAGGTCAGAGTCACACGTTTAGAAAACACACTAGGGCTGCTTAACGGGAAAGGTGAGGTGGGGTGATGCATAAAACAAGGGTTTCAAAGTAGCTCAGATAGCGTTCCATAAACCCAATATGTAATAGACAAGACCTACTCCTTCCTCAGTGAACTGGACTCAACACGCCCTATTCATCGCCCAAGAATATATCTGACTAGTAAGAATCTTAAAACCTATGTATTTATATCTCTCTGTAAGTGAGTGAAGTGGGTGAAAAGCGGCATAACCACAGCAGTGAAAAGCAGCTAAACCCCATTTTACAAATCAATTACTTTTAAAAACCCGTGAAACAAAGACAGTGAAAGAGAGAGAAATTCTGACAAAATTCGTTCAGGGGCTGTGATGCAACCTGGATTGACCATATGTAGACCCACAGATGGATGAGACATAAGGGTGGACACTCTTGGGGCTGAGAGGTTCGGTGAGATTGGGTGAGCAAACGCAGACCCTTTAAAGTAATACTGTGTGGTACCCATCCCATGGGTCCCAAATCTCCAGGTTCAAGGGCATCTTCCTACATCGAAAACATGCATGAGAAACCCCGAAGATGGTACACCGTGTGATCGGGAAAGGTTTCTAAAACGCACCTCATTTCTCATCTCCTTGTGCTCCGGTTCGCCATTCCAGCCGCTATACTAGCAATCTCCCTGCTTGGAGAATCAGCACCTTTAAGCTCCTGTTCCGTACAGGTTGCAATTTGTCCTGAGGATGAACGGGAAGAGGGGGAACCAATGAGAGACTAGCTCTAGGTGTTGGGACAGGCACAGGTCTCTCTATTTTCCATTCAGGAAGAAGAATTAACCACAGGCTCAGCTTGCCGCCCGGAGCCAGAATAGGGCCTGAAGCAATCCTGCGCTTTTGCGGCCAGCTCCCAAGAAAGCGAGTTGAAAAATGGAGCTCAGGGGCACTGCAATTCACAAACCTGCAGACTTAGAAATGATAACTCTCGTCCACAAATATATTGAGGGAAGGCAACGAAGAGGATTTGAAAGCAAGGCAGAATTGCAGGAAACAGATTTCAGGAGGTAGATTCGAATCGCCTTTAAAGCACAGGAAAAGCGGCAAAACCTCGACAATGATGCCCTTGGCCAAAAAGGGCGTATGCGTTTTTTCCTGAATATATTCAGGAAAAAACGCATACGCCCTTTTTGGCCAACCAAGCAACCTGGAAAGGCAAATCAGCGCTACAAAGAAGTCTCGCTTCCCATCGGTCAAAAGGGCCAGGCTGAATAAAGTGTCAAAACCAGAAATGCAGGACAGGCCATGGAGAAATGGGAGCCTTGCTACGCTGATGGGCGGGATGGAAATTGCCAACAGCCACTCTGGAGAAGTGTACGGTGTGTCCTGAAACATCTAAAAAACTCAGCTTAGAGAGCATAGGGCACTTCCACTCATGGGCGTATAAATTGGGAAAACTAAAAATCAGCAAGACACAGGCACCCCAAAGTTTAGGGCTGCTCTGTTGACAAGAACCTCCACTTTGTTACACCTTAAATATCCCAGGATAGACAAGAATGGATAAAGAAGTTGTGGTCCTTATGTACAATGGAATATCACTCAGCCATGAAATCAACGTCATAAGGCTAGTAGCAGCATGATGAGTGGATTTGGGTACGACGATTCTAAGTGAAATAAGTCACACAGAAAAAGACACTTATCATAAGATATCACTTATAGAGGGAATGTAAAAACCGCTACCCTTGAACTGAATTACATAACAGGTCAGAGTCACACGTTTAGAAAACACACTAGGGCTGCTTAACGGGAAAGGTGAGGTGGGGTGATGCATAAAACAAGGGTTTCAAAGTAGCTCAGATAGCGTTCCATAAACCCAATATGTAATAGACAAGACCTACTCCTTCCTCAGTGAACTGGACTCAACACGCCCTATTCATCGCCCAAGAATATATCTGACTAGTAAGAATCTTAAAACCTATGTATTTATATCTCTCTGTAAGTGAGTGAAGTGGGTGAAAAGCGGCATAACCACAGCAGTGAAAAGCAGCTAAACCCCATTTTACAAATCAATTACTTTTAAAAACCCGTGAAACAAAGACAGTGAAAGAGAGAGAAATTCTGACAAAATTCGTTCAGGGGCTGTGATGCAACCTGGATTGACCATATGTAGACCCACAGATGGATGAGACATAAGGGTGGACACTCTTGGGGCTGAGAGGTTCGGTGAGATTGGGTGAGCAAACGCAGACCCTTTAAAGTAATACTGTGTGGTACCCATCCCATGGGTCCCAAATCTCCAGGTTCAAGGGCATCTTCCTACATCGAAAACATGCATGAGAAACCCCGAAGATGGTACACCGTGTGATCGGGAAAGGTTTCTAAAACGCACCTCATTTCTCATCTCCTTGTGCTCCGGTTCGCCATTCCAGCCGCTATACTAGCAATCTCCCTGCTTGGAGAATCAGCACCTTTAAGCTCCTGTTCCGTACAGGTTGCAATTTGTCCTGAGGATGAACGGGAAGAGGGGGAACCAATGAGAGACTAGCTCTAGGTGTTGGGACAGGCACAGGTCTCTCTATTTTCCCATCAGGAAGAAGAATTAACCACAGGCTCAGCTTGCCGCCCGGAGCCAGAATAGGGCCTGAAGCAATCCTGCGCTTTTGCGGCCAGCTCCCAAGAAAGCGAGTTGAAAAATGGAGCTCAGGGGCACTGCAATTCACAAACCTGCAGACTTAGAAATGATAACTCTCGTCCACAAATATATTGAGGGAAGGCAACGAAGAGGATTTGAAAGCAAGGCAGAATTGCAGGAAACAGATTTCAGGAGGTAGATTCGAATCGCCTTTAAAGCACAGGAAAAGCGGCAAAACCTCGACAATGATGCCCTTGGCCAAAAAGGGCGTATGCGTTTTTTCCTGAATATATTCAGGAAAAAACGCATACGCCCTTTTTGGCCAACCAAGCAACCTGGAAAGGCAAATCAGCGCTACAAAGAAGTCTCGCTTCCCATCGGTCAAAAGGGCCAGGCTGAATAAAGTGTCAAAACCAGAAATGCAGGACAGGCCATGGAGAAATGGGAGCCTTGCTACGCTGATGGGCGGGATGGAAATTGCCAACAGCCACTCTGGAGAAGTGTACGGTGTGTCCTGAAACATCTAAAAAACTCAGCTTAGAGAGCATAGGGCACTTCCACTCATGGGCGTATAAATTGGGAAAACTAAAAATCAGCAAGACACAGGCACCCCAAAGTTTAGGGCTGCTCTGTTGACAAGAACCTCCACTTTGTTACACCTTAAATATCCCAGGATAGACAAGAATGGATAAAGAAGTTGTGGTCCTTATGTACAATGGAATATCACTCAGCCATGAAATCAACGTCATAAGGCTAGTAGCAGCATGATGAGTGGATTTGGGTACGACGATTCTAAGTGAAATAAGTCACACAGAAAAAGACACTTATCATAAGATATCACTTATAGAGGGAATGTAAAAACCGCTACCCTTGAACTGAATTACATAACAGGTCAGAGTCACACGTTTAGAAAACACACTAGGGCTGCTTAACGGGAAAGGTGAGGTGGGGTGATGCATAAAACAAGGGTTTCAAAGTAGCTCAGATAGCGTTCCATAAACCCAATATGTAATAGACAAGACCTACTCCTTCCTCAGTGAACTGGACTCAACACGCCCTATTCATCGCCCAAGAATATATCTGACTAGTAAGAATCTTAAAACCTATGTATTTATATCTCTCTGTAAGTGAGTGAAGTGGGTGAAAAGCGGCATAACCACAGCAGTGAAAAGCAGCTAAACCCCATTTTACAAATCAATTACTTTTAAAAACCCGTGAAACAAAGACAGTGAAAGAGAGAGAAATTCTGACAAAATTCGTTCAGGGGCTGTGATGCAACCTGGATTGACCATATGTAGACCCACAGATGGATGAGACATAAGGGTGGACACTCTTGGGGCTGAGAGGTTCGGTGAGATTGGGTGAGCAAACGCAGACCCTTTAAAGTAATACTGTGTGGTACCCATCCCATGGGTCCCAAATCTCCAGGTTCAAGGGCATCTTCCTACATCGAAAACATGCATGAGAAACCCAGAAGATGGTACACCGTGTGATCGGGAAAGGTTTCTATAACGCACCTCATTTCTCATCTCCTTGTGCTCCGGTTCGCCATTCCAGCCGCTATACTAGCAATCTCCCTGCTTGGAGAATCAGCACCTTTAAGCTCCTGTTCCGTACAGGTTGCAATTTGTCCTGAGGATGAACGGGAAGAGGGGGAACCAATGAGAGACTAGCTCTAGGTGTTGGGACAGGCACAGGTCTCTCTATTTTCCCATCAGGAAGAAGAATTAACCACAGGCTCAGCTTGCCGCCCGGAGCCAGAATAGGGCCTGAAGCAATCCTGCGCTTTTGCGGCCAGCTCCCAAGAAAGCGAGTTGAAAAATGGAGCTCAGGGGCACTGCAATTCACAAACCTGCAGACTTAGAAATGATAACTCTCGTCCACAAATATATTGAGGGAAGGCAACGAAGAGGATTTGAAAGCAAGGCAGAATTGCAGGAAACAGATTTCAGGAGGTAGATTCGAATCGCCTTTAAAGCACAGGAAAAGCGGCAAAACCTCGACAATGATGCCCTTGGCCAAAAAGGGCGTATGCGTTTTTTCCTGAATATATTCAGGAAAAAACGCATACGCCCTTTTTGGCCAACCAAGCAACCTGGAAAGGCAAATCAGCGCTACAAAGAAGTCTCGCTTCCCATCGGTCAAAAGGGCCAGGCTGAATAAAGTGTCAAAACCAGAAATGCAGGACAGGCCATGGAGAAATGGGAGCCTTGCTACGCTGATGGGCGGGATGGAAATTGCCAACAGCCACTCTGGAGAAGTGTACGGTGTGTCCTGAAACATCTAAAAAACTCAGCTTAGAGAGCATAGGGCACTTCCACTCATGGGCGTATAAATTGGGAAAACTAAAAATCAGCAAGACACAGGCACCCCAAAGTTTAGGGCTGCTCTGTTGACAAGAACCTCCACTTTGTTACACCTTAAATATCCCAGGATAGACAAGAATGGATAAAGAAGTTGTGGTCCTTATGTACAATGGAATATCACTCAGCCATGAAATCAACGTCATAAGGCTAGTAGCAGCATGATGAGTGGATTTGGGTACGACGATTCTAAGTGAAATAAGTCACACAGAAAAAGACACTTATCATAAGATATCACTTATAGAGGGAATGTAAAAACCGCTACCCTTGAACTGAATTACATAACAGGTCAGAGTCACACGTTTAGAAAACACACTAGGGCTGCTTAACGGGAAAGGTGAGGTGGGGTGATGCATAAAACAAGGGTTTCAAAGTAGCTCAGATAGCGTTCCATAAACCCAATATGTAATAGACAAGACCTACTCCTTCCTCAGTGAACTGGACTCAACACGCCCTATTCATCGCCCAAGAATATATCTGACTAGTAAGAATCTTAAAACCTATGTATTGATATCTCTCTGTATGTGAGTCAAGTGGATGTAAAGCGGCATAAACACAGCAGTGAAAAGCAGCTAAACCCCATTATAAAAATCAAATACTTTTAAAAACCCTTGAAACAGAGACAGTGAAAGAGAGAGAAATTCTGACAAAATTCGTTCAGGGGCTGTGATGCAACCTGGATTGACCATATGTAGACCCACAGATGGATGAGACATAAGGGTGGACACACTTAGGGCTGAGAGGTTTGGTGAGGTTGGGTGAGCAAACGCAGACCCTTTAAAGTAATACTGCGTGGAACCCATCCCATGGGTCCCAAATCTCCAGGTTCAAGGGCATCTTCCTACATCGAAAACATGCATGAGAAACCCCGAAGATGGTACACCGTGTGATCGGGAAAGGTTTCTAAAACGCACCTCATTTCTCATCTCCTTGTGCTCCGGTTCGCCATTCCAGCCGCTATACTAGCAATCTCCCTGCTTGGAGAATCAGCACCTTTAAGCTCCTGTTCCGTACAGGTTGCAATTTGTCCTGAGGATGAACGGGAAGAGGGGGAACCAATGAGAGACTAGCTCTAGGTGTTGGGACAGGCACAGGTCTCTCTATTTTCCCATCAGGAAGAAGAATTAACCACAGGCTCAGCTTGCCGCCCGGAGCCAGAATAGGGCCTGAAGCAATCCTGCGCTTTTGCGGCCAGCTCCCAAGAAAGCGAGTTGAAAAATGGAGCTCAGGGGCACTGCAATTCACAAACCTGCAGACTTAGAAATGATAACTCTCGTCCACAAATATATTGAGGGAAGGCAACGAAGAGGATTTGAAAGCAAGGCAGAATTGCAGGAAACAGATTTCAGGAGGTAGATTCGAATCGCCTTTAAAGCACAGGAAAAGCGGCAAAACCTCGACAATGATGCCCTTGGCCAAAAAGGGCGTATGCGTTTTTTCCTGAATATATTCAGGAAAAAACGCATACGCCCTTTTTGGCCAACCAAGCAACCTGGAAAGGCAAATCAGCGCTACAAAGAAGTCTCGCTTCCCATCGGTCAAAAGGGCCAGGCTGAATAAAGTGTCAAAACCAGAAATGCAGGACAGGCCATGGAGAAATGGGAGCCTTGCTACGCTGATGGGCGGGATGGAAATTGCCAACAGCCACTCTGGAGAAGTGTACGGTGTGTCCTGAAACATCTAAAAAACTCAGCTTAGAGAGCATAGGGCACTTCCACTCATGGGCGTATAAATTGGGAAAACTAAAAATCAGCAAGACACAGGCACCCCAAAGTTTAGGGCTGCTCTGTTGACAAGAACCTCCACTTTGTTACACCTTAAATATCCCAGGATAGACAAGAATGGATAAAGAAGTTGTGGTCCTTATGTACAATGGAATATCACTCAGCCATGAAATCAACGTCATAAGGCTAGTAGCAGCATGATGAGTGGATTTGGGTACGACGATTCTAAGTGAAATAAGTCACACAGAAAAAGACACTTATCATAAGATATCACTTATAGAGGGAATGTAAAAACCGCTACCCTTGAACTGAATTACATAACAGGTCAGAGTCACACGTTTAGAAAACACACTAGGGCTGCTTAACGGGAAAGGTGAGGTGGGGTGATGCATAAAACAAGGGTTTCAAAGTAGCTCAGATAGCGTTCCATAAACCCAATATGTAATAGACAAGACCTACTCCTTCCTCAGTGAACTGGACTCAACACGCCCTATTCATCGCCCAAGAATATATCTGACTAGTAAGAATCTTAAAACCTATGTATTTATATCTCTCTGTAAGTGAGTGAAGTGGGTGAAAAGCGGCATAACCACAGCAGTGAAAAGCAGCTAAACCCCATTTTACAAATCAATTACTTTTAAAAACCCGTGAAACAAAGACAGTGAAAGAGAGAGAAATTCTGACAAAATTCGTTCAGGGGCTGTGATGCAACCTGGATTGACCATATGTAGACCCACAGATGGATGAGACATAAGGGTGGACACTCTTGGGGCTGAGAGGTTCGGTGAGATTGGGTGAGCAAACGCAGACCCTTTAAAGTAATACTGTGTGGTACCCATCCCATGGGTCCCAAATCTCCAGGTTCAAGGGCATCTTCCTACATCGAAAACATGCATGAGAAACCCAGAAGATGGTACACCGTGTGATCGGGAAAGGTTTCTATAACGCACCTCATTTCTCATCTCCTTGTGCTCCGGTTCGCCATTCCAGCCGCTATACTAGCAATCTCCCTGCTTGGAGAATCAGCACCTTTAAGCTCCTGTTCCGTACAGGTTGCAATTTGTCCTGAGGATGAACGGGAAGAGGGGGAACCAATGAGAGACTAGCTCTAGGTGTTGGGACAGGCACAGGTCTCTCTATTTTCCCATCAGGAAGAAGAATTAACCACAGGCTCAGCTTGCCGCCCGGAGCCAGAATAGGGCCTGAAGCAATCCTGCGCTTTTGCGGCCAGCTCCCAAGAAAGCGAGTTGAAAAATGGAGCTCAGGGGCACTGCAATTCACAAACCTGCAGACTTAGAAATGATAACTCTCGTCCACAAATATATTGAGGGAAGGCAACGAAGAGGATTTGAAAGCAAGGCAGAATTGCAGGAAACAGATTTCAGGAGGTAGATTCGAATCGCCTTTAAAGCACAGGAAAAGCGGCAAAACCTCGACAATGATGCCCTTGGCCAAAAAGGGCGTATGCGTTTTTTCCTGAATATATTCAGGAAAAAACGCATACGCCCTTTTTGGCCAACCAAGCAACCTGGAAAGGCAAATCAGCGCTACAAAGAAGTCTCGCTTCCCATCGGTCAAAAGGGCCAGGCTGAATAAAGTGTCAAAACCAGAAATGCAGGACAGGCCATGGAGAAATGGGAGCCTTGCTACGCTGATGGGCGGGATGGAAATTGCCAACAGCCACTCTGGAGAAGTGTACGGTGTGTCCTGAAACATCTAAAAAACTCAGCTTAGAGAGCATAGGGCACTTCCACTCATGGGCGTATAAATTGGGAAAACTAAAAATCAGCAAGACACAGGCACCCCAAAGTTTAGGGCTGCTCTGTTGACAAGAACCTCCACTTTGTTACACCTTAAATATCCCAGGATAGACAAGAATGGATAAAGAAGTTGTGGTCCTTATGTACAATGGAATATCACTCAGCCATGAAATCAACGTCATAAGGCTAGTAGCAGCATGATGAGTGGATTTGGGTACGACGATTCTAAGTGAAATAAGTCACACAGAAAAAGACACTTATCATAAGATATCACTTATAGAGGGAATGTAAAAACCGCTACCCTTGAACTGAATTACATAACAGGTCAGAGTCACACGTTTAGAAAACACACTAGGGCTGCTTAACGGGAAAGGTGAGGTGGGGTGATGCATAAAACAAGGGTTTCAAAGTAGCTCAGATAGCGTTCCATAAACCCAATATGTAATAGACAAGACCTACTCCTTCCTCAGTGAACTGGACTCAACACGCCCTATTCATCGCCCAAGAATATATCTGACTAGTAAGAATCTTAAAACCTATGTATTGATATCTCTCTGTATGTGAGTCAAGTGGATGTAAAGCGGCATAAACACAGCAGTGAAAAGCAGCTAAACCCCATTATAAAAATCAAATACTTTTAAAAACCCTTGAAACAAAGACAGTGAAAGAGAGAGAAATTCTGACAAAATTCGTTCAGGGGCTGTGATGCAACCTGGATTGACCATATGTAGACCCACAGATGGATGAGACATAAGGGTGGACACTCTTGGGGCTGAGAGGTTTGGTGAGGTTGGGTGAGCAAACGCAGACCCTTTAAAGTAATACTGCGTGGTACCCATCCCATGGGTCCCAAATCTCCAGGTTCAAGGGCATCTTCCTACATCGAAAACATGCATGAGAAACCCAGAAGATGGTACACCGTGTGATCGGGAAAGGTTTCTAAAACGCACCTCATTTCTCATCTCCTTGTGCTCCGGTTCGCCATTCCAGCTGCTATACTAGCAATCTCCCTGCTTGGAGAATCAGCACCTTTAACCTCCTGTTCGTACAGGTTGCAATTTGTCCTGAGGATGAACGGGAAGAGGGGGAACCAATGAGAGACTAGCTCTAGGTGTTGGGACAGGCAAAGGTCTCTCTATTTTCCCATCAGGAAGAAGAATTAACCACAGGCTCAGCTTGCCGCCCGGAGCCAGAATAGGGCCTGAAGCAATCCTGCGCTTTTGCGGCCAGCTCCCAAGAAAGCGAGTTGAAAAATGGAGCTCAGGGGCACTGCAATTCACAAACCTGCAGAGTTAGAAATGATAACTCTCGTCCACAAATATATTGAGGGAAGGCAACGAAGAGGATTTGAAAGCAAGGCAGAATTGCAGGAAACAGATTTCAGGAGGTAGATTCGAATCGCCTTTAAAGCACAGGAAAAGCGGCAAAACCTCGACAATGATGCCCTTGGCCAAAAAGGGCGTATGCGTTTTTTCCTGAATATATTCAGGAAAAAACGCATACGCCCTTTTTGGCCAACCAAGCAACCTGGAAAGGCAAATCAGCGCTACAAAGAAGTCTCGCTTCCCATCGGTCAAAAGGGCCAGGCTGAATAAAGTGTCAAAACCAGAAATGCAGGACAGGCCATGGAGAAATGGGAGCCTTGCTACGCTGATGGGCGGGATGGAAATTGCCAACAGCCACTCTGGAGAAGTGTACGGTGTGTCCTGAAACATCTAAAAAACTCAGCTTAGAGAGCATAGGGCACTTCCACTCATGGGCGTATAAATTGGGAAAACTAAAAATCAGCAAGACACAGGCACCCCAAAGTTTAGGGCTGCTCTGTTGACAAGAACCTCCACTTTGTTACACCTTAAATATCCCAGGATAGACAAGAATGGATAAAGAAGTTGTGGTCCTTATGTACAATGGAATATCACTCAGCCATGAAATCAACGTCATAAGGCTAGTAGCAGCATGATGAGTGGATTTGGGTACGACGATTCTAAGTGAAATAAGTCACACAGAAAAAGACACTTATCATAAGATATCACTTATAGAGGGAATGTAAAAACCGCTACCCTTGAACTGAATTACATAACAGGTCAGAGTCACACGTTTAGAAAACACACTAGGGCTGCTTAACGGGAAAGGTGAGGTGGGGTGATGCATAAAACAAGGGTTTCAAAGTAGCTCAGATAGCGTTCCATAAACCCAATATGTAATAGACAAGACCTACTCCTTCCTCAGTGAACTGGACTCAACACGCCCTATTCATCGCCCAAGAATATATCTGACTAGTAAGAATCTTAAAACCTATGTATTGATATCTCTCTGTATGTGAGTCAAGTGGATGTAAAGCGGCATAAACACAGCAGTGAAAAGCAGCTAAACCCCATTATAAAAATCAAATACTTTTAAAAACCCTTGAAACAAAGACAGTGAAAGAGAGAGAAATTCTGACAAAATTCGTTCAGGGGCTGTGATGCAACCTGGATTGACCATATATAGACCCACAGATGGATGAGACATAAGGGTGGACACTCTTGGGGCTGAGAGGTTTGGTGAGGTTGGGTGAGCAAACGCAGACCCTTTAAAGTAATACTGCGTGGTACCCATCCCATGGGTCCCAAATCTCCAGGTTCAAGGGCATCTTCCTACATCGAAAACATGCATGAGAAACCCAGAAGATGGTACACCGTGTGATCGGGAAAGGTTTCTAAAACGCACCTCATTTCTCATCTCCTTGTGCTCCGGTTCGCCATTCCAGCTGCTATACTAGCAATCTCCCTGCTTGGAGAATCAGCACCTTTAACCTCCTGTTCGTACAGGTTGCAATTTGTCCTGAGGATGAACGGGAAGAGGGGGAACCAATGAGAGACTAGCTCTAGGTGTTGGGACAGGCAAAGGTCTCTCTATTTTCCCATCAGGAAGAAGAATTAACCACAGGCTCAGCTTGCCGCCCGGAGCCAGAATAGGGCCTGAAGCAATCCTGCGCTTTTGCGGCCAGCTCCCAAGAAAGCGAGTTGAAAAATGGAGCTCAGGGGCACTGCAATTCACAAACCTGCAGACTTAGAAATGATAACTCTCGTCCACAAATATATTGAGGGAAGGCAACGAAGAGGATTTGAAAGCAAGGCAGAATTGCAGGAAACAGATTTCAGGAGGTAGATTCGAATCGCCTTTAAAGCACAGGAAAAGCGGCAAAACCTCGACAATGATGCCCTTGGCCAAAAAGGGCGTATGCGTTTTTTCCTGAATATATTCAGGAAAAAACGCATACGCCCTTTTTGGCCAACCAAGCAACCTGGAAAGGCAAATCAGCGCTACAAAGAAGTCTCGCTTCCCATCGGTCAAAAGGGCCAGGCTGAATAAAGTGTCAAAACCAGAAATGCAGGACAGGCCATGGAGAAATGGGAGCCTTGCTACGCTGATGGGCGGGATGGAAATTGCCAACAGCCACTCTGGAGAAGTGTACGGTGTGTCCTGAAACATCTAAAAAACTCAGCTTAGAGAGCATAGGGCACTTCCACTCATGGGCGTATAAATTGGGAAAACTAAAAATCAGCAAGACACAGGCACCCCAAAGTTTAGGGCTGCTCTGTTGACAAGAACCTCCACTTTGTTACACCTTAAATATCCCAGGATAGACAAGAATGGATAAAGAAGTTGTGGTCCTTATGTACAATGGAATATCACTCAGCCATGAAATCAACGTCATAAGGCTAGTAGCAGCATGATGAGTGGATTTGGGTACGACGATTCTAAGTGAAATAAGTCACACAGAAAAAGACACTTATCATAAGATATCACTTATAGAGGGAATGTAAAAACCGCTACCCTTGAACTGAATTACATAACAGGTCAGAGTCACACGTTTAGAAAACACACTAGGGCTGCTTAACGGGAAAGGTGAGGTGGGGTGATGCATAAAACAAGGGTTTCAAAGTAGCTCAGATAGCGTTCCATAAACCCAATATGTAATAGACAAGACCTACTCCTTCCTCAGTGAACTGGACTCAACACGCCCTATTCATCGCCCAAGAATATATCTGACTAGTAAGAATCTTAAAACCTATGTATTGATATCTCTCTGTATGTGAGTCAAGTGGATGTAAAGCGGCATAAACACAGCAGTGAAAAGCAGCTAAACCCCATTATAAAAATCAAATACTTTTAAAAACCCTTGAAACAAAGACAGTGAAAGAGAGAGAAATTCTGACAAAATTCGTTCAGGGGCTGTGATGCAACCTGGATTGACCATATGTAGACCCACAGATGGATGAGACATAAGGGTGGACACTCTTGGGGCTGAGAGGTTCGGTGAGATTGGGTGAGCAAACGCAGACCCTTTAAAGTAATACTGTGTGGTACCCATCCCATGGGTCCCAAATCTCCAGGTTCAAGGGCATCTTCCTACATCGAAAACATGCATGAGAAACCCAGAAGATGGTACACCGTGTGATCGGGAAAGGTTTCTATAACGCACCTCATTTCTCATCTCCTTGTGCTCCGGTTCGCCATTCCAGCCGCTATACTAGCAATCTCCCTGCTTGGAGAATCAGCACCTTTAAGCTCCTGTTCCGTACAGGTTGCAATTTGTCCTGAGGATGAACGGGAAGAGGGGGAACCAATGAGAGACTAGCTCTAGGTGTTGGGACAGGCACAGGTCACTCTATTTTCCCATCAGGAAGAAGAATTAACCACAGGCTCAGCCTGCCGCCAGGAGCCAGAAAAGGGCCTGAAGCAATCCTGCGCTTTTGCGGCCAGCTCCCAAGAAAGCGAGTTGAAAAATGGAGCTCAGGGGCACTGCAATTCACAAACCTGCAGACTTAGAAATGATAACTCTCGTCCACAAATATATTGAGGGAAGGCAACGAAGAGGATTTGAAAGCAAGGCAGAATTGCAGGAAACAGATTTCAGGAGGTAGATTCGAATCGCCTTTAAAGCACAGGAAAAGCGGCAAAACCTCGACAATGATGCCCTTGGCCAAAAAGGGCGTATGCGTTTTTTCCTGAATATATTCAGGAAAAAACGCATACGCCCTTTTTGGCCAACCAAGCAACCTGGAAAGGCAAATCAGCGCTACAAAGAAGTCTCGCTTCCCATCGGTCAAAAGGGCCAGGCTGAATAAAGTGTCAAAACCAGAAATGCAGGACAGGCCATGGAGAAATGGGAGCCTTGCTACGCTGATGGGCGGGATGGAAATTGCCAACAGCCACTCTGGAGAAGTGTACGGTGTGTCCTGAAACATCTAAAAAACTCAGCTTAGAGAGCATAGGGCACTTCCACTCATGGGCGTATACATTGGGAAAACTAAAAATCAGCAAGACACAGGCACCCCAAAGTTTAGGGCTGCTCTGTTGACAAGAACCTCCACTTTGTTACACCTTAAATATCCCAGGATAGACAAGAATGGATAAAGAAGTTGTGGTCCTTATGTACAATGGAATACCACTCAGCCATGAAATCAAAGTCATAAGGCTAGTAGCAGCATGATGAGTGGATTTGGGTACGACGATTCTAAGTGAAATAAGTCACACAGAAAAAGACACTTATCATAAGATATCACTTATAGAGGGAATGTAAAAACCGCTACCCTTGAACTGAATTACATAACAGGTCAGAGTCACACGTTTAGAAAACACACTAGGGCTGCTTAACGGGAAAGGTGAGGTGGGGTGATGCATAAAACAAGGGTTTCAAAGTAGCTCAGATAGCGTTCCATAAACCCAATATGTAATAGACAAGACCTACTCCTTCCTCAGTGAACTGGACTCAACACGCCCTATTCATCGCCCAAGAATATATCTGACTAGTAAGAATCTTAAAACCTATGTATTTATATCTCTCTGTAAGTGAGTGAAGTGGGTGAAAAGCGGCATAACCACAGCAGTGAAAAGCAGCTAAACCCCATTTTACAAATCAATTACTTTTAAAAACCCGTGAAACAAAGACAGTGAAAGAGAGAGAAATTCTGACAAAATTCGTTCAGGGGCTGTGATGCAACCTGGATTGACCATATGTAGACCCACAGATGGATGAGACATAAGGGTGGACACTCTTGGGGCTGAGAGGTTCGGTGAGATTGGGTGAGCAAACGCAGACCCTTTAAAGTAATACTGTGTGGTACCCATCCCATGGGTCCCAAATCTCCAGGTTCAAGGGCATCTTCCTACATCGAAAACATGCATGAGAAACCCAGAAGATGGTACACCGTGTGATCGGGAAAGGTTTCTATAACGCACCTCATTTCTCATCTCCTTGTGCTCCGGTTCGCCATTCCAGCTGCTATACTAGCAATCTCCCTGCTTGGAGAATCAGCACCTTTAACCTCCTGTTCGTACAGGTTGCAATTTGTCCTGAGGATGAACGGGAAGAGGGGGAACCAATGAGAGACTAGCTCTAGGTGTTGGGACAGGCAAAGGTCTCTCTATTTTCCCATCAGGAAGAAGAATTAACCACAGGCTCAGCTTGCCGCCCGGAGCCAGAATAGGGCCTGAAGCAATCCTGCGCTTTTGCGGCCAGCTCCCAAGAAAGCGAGTTGAAAAATGGAGCTCAGGGGCACTGCAATTCACAAACCTGCAGAGTTAGAAATGATAACTCTCGTCCACAAATATATTGAGGGAAGGCAACGAAGAGGATTTGAAAGCAAGGCAGAATTGCAGGAAACAGATTTCAGGAGGTAGATTCGAATCGCCTTTAAAGCACAGGAAAAGCGGCAAAACCTCGACAATGATGCCCTTGGCCAAAAAGGGCGTATGCGTTTTTTCCTGAATATATTCAGGAAAAAACGCATACGCCCTTTTTGGCCAACCAAGCAACCTGGAAAGGCAAATCAGCGCTACAAAGAAGTCTCGCTTCCCATCGGTCAAAAGGGCCAGGCTGAATAAAGTGTCAAAACCAGAAATGCAGGACAGGCCATGGAGAAATGGGAGCCTTGCTACGCTGATGGGCGGGATGTAAATTGCCAACAGCCACTCTGGAGAAGTGTACGGTGTGTCCTGAAACATCTAAAAAACTCAGCTTAGAGAGCATAGGGCACTTCCACTCATGGGCGTATAAATTGGGAAAACTAAAAATCAGCAAGACACAGGCACCCCAAAGTTTAGGGCTGCTCTGTTGACAAGAACCTCCACTTTGTTACACCTTAAATATCCCAGGATAGACAAGAATGGATAAAGAAGTTGTGGTCCTTATGTACAATGGAATATCACTCAGCCATGAAATCAACGTCATAAGGCTAGTAGCAGCATGATGAGTGGATTTGGGTACGACGATTCTAAGTGAAATAAGTCACACAGAAAAAGACACTTATCATAAGATATCACTTATAGAGGGAATGTAAAACCCGCTACCCTTGAACTGAATTACATAACAGGTCAGAGTCACACGTTTAGAAAACACACTAGGGCTGCTTAACGGGAAAGGTGAGGTGGGGTGATGCATAAAACAAGGGTTTCAAAGTAGCTCAGATAGCGTTCCATAAACCCAATATGTAATAGACAAGACCTACTCCTTCCTCAGTGAACTGGACTCAACACGCCCTATTCATCGCCCAAGAATATATCTGACTAGTAAGAATCTTAAAACCTATGTATTTATATCTCTCTGTAAGTGAGTGAAGTGGGTGAAAAGCGGCATAACCACAGCAGTGAAAAGCAGCTAAACCCCATTTTACAAATCAATTACTTTTAAAAACCCGTGAAACAAAGACAGTGAAAGAGAGAGAAATTCTGACAAAATTCGTTCAGGGGCTGTGATGCAACCTGGATTGACCATATGTAGACCCACAGATGGATGAGACATAAGGGTGGACACTCTTGGGGCTGAGAGGTTCGGTGAGATTGGGTGAGCAAACGCAGACCCTTTAAAGTAATACTGTGTGGTACCCATCCCATGGGTCCCAAATCTCCAGGTTCAAGGGCATCTTCCTACATCGAAAACATGCATGAGAAACCCAGAAGATGGTACACCGTGTGATCGGGAAAGGTTTCTATAACGCACCTCATTTCTCATCTCCTTGTGCTCCGGTTCGCCATTCCAGCCGCTATACTAGCAATCTCCCTGCTTGGAGAATCAGCACCTTTAAGCTCCTGTTCCGTACAGGTTGCAATTTGTCCTGAGGATGAACGGGAAGAGGGGGAACCAATGAGAGACTAGCTCTAGGTGTTGGGACAGGCACAGGTCTCTCTATTTTCCCAGCAGGAAGAAGAATTAACCACAGGCTCAGCTTGCCGCCCGGAGCCAGAATAGGGCCTGAAGCAATCCTGCGCTTTTGCGGCCAGCTCCCAAGAAAGCGAGTTGAAAAATGGAGCTCAGGGGCACTGCAATTCACAAACCTGCAGACTTAGAAATGATAACTCTCGTCCACAAATATATTGAGGGAAGGCAATGAAGAGGATTTGAAAGCAAGGCAGAATTGCAGGAAACAGATTTCAGGAGGTAGATTCGAATCGCCTTTAAAGCACAGGAAAAGCGGCAAAACCTCGACAATGATGCCCTTGGCCAAAAAGGGCGTATGCGTTTTTTCCTGAATATATTCAGGAAAAAACGCATACGCCCTTTTTGGCCAACCAAGCAACCTGGAAAGGCAAATCAGCGCTACAAAGAAGTCTCGCTTCCCATCGGTCAAAAGGGCCAGGCTGAATAAAGTGTCAAAACCAGAAATGCAGGACAGGCCATGGAGAAATGGGAGCCTTGCTACGCTGATGGGCGGGATGGAAATTGCCAACAGCCACTCTGGAGAAGTGTACGGTGTGTCCTGAAACATCTAAAAAACTCAGCTTAGAGAGCATAGGGCACTTCCACTCATGGGCGTATAAATTGGGAAAACTAAAAATCAGCAAGACACAGGCACCCCAAAGTTTAGGGCTGCTCTGTTGACAAGAACCTCCACTTTGTTACACCTTAAATATCCCAGGATAGACAAGAATGGATAAAGAAGTTGTGGTCCTTATGTACAATGGAATATCACTCAGCCATGAAATCAACGTCATAAGGCTAGTAGCAGCATGATGAGTGGATTTGGGTACGACGATTCTAAGTGAAATAAGTCACACAGAAAAAGACACTTATCATAAGATATCACTTATAGAGGGAATGTAAAAACCGCTACCCTTGAACTGAATTACATAACAGGTCAGAGTCACACGTTTAGAAAACACACTAGGGCTGCTTAACGGGAAAGGTGAGGTGGGGTGATGCATAAAACAAGGGTTTCAAAGTAGCTCAGATAGCGTTCCATAAACCCAATATGTAATAGACAAGACCTACTCCTTCCTCAGTGAACTGGACTCAACACGCCCTATTCATCGCCCAAGAATATATCTGACTAGTAAGAATCTTAAAACCTATGTATTGATATCTCTCTGTATGTGAGTCAAGTGGATGTAAAGCGGCATAAACACAGCAGTGAAAAGCAGCTAAACCCCATTATAAAAATCAAATACTTTTAAAAACCCTTGAAACAAAGACAGTGAAAGAGAGAGAAATTCTGACAAAATTCGTTCAGGGGCTGTGATGCAACCTGGATTGACCATATGTAGACCCACAGATGGATGAGACATAAGGGTGGACACTCTTGGGGCTGAGAGGTTTGGTGAGGTTGGGTGAGCAAACGCAGACCCTTTAAAGTAATACTGCGTGGTACCCATCCCATGGGTCCCAAATCTCCAGGTTCAAGGGCATCTTCCTACATCGAAAACATGCATGAGAAACCCAGAAGATGGTACACCGTGTGATCGGGAAAGGTTTCTAAAACGCACCTCATTTCTCATCTCCTTGTGCTCCGGTTCGCCATTCCAGCTGCTATACTAGCAATCTCCCTGCTTGGAGAATCAGCACCTTTAACCTCCTGTTCGTACAGGTTGCAATTTGTCCTGAGGATGAACGGGAAGAGGGGGAACCAATGAGAGACTAGCTCTAGGTGTTGGGACAGGCAAAGGTCTCTCTATTTTCCCATCAGGAAGAAGAATTAACCACAGGCTCAGCTTGCCGCCCGGAGCCAGAATAGGGCCTGAAGCAATCCTGCGCTTTTGCGGCCAGCTCCCAAGAAAGCGAGTTGAAAAATGGAGCTCAGGGGCACTGCAATTCACAAACCTGCAGAGTTAGAAATGATAACTCTCGTCCACAAATATATTGAGGGAAGGCAACGAAGAGGATTTGAAAGCAAGGCAGAATTGCAGGAAACAGATTTCAGGAGGTAGATTCGAATCGCCTTTAAAGCACAGGAAAAGCGGCAAAACCTCGACAATGATGCCCTTGGCCAAAAAGGGCGTATGCGTTTTTTCCTGAATATATTCAGGAAAAAACGCATACGCCCTTTTTGGCCAACCAAGCAACCTGGAAAGGCAAATCAGCGCTACAAAGAAGTCTCGCTTCCCATCGGTCAAAAGGGCCAGGCTGAATAAAGTGTCAAAACCAGAAATGCAGGACAGGCCATGGAGAAATGGGAGCCTTGCTACGCTGATGGGCGGGATGGAAATTGCCAACAGCCACTCTGGAGAAGTGTACGGTGTGTCCTGAAACATCTAAAAAACTCAGCTTAGAGAGCATAGGGCACTTCCACTCATGGGCGTATAAATTGGGAAAACTAAAAATCAGCAAGACACAGGCACCCCAAAGTTTAGGGCTGCTCTGTTGACAAGAACCTCCACTTTGTTACACCTTAAATATCCCAGGATAGACAAGAATGGATAAAGAAGTTGTGGTCCTTATGTACAATGGAATATCACTCAGCCATGAAATCAACGTCATAAGGCTAGTAGCAGCATGATGAGTGGATTTGGGTACGACGATTCTAAGTGAAATAAGTCACACAGAAAAAGACACTTATCATAAGATATCACTTATAGAGGGAATGTAAAAACCGCTACCCTTGAACTGAATTACATAACAGGTCAGAGTCACACGTTTAGAAAACACACTAGGGCTGCTTAACGGGAAAGGTGAGGTGGGGTGATGCATAAAACAAGGGTTTCAAATTACCTCAGATAGCGTTCCATAAACCCAATATGTAATAGACAAGACCTACTCCTTCCTCAGTGAACTGGACTCAACACGCCCTATTCATCGCCCAAGAATATATCTGACTAGTAAGAATCTTAAAACCTATGTATTTATATCTCTCTGTAAGTGAGTGAAGTGGGTGAAAAGCGGCATAACCACAGCAGTGAAAAGCAGCTAAACCCCATTTTACAAATCAATTACTTTTAAAAACCCGTGAAACAAAGACAGTGAAAGAGAGAGAAATTCTGACAAAATTCGTTCAGGGGCTGTGATGCAACCTGGATTGACCATATGTAGACCCACAGATGGATGAGACATAAGGGTGGACACTCTTGGGGCTGAGAGGTTTGGTGAGATTGGGTGAGCAAACGCAGACCCTTTAAAGTAATACTGTGTGGTACCCATCCCATGGGTCCCAAATCTCCAGGTTCAAGGGCATCTTCCTACATCGAAAACATGCATGAGAAACCCAGAAGATGGTACACCGTGTGATCGGGAAAGGTTTCTATAACGCACCTCATTTCTCATCTCCTTGTGCTCCGGTTCGCCATTCCAGCCGCTATACTAGCAATCTCCCTGCTTGGAGAATCAGCACCTTTAAGCTCCTGTTCCGTACAGGTTGCAATTTGTCCTGAGGATGAACGGGAAGAGGGGGAACCAATGAGAGACTAGCTCTAGGTGTTGGGACAGGCACAGGTCTCTCTATTTTCCCATCAGGAAGAAGAATTAACCACAGGCTCAGCTTGCCGCCCGGAGCCAGAATAGGGCCTGAAGCAATCCTGCGCTTTTGCGGCCAGCTCCCAAGAAAGCGAGTTGAAAAATGGAGCTCAGGGGCACTGCAATTCACAAACCTGCAGACTTAGAAATGATAACTCTCGTCCACAAATATATTGAGGGAAGGCAACGAAGAGGATTTGAAAGCAAGGCAGAATTGCAGGAAACAGATTTCAGGAGGTAGATTCGAATCGCCTTTAAAGCACAGGAAAAGCGGCAAAACCTCGACAATGATGCCCTTGGCCAAAAAGGGCGTATGCGTTTTTTCCTGAATATATTCAGGAAAAAACGCATACGCCCTTTTTGGCCAACCAAGCAACCTGGAAAGGCAAATCAGCGCTACAAAGAAGTCTCGCTTCCCATCGGTCAAAAGGGCCAGGCTGAATAAAGTGTCAAAACCAGAAATGCAGGACAGGCCATGGAGAAATGGGAGCCTTGCTACGCTGATGGGCGGGATGGAAATTGCCAACAGCCACTCTGGAGAAGTGTACGGTGTGTCCTGAAACATCTAAAAAACTCAGCTTAGAGAGCATAGGGCACTTCCACTCATGGGCGTATAAATTGGGAAAACTAAAAATCAGCAAGACACAGGCACCCCAAAGTTTAGGGCTGCTCTGTTGACAAGAACCTCCACTTTGTTACACCTTAAATATCCCAGGATAGACAAGAATGGATAAAGAAGTTGTGGTCCTTATGTACAATGGAATATCACTCAGCCATGAAATCAACGTCATAAGGCTAGTAGCAGCATGATGAGTGGATTTGGGTACGACGATTCTAAGTGAAATAAGTCACACAGAAAAAGACACTTATCATAAGATATCACTTATAGAGGGAATGTAAAAACCGCTACCCTTGAACTGAATTACATAACAGGTCAGAGTCACACGTTTAGAAAACACACTAGGGCTGCTTAACGGGAAAGGTGAGGTGGGGTGATGCATAAAACAAGGGTTTCAAAGTAGCTCAGATAGCGTTCCATAAACCCAATATGTAATAGACAAGACCTACTCCTTCCTCAGTGAACTGGACTCAACACGCCCTATTCATCGCCCAAGAATATATCTGACTAGTAAGAATCTTAAAACCTATGTATTGATATCTCTCTGTATGTGAGTCAAGTGGATGTAAAGCGGCATAAACACAGCAGTGAAAAGCAGCTAAACCCCATTATAAAAATCAAATACTTTTAAAAACCCTTGAAACAAAGACAGTGAAAGAGAGAGAAATTCTGACAAAATTCGTTCAGGGGCTGTGATGCAACCTGGATTGACCATATGTAGACCCACAGATGGATGAGACATAAGGGTGGACACTCTTGGGGCTGAGAGGTTTGGTGAGGTTGGGTGAGCAAACGCAGACCCTTTAAAGTAATACTGCGTGGTACCCATCCCATGGGTCCCAAATCTCCAGGTTCAAGGGCATCTTCCTACATCGAAAACATGCATGAGAAACCCAGAAGATGGTACACCGTGTGATCGGGAAAGGTTTCTAAAACGCACCTCATTTCTCATCTCCTTGTGCTCCGGTTCGCCATTCCAGCTGCTATACTAGCAATCTCCCTGCTTGGAGAATCAGCACCTTTAACCTCCTGTTCGTACAGGTTGCAATTTGTCCTGAGGATGAACGGGAAGAGGGGGAACCAATGAGAGACTAGCTCTAGGTGTTGGGACAGGCAAAGGTCTCTCTATTTTCCCATCAGGAAGAAGAATTAACCACAGGCTCAGCTTGCCGCCCGGAGCCAGAATAGGGCCTGAAGCAATCCTGCGCTTTTGCGGCCAGCTCCCAAGAAAGCGAGTTGAAAAATGGAGCTCAGGGGCACTGCAATTCACAAACCTGCAGACTTAGAAATGATAACTCTCGTCCACAAATATATTGAGGGAAGGCAACGAAGAGGATTTGAAAGCAAGGCAGAATTGCAGGAAACAGATTTCAGGAGGTAGATTCGAATCGCCTTTAAAGCACAGGAAAAGCGGCAAAACCTCGACAATGATGCCCTTGGCCAAAAAGGGCGTATGCGTTTTTTCCTGAATATATTCAGGAAAAAACGCATACGCCCTTTTTGGCCAACCAAGCAACCTGGAAAGGCAAATCAGCGCTACAAAGAAGTCTCGCTTCCCATCGGTCAAAAGGGCCAGGCTGAATAAAGTGTCAAAACCAGAAATGCAGGACAGGCCATGGAGAAATGGGAGCCTTGCTACGCTGATGGGCGGGATGGAAATTGCCAACAGCCACTCTGGAGAAGTGTACGGTGTGTCCTGAAACATCTAAAAAACTCAGCTTAGAGAGCATAGGGCACTTCCACTCATGGGCGTATAAATTGGGAAAACTAAAAATCAGCAAGACACAGGCACCCCAAAGTTTAGGGCTGCTCTGTTGACAAGAACCTCCACTTTGTTACACCTTAAATATCCCAGGATAGACAAGAATGGATAAAGAAGTTGTGGTCCTTATGTACAATGGAATATCACTCAGCCATGAAATCAACGTCATAAGGCTAGTAGCAGCATGATGAGTGGATTTGGGTACGACGATTCTAAGTGAAATAAGTCACACAGAAAAAGACACTTATCATAAGATATCACTTATAGAGGGAATGTAAAAACCGCTACCCTTGAACTGAATTACATAACAGGTCAGAGTCACACGTTTAGAAAACACACTAGGGCTGCTTAACGGGAAAGGTGAGGTGGGGTGATGCATAAAACAAGGGTTTCAAAGTAGCTCAGATAGCGTTCCATAAACCCAATATGTAATAGACAAGACCTACTCCTTCCTCAGTGAACTGGACTCAACACGCCCTATTCATCGCCCAAGAATATATCTGACTAGTAAGAATCTTAAAACCTATGTATTGATATCTCTCTGTATGTGAGTCAAGTGGATGTAAAGCGGCATAAACACAGCAGTGAAAAGCAGCTAAACCCCATTATAAAAATCAAATACTTTTAAAAACCCTTGAAACAAAGACAGTGAAAGAGAGAGAAATTCTGACAAAATTCGTTCAGGGGCTGTGATGCAACCTGGATTGACCATATATAGACCCACAGATGGATGAGACATAAGGGTGGACACTCTTGGGGCTGAGAGGTTTGGTGAGGTTGGGTGAGCAAACGCAGACCCTTTAAAGTAATACTGCGTGGTACCCATCCCATGGGTCCCAAATCTCCAGGTTCAAGGGCATCTTCCTACATCGAAAACATGCATGAGAAACCCAGAAGATGGTACACCGTGTGATCGGGAAAGGTTTCTAAAACGCACCTCATTTCTCATCTCCTTGTGCTCCGGTTCGCCATTCCAGCTGCTATACTAGCAATCTCCCTGCTTGGAGAATCAGCACCTTTAACCTCCTGTTCGTACAGGTTGCAATTTGTCCTGAGGATGAACGGGAAGAGGGGGAACCAATGAGAGACTAGCTCTAGGTGTTGGGACAGGCAAAGGTCTCTCTATTTTCCCATCAGGAAGAAGAATTAACCACAGGCTCAGCTTGCCGCCCGGAGCCAGAATAGGGCCTGAAGCAATCCTGCGCTTTTGCGGCCAGCTCCCAAGAAAGCGAGTTGAAAAATGGAGCTCAGGGGCACTGCAATTCACAAACCTGCAGAGTTAGAAATGATAACTCTCGTCCACAAATATATTGAGGGAAGGCAACGAAGAGGATTTGAAAGCAAGGCAGAATTGCAGGAAACAGATTTCAGGAGGTAGATTCGAATCGCCTTTAAAGCACAGGAAAAGCGGCAAAACCTCGACAATGATGCCCTTGGCCAAAAAGGGCGTATGCGTTTTTTCCTGAATATATTCAGGAAAAAACGCATACGCCCTTTTTGGCCAACCAAGCAACCTGGAAAGGCAAATCAGCGCTACAAAGAAGTCTCGCTTCCCATCGGTCAAAAGGGCCAGGCTGAATAAAGTGTCAAAACCAGAAATGCAGGACAGGCCATGGAGAAATGGGAGCCTTGCTACGCTGATGGGCGGGATGGAAATTGCCAACAGCCACTCTGGAGAAGTGTACGGTGTGTCCTGAAACATCTAAAAAACTCAGCTTAGAGAGCATAGGGCACTTCCACTCATGGGCGTATAAATTGGGAAAACTAAAAATCAGCAAGACACAGGCACCCCAAAGTTTAGGGCTGCTCTGTTGACAAGAACCTCCACTTTGTTACACCTTAAATATCCCAGGATAGACAAGAATGGATAAAGAAGTTGTGGTCCTTATGTACAATGGAATATCACTCAGCCATGAAATCAACGTCATAAGGCTAGTAGCAGCATGATGAGTGGATTTGGGTACGACGATTCTAAGTGAAATAAGTCACACAGAAAAAGACACTTATCATAAGATATCACTTATAGAGGGAATGTAAAAACCGCTACCCTTGAACTGAATTACATAACAGGTCAGAGTCACACGTTTAGAAAACACACTAGGGCTGCTTAACGGGAAAGGTGAGGTGGGGTGATGCATAAAACAAGGGTTTCAAAGTAGCTCAGATAGCGTTCCATAAACCCAATATGTAATAGACAAGACCTACTCCTTCCTCAGTGAACTGGACTCAACACGCCCTATTCATCGCCCAAGAATATATCTGACTAGTAAGAATCTTAAAACCTATGTATTGATATCTCTCTGTATGTGAGTCAAGTGGATGTAAAGCGGCATAAACACAGCAGTGAAAAGCAGCTAAACCCCATTATAAAAATCAAATACTTTTAAAAACCCTTGAAACAAAGACAGTGAAAGAGAGAGAAATTCTGACAAAATTCGTTCAGGGGCTGTGATGCAACCTGGATTGACCATATGTAGACCCACAGATGGATGAGACATAAGGGTGGACACTCTTGGGGCTGAGAGGTTCGGTGAGATTGGGTGAGCAAACGCAGACCCTTTAAAGTAATACTGTGTGGTACCCATCCCATGGGTCCCAAATCTCCAGGTTCAAGGGCATCTTCCTACATCGAAAACATGCATGAGAAACCCAGAAGATGGTACACCGTGTGATCGGGAAAGGTTTCTATAACGCACCTCATTTCTCATCTCCTTGTGCTCCGGTTCGCCATTCCAGCCGCTATACTAGCAATCTCCCTGCTTGGAGAATCAGCACCTTTAAGCTCCTGTTCCGTACAGGTTGCAATTTGTCCTGAGGATGAACGGGAAGAGGGGGAACCAATGAGAGACTAGCTCTAGGTGTTGGGACAGGCACAGGTCACTCTATTTTCCCATCAGGAAGAAGAATTAACCACAGGCTCAGCCTGCCGCCAGGAGCCAGAAAAGGGCCTGAAGCAATCCTGCGCTTTTGCGGCCAGCTCCCAAGAAAGCGAGTTGAAAAATGGAGCTCAGGGGCACTGCAATTCACAAACCTGCAGACTTAGAAATGATAACTCTCGTCCACAAATATATTGAGGGAAGGCAACGAAGAGGATTTGAAAGCAAGGCAGAATTGCAGGAAACAGATTTCAGGAGGTAGATTCGAATCGCCTTTAAAGCACAGGAAAAGCGGCAAAACCTCGACAATGATGCCCTTGGCCAAAAAGGGCGTATGCGTTTTTTCCTGAATATATTCAGGAAAAAACGCATACGCCCTTTTTGGCCAACCAAGCAACCTGGAAAGGCAAATCAGCGCTACAAAGAAGTCTCGCTTCCCATCGGTCAAAAGGGCCAGGCTGAATAAAGTGTCAAAACCAGAAATGCAGGACAGGCCATGGAGAAATGGGAGCCTTGCTACGCTGATGGGCGGGATGGAAATTGCCAACAGCCACTCTGGAGAAGTGTACGGTGTGTCCTGAAACATCTAAAAAACTCAGCTTAGAGAGCATAGGGCACTTCCACTCATGGGCGTATACATTGGGAAAACTAAAAATCAGCAAGACACAGGCACCCCAAAGTTTAGGGCTGCTCTGTTGACAAGAACCTCCACTTTGTTACACCTTAAATATCCCAGGATAGACAAGAATGGATAAAGAAGTTGTGGTCCTTATGTACAATGGAATACCACTCAGCCATGAAATCAAAGTCATAAGGCTAGTAGCAGCATGATGAGTGGATTTGGGTACGACGATTCTAAGTGAAATAAGTCACACAGAAAAAGACACTTATCATAAGATATCACTTATAGAGGGAATGTAAAAACCGCTACCCTTGAACTGAATTACATAACAGGTCAGAGTCACACGTTTAGAAAACACACTAGGGCTGCTTAACGGGAAAGGTGAGGTGGGGTGATGCATAAAACAAGGGTTTCAAAGTAGCTCAGATAGCGTTCCATAAACCCAATATGTAATAGACAAGACCTACTCCTTCCTCAGTGAACTGGACTCAACACGCCCTATTCATCGCCCAAGAATATATCTGACTAGTAAGAATCTTAAAACCTATGTATTTATATCTCTCTGTAAGTGAGTGAAGTGGGTGAAAAGCGGCATAACCACAGCAGTGAAAAGCAGCTAAACCCCATTTTACAAATCAATTACTTTTAAAAACCCGTGAAACAAAGACAGTGAAAGAGAGAGAAATTCTGACAAAATTCGTTCAGGGGCTGTGATGCAACCTGGATTGACCATATGTAGACCCACAGATGGATGAGACATAAGGGTGGACACTCTTGGGGCTGAGAGGTTCGGTGAGATTGGGTGAGCAAACGCAGACCCTTTAAAGTAATACTGTGTGGTACCCATCCCATGGGTCCCAAATCTCCAGGTTCAAGGGCATCTTCCTACATCGAAAACATGCATGAGAAACCCAGAAGATGGTACACCGTGTGATCGGGAAAGGTTTCTATAACGCACCTCATTTCTCATCTCCTTGTGCTCCGGTTCGCCATTCCAGCTGCTATACTAGCAATCTCCCTGCTTGGAGAATCAGCACCTTTAACCTCCTGTTCGTACAGGTTGCAATTTGTCCTGAGGATGAACGGGAAGAGGGGGAACCAATGAGAGACTAGCTCTAGGTGTTGGGACAGGCAAAGGTCTCTCTATTTTCCCATCAGGAAGAAGAATTAACCACAGGCTCAGCTTGCCGCCCGGAGCCAGAATAGGGCCTGAAGCAATCCTGCGCTTTTGCGGCCAGCTCCCAAGAAAGCGAGTTGAAAAATGGAGCTCAGGGGCACTGCAATTCACAAACCTGCAGAGTTAGAAATGATAACTCTCGTCCACAAATATATTGAGGGAAGGCAACGAAGAGGATTTGAAAGCAAGGCAGAATTGCAGGAAACAGATTTCAGGAGGTAGATTCGAATCGCCTTTAAAGCACAGGAAAAGCGGCAAAACCTCGACAATGATGCCCTTGGCCAAAAAGGGCGTATGCGTTTTTTCCTGAATATATTCAGGAAAAAACGCATACGCCCTTTTTGGCCAACCAAGCAACCTGGAAAGGCAAATCAGCGCTACAAAGAAGTCTCGCTTCCCATCGGTCAAAAGGGCCAGGCTGAATAAAGTGTCAAAACCAGAAATGCAGGACAGGCCATGGAGAAATGGGAGCCTTGCTACGCTGATGGGCGGGATGTAAATTGCCAACAGCCACTCTGGAGAAGTGTACGGTGTGTCCTGAAACATCTAAAAAACTCAGCTTAGAGAGCATAGGGCACTTCCACTCATGGGCGTATAAATTGGGAAAACTAAAAATCAGCAAGACACAGGCACCCCAAAGTTTAGGGCTGCTCTGTTGACAAGAACCTCCACTTTGTTACACCTTAAATATCCCAGGATAGACAAGAATGGATAAAGAAGTTGTGGTCCTTATGTACAATGGAATATCACTCAGCCATGAAATCAACGTCATAAGGCTAGTAGCAGCATGATGAGTGGATTTGGGTACGACGATTCTAAGTGAAATAAGTCACACAGAAAAAGACACTTATCATAAGATATCACTTATAGAGGGAATGTAAAACCCGCTACCCTTGAACTGAATTACATAACAGGTCAGAGTCACACGTTTAGAAAACACACTAGGGCTGCTTAACGGGAAAGGTGAGGTGGGGTGATGCATAAAACAAGGGTTTCAAAGTAGCTCAGATAGCGTTCCATAAACCCAATATGTAATAGACAAGACCTACTCCTTCCTCAGTGAACTGGACTCAACACGCCCTATTCATCGCCCAAGAATATATCTGACTAGTAAGAATCTTAAAACCTATGTATTTATATCTCTCTGTAAGTGAGTGAAGTGGGTGAAAAGCGGCATAACCACAGCAGTGAAAAGCAGCTAAACCCCATTTTACAAATCAATTACTTTTAAAAACCCGTGAAACAAAGACAGTGAAAGAGAGAGAAATTCTGACAAAATTCGTTCAGGGGCTGTGATGCAACCTGGATTGACCATATGTAGACCCACAGATGGATGAGACATAAGGGTGGACACTCTTGGGGCTGAGAGGTTCGGTGAGATTGGGTGAGCAAACGCAGACCCTTTAAAGTAATACTGTGTGGTACCCATCCCATGGGTCCCAAATCTCCAGGTTCAAGGGCATCTTCCTACATCGAAAACATGCATGAGAAACCCAGAAGATGGTACACCGTGTGATCGGGAAAGGTTTCTATAACGCACCTCATTTCTCATCTCCTTGTGCTCCGGTTCGCCATTCCAGCCGCTATACTAGCAATCTCCCTGCTTGGAGAATCAGCACCTTTAAGCTCCTGTTCCGTACAGGTTGCAATTTGTCCTGAGGATGAACGGGAAGAGGGGGAACCAATGAGAGACTAGCTCTAGGTGTTGGGACAGGCACAGGTCTCTCTATTTTCCCATCAGGAAGAAGAATTAACCACAGGCTCAGCTTGCCGCCCGGAGCCAGAATAGGGCCTGAAGCAATCCTGCGCTTTTGCGGCCAGCTCCCAAGAAAGCGAGTTGAAAAATGGAGCTCAGGGGCACTGCAATTCACAAACCTGCAGACTTAGAAATGATAACTCTCGTCCACAAATATATTGAGGGAAGGCAACGAAGAGGATTTGAAAGCAAGGCAGAATTGCAGGAAACAGATTTCAGGAGGTAGATTCGAATCGCCTTTAAAGCACAGGAAAAGCGGCAAAACCTCGACAATGATGCCCTTGGCCAAAAAGGGCGTATGCGTTTTTTCCTGAATATATTCAGGAAAAAACGCATACGCCCTTTTTGGCCAACCAAGCAACCTGGAAAGGCAAATCAGCGCTACAAAGAAGTCTCGCTTCCCATCGGTCAAAAGGGCCAGGCTGAATAAAGTGTCAAAACCAGAAATGCAGGACAGGCCATGGAGAAATGGGAGCCTTGCTACGCTGATGGGCGGGATGTAAATTGCCAACAGCCACTCTGGAGAAGTGTACGGTGTGTCCTGAAACATCTAAAAAACTCAGCTTAGAGAGCATAGGGCACTTCCACTCATGGGCGTATAAATTGGGAAAACTAAAAATCAGCAAGACACAGGCACCCCAAAGTTTAGGGCTGCTCTGTTGACAAGAACCTCCACTTTGTTACACCTTAAATATCCCAGGATAGACAAGAATGGATAAAGAAGTTGTGGTCCTTATGTACAATGGAATATCACTCAGCCATGAAATCAACGTCATAAGGCTAGTAGCAGCATGATGAGTGGATTTGGGTACGACGATTCTAAGTGAAATAAGTCACACAGAAAAAGACACTTATCATAAGATATCACTTATAGAGGGAATGTAAAAACCGCTACCCTTGAACTGAATTACATAACAGGTCAGAGTCACACGTTTAGAAAACACACTAGGGCTGCTTAACGGGAAAGGTGAGGTGGGGTGATGCATAAAACAAGGGTTTCAAAGTAGCTCAGATAGCGTTCCATAAACCCAATATGTAATAGACAAGACCTACTCCTTCCTCAGTGAACTGGACTCAACACGCCCTATTCATCGCCCAAGAATATATCTGACTAGTAAGAATCTTAAAACCTATGTATTGATATCTCTCTGTATGTGAGTCAAGTGGATGTAAAGCGGCATAAACACAGCAGTGAAAAGCAGCTAAACCCCATTATAAAAATCAAATACTTTTAAAAACCCTTGAAACAAAGACAGTGAAAGAGAGAGAAATTCTGACAAAATTCGTTCAGGGGCTGTGATGCAACCTGGATTGACCATATGTAGACCCACAGATGGATGAGACATAAGTGTGGACACTCTTGGGGCTGAGAGGTTTGGTGAGGTTGGGTGAGCAAACGCAGACCCTTTAAAGTAATACTGCGTGGTACCCATCCCATGGGTCCCAAATCTCCAGGTTCAAGGGCATCTTCCTACATCGAAAACATGCATGAGAAACCCAGAAGATGGTACACCGTGTGATCGGGAAAGGTTTCTAAAACGCACCTCATTTCTCATCTCCTTGTGCTCCGGTTCGCCATTCCAGCCGCTATACTAGCAATCTCCCTGCTTGGAGAATCAGCACCTTTAACCTCCTGTTCCGTACAGGTTGCAATTTGTCCTGAGGATGAACGGGAAGAGGGGGAACCAATGAGAGACTAGCTCTAGGTGTTGGGACAGGCACAGGTCTCTCTATTTTCCCATCAGGAAGAAGAATTAACCACAGGCTCAGCTTGCCGCCCGGAGCCAGAATAGGGCCTGAAGCAATCCTGCGCTTTTGCGGCCAGCTCCCAAGAAAGCGAGTTGAAAAATGGAGCTCAGGGGCACTGCAATTCACAAACCTGCAGACTTAGAAATGATAACTCTCGTCCACAAATATATTGAGGGAAGGCAACGAAGAGGATTTGAAAGCAAGGCAGAATTGCAGGAAACAGATTTCAGGAGGTAGATTCGAATCGCCTTTAAAGCACAGGAAAAGCGGCAAAACCTCGACAATGATGCCCGTGGCCAAAAAGGGCGTATGCGTTTTTTCCTGAATATATTCAGGAAAAAACGCATACGCCCTTTTTGGCCAACCAAGCAACCTGGAAAGGCAAATCAGCGCTACAAAGAAGTCTCGCTTCCCATCGGTCAAAAGGGCCAGGCTGAATAAAGTGTCAAAACCAGAAATGCAGGACAGGCCATGGAGAAATGGGAGCCTTGCTACGCTGATGGGCGGGATGGAAATTGCCAACAGCCACTCTGGAGAAGTGTACGGTGTGTCCTGAAACATCTAAAAAACTCAGCTTAGAGAGCATAGGGCACTTCCACTCATGGGCGTATAAATTGGGAAAACTAAAAATCAGCAAGACACAGGCACCCCAAAGTTTAGGGCTGCTCTGTTGACAAGAACCTCCACTTTGTTACACCTTAAATATCCCAGGATAGACAAGAATGGATAAAGAAGTTGTGGTCCTTATGTACAATGGAATATCACTCAGCCATGAAATCAACGTCATAAGGCTAGTAGCAGCATGATGAGTGGATTTGGGTACGACGATTCTAAGTGAAATAAGTCACACAGAAAAAGACACTTATCATAAGATATCACTTATAGAGGGAATGTAAAAACCGCTACCCTTGAACTGAATTACATAACAGGTCAGAGTCACACGTTTAGAAAACACACTAGGGCTGCTTAACGGGAAAGGTGAGGTGGGGTGATGCATAAAACAAGGGTTTCAAATTACCTCAGATAGCGTTCCATAAACCCAATATGTAATAGACAAGACCTACTCCTTCCTCAGTGAACTGGACTCAACACGCCCTATTCATCGCCCAAGAATATATCTGACTAGTAAGAATCTTAAAACCTATGTATTTATATCTCTCTGTAAGTGAGTGAAGTGGGTGAAAAGCGGCATAACCACAGCAGTGAAAAGCAGCTAAACCCCATTATACAAATCAATTACTTTTAAAATCCCGTGAAACAGAGACAGTGAAAGAGAGAGAAATTCTGACAAAATTCGTTCAGGGGCTGTGATGCAACCTGGATTGACCATATGTAGACCCACAGATGGATGAGACATAAGGGTGGACACTCTTGGGGCTGAGAGGTTCGGTGAGATTGGGTGAGCAAACGCAGGCCCTTTAAAGTAATACTGTGTGGTACCCATCCCATGGGTCCCAAATCTCCAGGTTCAAGGGCATCTTCCTACATCGAAAACATGCATGAGAAACCCAGAAGATGGTACACCGTGTGATCGGGAAAGGTTTCTATAACGCACCTCATTTCTCATCTCCTTGTGCTCCGGTTCGCCATTCCAGCCGCTATACTAGCAATCTCCCTGCTTGGAGAATCAGCACCTTTAAGCTCCTGTTCCGTACAGGTTGCAATTTGTCCTGAGGATGAACGGGAAGAGGGGGAACCAATGAGAGACTAGCTCTAGGTGTTGGGACAGGCAAAGGTCTCTCTATTTTCCCATCAGGAAGAAGAATTAACCACAGGCTCAGCTTGCCGCCCGGAGCCAGAATAGGGCCTGAAGCAATCCTGCGCTTTTGCGGCCAGCTCCCAAGAAAGCGAGTTGAAAAATGGAGCTCAGGGGCACTGCAATTCACAAACCTGCAGAGTTAGAAATGATAACTCTCGTCCACAAATATATTGAGGGAAGGCAACGAAGAGGATTTGAAAGCAAGGCAGAATTGCAGGAAACAGATTTCAGGAGGTAGATTCGAATCGCCTTTAAAGCACAGGAAAAGCGGCAAAACCTCGACAATGATGCCCTTGGCCAAAAAGGGCGTATGCGTTTTTTCCTGAATATATTCAGGAAAAAACGCATACGCCCTTTTTGGCCAACGAAGCAACCTGGAAAGGCAAATCAGCGCTACAAAGAAGTCTCGCTTCCCATCGGTCAAAAGGGCCAGGCTGAATAAAGTGTCAAAACCAGAAATGCAGGACAGGCCATGGAGAAATGGGAGCCTTGCTACGCTGATGGGCGGGATGGAAATTGCCAACAGCCACTCTGGAGAAGTGTACGGTGTGTCCTGAAACATCTAAAAAACTCAGCTTAGAGAGCATAGGGCACTTCCACTCATGGGCGTATAAATTGGGAAAACTAAAAATCAGCAAGACACAGGCACCCCAAAGTTTAGGGCTGCTCTGTTGACAAGAACCTCCACTTTGTTACACCTTAAATATCCCAGGATAGACAAGAATGGATAAAGAAGTTGTGGTCCTTATGTACAATGGAATATCACTCAGCCATGAAATCAACGTCATAAGGCTAGTAGCAGCATGATGAGTGGATTTGGGTACGACGATTCTAAGTGAAATAAGTCACACAGAAAAAGACACTTATCATAAGATATCACTTATAGAGGGAATGTAAAAACCGCTACCCTTGAACTGAATTACATAACAGGTCAGAGTCACACGTTTAGAAAACACACTAGGGCTGCTTAACGGGAAAGGTGAGGTGGGGTGATGCATAAAACAAGGGTTTCAAAGTAGCTCAGATAGCGTTCCATAAACCCAATATGTAATAGACAAGACCTACTCCTTCCTCAGTGAACTGGACTCAACACGCCCTATTCATCGCCCAAGAATATATCTGACTAGTAAGAATCTTAAAACCTATGTATTTATATCTCTCTGTAAGTGAGTGAAGTGGGTGAAAAGCGGCATAACCACAGCAGTGAAAAGCAGCTAAACCCCATTTTACAAATCAATTACTTTTAAAAACCCGTGAAACAAAGACAGTGAAAGAGAGAGAAATTCTGACAAAATTCGTTCAGGGGCTGTGATGCAACCTGGATTGACCATATGTAGACCCACAGATGGATGAGACATAAGGGTGGACACTCTTGGGGCTGAGAGGTTCGGTGAGATTGGGTGAGCAAACGCAGACCCTTTAAAGTAATACTGTGTGGTACCCATCCCATGGGTCCCAAATCTCCAGGTTCAAGGGCATCTTCCTACATCGAAAACATGCATGAGAAACCCAGAAGATGGTACACCGTGTGATCGGGAAAGGTTTCTATAACGCACCTCATTTCTCATCTCCTTGTGCTCCGGTTCGACATTCCAGCCGCTATACTAGCAATCTCCCTGCTTGGAGAATCAGCACCTTTAAGCTCCTGTTCCGTACAGGTTGCAATTTGTCCTGAGGATGAACGGGAAGAGGGGGAACCAATGAGAGACTAGCTCTAGGTGTTGGGACAGGCACAGGTCACTCTATTTTCCCATCAGGAAGAAGAATTAACCACAGGCTCAGCCTGCCGCCAGGAGCCAGAAAAGGGCCTGAAGCAATCCTGCGCTTTTGCGGCCAGCTCCCAAGAAAGCGAGTTGAAAAATGGAGCTCAGGGGCACTGCAATTCACAAACCTGCAGACTTAGAAATGATAACTCTCGTCCACAAATATATTGAGGGAAGGCAACGAAGAGGATTTGAAAGCAAGGCAGAATTGCAGGAAACAGATTTCAGGAGGTAGATTCGAATCGCCTTTAAAGCACAGGAAAAGCGGCAAAACCTCGACAATGATGCCCTTGGCCAAAAAGGGCGTATGCGTTTTTTCCTGAATATATTCAGGAAAAAACGCATACGCCCTTTTTGGCCAACCAAGCAACCTGGAAAGGCAAATCAGCGCTACAAAGAAGTCTCGCTTCCCATCGGTCAAAAGGGCCAGGCTGAATAAAGTGTCAAAACCAGAAATGCAGGACAGGCCATGGAGAAATGGGAGCCTTGCTACGCTGATGGGCGGGATGGAAATTGCCAACAGCCACTCTGGAGAAGTGTACGGTGTGTCCTGAAACATCTAAAAAACTCAGCTTAGAGAGCATAGGGCACTTCCACTCATGGGCGTATAAATTGGGAAAACTAAAAATCAGCAAGACACAGGCACCCCAAAGTTTAGGGCTGCTCTGTTGACAAGAACCTCCACTTTGTTACACCTTAAATATCCCAGGATAGACAAGAATGGATAAAGAAGTTGTGGTCCTTATGTACAATGGAATATCACTCAGCCATGAAATCAACGTCATAAGGCTAGTAGCAGCATGATGAGTGGATTTGGGTACGACGATTCTAAGTGAAATAAGTCACACAGAAAAAGACACTTATCATAAGATATCACTTATAGAGGGAATGTAAAAACCGCTACCCTTGAACTGAATTACATAACAGGTCAGAGTCACACGTTTAGAAAACACACTAGGGCTGCTTAACGGGAAAGGTGAGGTGGGGTGATGCATAAAACAAGGGTTTCAAATTACCTCAGATAGCGTTCCATAAACCCAATATGTAATAGACAAGACCTACTCCTTCCTCAGTGAACTGGACTCAACACGCCCTATTCATCGCCCAAGAATATATCTGACTAGTAAGAATGTTAAAACCTATGTATTTATCTCTCTCTGTAAGTGAGTGAAGTGGGTGAAAAGCGGCATAACCACAGCAGTGAAAAGCAGCTAAACCCCATTTTACAAATCAATTACTTTTAAAAACCCGTGAAACAAAGACAGTGAAAGAGAGAGAAATTCTGACAAAATTCGTTCAGGGGCTGTGATGCAACCTGGATTGACCATATGTAGACCCACAGATGGATGAGACATAAGGGTGGACACTCTTGGGGCTGAGAGGTTCGGTGAGATTGGGTGAGCAAACGCAGACCCTTTAAAGTAATACTGTGTGGTACCCATCCCATGGGTCCCAAATCTCCAGGTTCAAGGGCATCTTCCTACATCGAAAACATGCATGAGAAACCCAGAAGATGGTACACCGTGTGATCGGGAAAGGTTTCTATAACGCACCTCATTTCTCATCTCCTTGTGCTCCGCTTCGCCATTCCAGCCGCTATACTAACAATCTCCCTGCTTGGAGAATCAGCACCTTTAACCTCCTGTTCCGTACAGGTTGCAATTTGTCCTGAGGATGAACGGGAAGAGGGGGAACCAATGAGAGACTAGCTCTAGGTGTTGGGACAGGCACAGGTCACTCTATTTTCCCATCAGGAAGAAGAATTAACCACAGGCTCAGCCTGCCGCCAGGAGCCAGAAAAGGGCCTGAAGCAATCCTGCGCTTTTGCGGCCAGCTCCCAAGAAAGCGAGTTGAAAAATGGCGCTCAGGGGCACTGCAATTCACAAACCTGCAGACTTAGAAATGATAACTCTCGTCCACAAATATATTGAGGGAAGGCAACGAAGAGGATTTGAAAGCAAGGCAGAATTGCAGGAAACAGATTTCAGGAGGTAGATTCGAATCGCCTTTAAAGCACAGGAAAAGCGGCAAAACCTCGACAATGATGCCCTTGGCCAAAAAGGGCGTATGCGTTTTTTCCTGAATATATTCAGGAAAAAACGCATACGCCCTTTTTGGCCAACCAAGCAACCTGGAAAGGCAAATCAGCGCTACAAAGAAGTCTCGCTTCCCATCGGTCAAAAGGGCCAGGCTGAATAAAGTGTCAAAACCAGAAATGCAGGACAGGCCATGGAGAAATGGGAGCCTTGCTACGCTGATGGGCGGGATGGAAATTGCCAACAGCCACTCTGGAGAAGTGTACGGTGTGTCCTGAAACATCTAAAAAACTCAGCTTAGAGAGCATAGGGCACTTCCACTCATGGGCGTATAAATTGGGAAAACTAAAAATCAGCAAGACACAGGCACCCCAAAGTTTAGGGCTGCTCTGTTGACAAGAACCTCCACTTTGTTACACCTTAAATATCCCAGGATAGACAAGAATGGATAAAGAAGTTGTGGTCCTTATGTACAATGGAATATCACTCAGCCATGAAATCAACGTCATACGGCTAGTAGCAGCATGATGAGTGGATTTGGGTACGACGATTCTAAGTGAAATAAGTCACACAGAAAAAGACACTTATCATAAGATATCACTTATAGAGGGAATGTAAAAACCGCTACCCTTGAACTGAATTACATAACAGGTCAGAGTCACACGTTTAGAAAACACACTAGGGCTGCTTAACGGGAAAGGTGAGGTGGGGTGATGCATAAAACAAGGGTTTCAAAGTAGCTCAGATAGCGTTCCATAAACCCAATATGTAATAGACAAGACCTACTCCTTCCTCAGTGAACTGGACTCAACACGCCCTATTCATCGCCCAAGAATATATCTGACTAGTAAGAATCTTAAAACCTATGTATTTATATCTCTCTGTAAGTGAGTGAAGTGGGTGAAAAGCGGCATAACCACAGCAGTGAAAAGCAGCTAAACCCCATTTTACAAATCAATTACTTTTAAAAAGCCGTGAAACAAAGACAGTGAAAGAGAGAGAAATTCTGACAAAATTCGTTCAGGGGCTGTGATGCAACCTGGATTGACCATATGTAGACCCACAGATGGATGAGACATAAGGGTGGACACTCTTGGGGCTGAGAGGTTCGGTGAGATTGGGTGAGCAAACGCAGACCCTTTAAAGTAATACTGTGTGGTACCCATCCCATGGGTCCCAAATCTCCAGGTTCAAGGGCATCTTCCTACATCGAAAACATGCATGAGAAACCCAGAAGATGGTACACCATGTGATCGGGAAAGGTTTCTAAAACGCACCTCATTTCTCATCTCCTTGTGCTCCGGTTTGCCATTCCAGCCGCTATACTAGCAATCTCCCTGCTTGGAGAATCAGCACCTTTAACCTCCTGTTCGTACAGGTTGCAATTTGTCCTGAGGATGAACGGGAAGAGGGGGAACCAATGAGAGACTAGCTCTAGGTGTTGGGACAGGCAAAGGTCTCTCTATTTTCCCATCAGGAAGAAGAATTAACCACAGGCTCAGCTTGCCGCCCGGAGCCAGAATAGGGCCTGAAGCAATCCTGCGCTTTTGCGGCCAGCTCCCAAGAAAGCGAGTTGAAAAATGGAGCTCAGGGGCACTGCAATTCACAAACCTGCAGACTTAGAAATGATAACTCTCGTCCACAAATATATTGAGGGAAGGCAACGAAGAGGATTTGAAAGCAAGGCAGAATTGCAGGAAACAGATTTCAGGAGGTAGATTCGAATCGCCTTTAAAGCACAGGAAAAGCGGCAAAACCTCGACAATGATGCCCTTGGCCAAAAAGGGCGTATGCGTTTTTTCCTGAATATATTCAGGAAAAAACGCATACGCCCTTTTTGGCCAACCAAGCAACCTGGAAAGGCAAATCAGCGCTACAAAGAAGTCTCGCTTCCCATCGGTCAAAAGGGCCAGGCTGAATAAAGTGTCAAAACCAGAAATGCAGGACAGGCCATGGAGAAATGGGAGCCTTGCTACGCTGATGGGCGGGATGGAAATTGCCAACAGCCACTCTGGAGAAGTGTACGGTGTGTCCTGAAACATCTAAAAAACTCAGCTTAGAGAGCATAGGGCACTTCCACTCATGGGCGTATAAATTGGGAAAACTAAAAATCAGCAAGACACAGGCACCCCAAAGTTTAGGGCTGCTCTGTTGACAAGAACCTCCACTTTGTTACACCTTAAATATCCCAGGATAGACAAGAATGGATAAAGAAGTTGTGGTCCTTATGTACAATGGAATATCACTCAGCCATGAAATCAACGTCATAAGGCTAGTAGCAGCATGATGAGTGGATTTGGGTACGACGATTCTAAGTGAAATAAGTCACACAGAAAAAGACACTTATCATAAGATATCACTTATAGAGGGAATGTAAAAACCGCTACCCTTGAACTGAATTACATAACAGGTCAGAGTCACACGTTTAGAAAACACACTAGGGCTGCTTAACGGGAAAGGTGAGGTGGGGTGATGCATAAAACAAGGGTTTCAAAGTAGCTCAGATAGCGTTCCATAAACCCAATATGTAATAGACAAGACCTACTCCTTCCTCAGTGAACTGGACTCAACACGCCCTATTCATCGCCCAAGAATATATCTGACTAGTAAGAATCTTAAAACCTATGTATTTATATCTCTCTGTAAGTGAGTGAAGTGGGTGAAAAGCGGCATAACCACAGCAGTGAAAAGCAGCTAAACCCCATTTTACAAATCAATTACTTTTAAAAACCCGTGAAACAAAGACAGTGAAAGAGAGAGAAATTCTGACAAAATTCGTTCAGGGGCTGTGATGCAACCTGGATTGACCATATGTAGACCCACAGATGGATGAGACATAAGGGTGGACACTCTTGGGGCTGAGAGGTTCGGTGAGATTGGGTGAGCAAACGCAGACCCTTTAAAGTAATACTGTGTGGTACCCATCCCATGGGTCCCAAATCTCCAGGTTCAAGGGCATCTTCCTACATCGAAAACATGCATGAGAAACCCAGAAGATGGTACACCGTGTGATCGGGAAAGGTTTCTATAACGCACCTCATTTCTCATCTCCTTGTGCTCCGGTTCGCCATTCCAGCCGCTATACTAGCAATCTCCCTGCTTGGAGAATCAGCACCTTTAAGCTCCTGTTCCGTACAGGTTGCAATTTGTCCTGAGGATGAACGGGAAGAGGGGGAACCAATGAGAGACTAGCTCTAGGTGTTGGGACAGGCACAGGTCTCTCTATTTTCCCATCAGGAAGAAGAATTAACCACAGGCTCAGCTTGCCGCCCGGAGCCAGAATAGGGCCTGAAGCAATCCTGCGCTTTTGCGGCCAGCTCCCAAGAAAGCGAGTTGAAAAATGGAGCTCAGGGGCACTGCAATTCACAAACCTGCAGACTTAGAAATGATAACTCTCGTCCACAAATATATTGAGGGAAGGCAACGAAGAGGATTTGAAAGCAAGGCAGAATTGCAGGAAACAGATTTCAGGAGGTAGATTCGAATCGCCTTTAAAGCACAGGAAAAGCGGCAAAACCTCGACAATGATGCCCTTGGCCAAAAAGGGCGTATGCGTTTTTTCCTGAATATATTCAGGAAAAAACGCATACGCCCTTTTTGGCCAACGAAGCAACCTGGAAAGGCAAATCAGCGCTACAAAGAAGTCTCGCTTCCCATCGGTCAAAAGGGCCAGGCTGAATAAAGTGTCAAAACCAGAAATGCAGGACAGGCCATGGAGAAATGGGAGCCTTGCTACGCTGATGGGCGGGATGGAAATTGCCAACAGCCACTCTGGAGAAGTGTACGGTGTGTCCTGAAACATCTAAAAAACTCAGCTTAGAGAGCATAGGGCACTTCCACTCATGGGCGTATAAATTGGGAAAACTAAAAATCAGCAAGACACAGGCACCCCAAAGTTTAGGGCTGCTCTGTTGACAAGAACCTCCACTTTGTTACACCTTAAATATCCCAGGATAGACAAGAATGGATAAAGAAGTTGTGGTCCTTATGTACAATGGAATATCACTCAGCCATGAAATCAACGTCATAAGGCTAGTAGCAGCATGATGAGTGGATTTGGGTACGACGATTCTAAGTGAAATAAGTCACACAGAAAAAGACACTTATCATAAGATATCACTTATAGAGGGAATGTAAAAACCGCTACCCTTGAACTGAATTACATAACAGGTCAGAGTCACACGTTTAGAAAACACACTAGGGCTGCTTAACGGGAAAGGTGAGGTGGGGTGATGCATAAAACAAGGGTTTCAAAGTAGCTCAGATAGCGTTCCATAAACCCAATATGTAATAGACAAGACCTACTCCTTCCTCAGTGAACTGGACTCAACACGCCCTATTCATCGCCCAAGAATATATCTGACTAGTAAGAATCTTAAAACCTATGTATTTATATCTCTCTGTAAGTGAGTGAAGTGGGTGAAAAGCGGCATAACCACAGCAGTGAAAAGCAGCTAAACCCCATTTTACAAATCAATTACTTTTAAAAAGCCGTGAAACAAAGACAGTGAAAGAGAGAGAAATTCTGACAAAATTCGTTCAGGGGCTGTGATGCAACCTGGATTGACCATATGTAGACCCACAGATGGATGAGACATAAGGGTGGACACTCTTGGGGCTGAGAGGTTCGGTGAGATTGGGTGAGCAAACGCAGACCCTTTAAAGTAATACTGTGTGGTACCCATCCCATGGGTCCCAAATCTCCAGGTTCAAGGGCATCTTCCTACATCGAAAACATGCATGAGAAACCCAGAAGATGGTACACCGTGTGATCGGGAAAGGTTTCTATAACGCACCTCATTTCTCATCTCCTTGTGCTCCGGTTCGCCATTCCAGCCGCTATACTAGCAATCTCCCTGCTTGGAGAATCAGCACCTTTAAGCTCCTGTTCCGTACAGGTTGCAATTTGTCCTGAGGATGAACGGGAAGAGGGGGAACCAATGAGAGACTAGCTCTAGGTGTTGGGACAGGCACAGGTCTCTCTATTTTCCCATCAGGAAGAAGAATTAACCACAGGCTCAGCTTGCCGCCCGGAGCCAGAATAGGGCCTGAAGCAATCCTGCGCTTTTGCGGCCAGCTCCCAAGAAAGCGAGTTGAAAAATGGAGCTCAGGGGCACTGCAATTCACAAACCTGCAGACTTAGAAATGATAACTCTCGTCCACAAATATATTGAGGGAAGGCAACGAAGAGGATTTGAAAGCAAGGCAGAATTGCAGGAAACAGATTTCAGGAGGTAGATTCAAATCGCCTTTAAAGCACAGGAAAAGCGGCAAAACCTCGACAATGATGCCCTTGGCCAAAAAGGGCGTATGCGTTTTTTCCTGAATATATTCAGGAAAAAACGCATACGCCCTTTTTGGCCAACGAAGCAACCTGGAAAGGCAAATCAGCGCTACAAAGAAGTCTCGCTTCCCATCGGTCAAAAGGGCCAGGCTGAATAAAGTGTCAAAACCAGAAATGCAGGACAGGCCATGGAGAAATGGGAGCCTTGCTACGCTGATGGGCGGGATGGAAATTGCCAACAGCCACTCTGGAGAAGTGTACGGTGTGTCCTGAAACATCTAAAAAACTCAGCTTAGAGAGCATAGGGCACTTCCACTCATGGGCGTATAAATTGGGAAAACTAAAAATCAGCAAGACACAGGCACCCCAAAGTTTAGGGCTGCTCTGTTGACAAGAACCTCCACTTTGTTACACCTTAAATATCCCAGGATAGACAAGAATGGATAAAGAAGTTGTGGTCCTTATGTACAATGGAATATCACTCAGCCATGAAATCAACGTCATAAGGCTAGTAGCAGCATGATGAGTGGATTTGGGTACGACGATTCTAAGTGAAATAAGTCACACAGAAAAAGACACTTATCATAAGATATCACTTATAGAGGGAATGTAAAAACCGCTACCCTTGAACTGAATTACATAACAGGTCAGAGTCACACGTTTAGAAAACACACTAGGGCTGCTTAACGGGAAAGGTGAGGTGGGGTGATGCATAAAACAAGGGTTTCAAAGTAGCTCAGATAGCGTTCCATAAACCCAATATGTAATAGACAAGACCTACTCCTTCCTCAGTGAACTGGACTCAACACGCCCTATTCATCGCCCAAGAATATATCTGACTAGTAAGAATCTTAAAACCTATGTATTTATATCTCTCTGTAAGTGAGTGAAGTGGGTGAAAAGCGGCATAACCACAGCAGTGAAAAGCAGCTAAACCCCATTTTACAAATCAATTACTTTTAAAAAGCCGTGAAACAAAGACAGTGAAAGAGAGAGAAATTCTGACAAAATTCGTTCAGGGGCTGTGATGCAACCTGGATTGACCATATGTAGACCCACAGATGGATGAGACATAAGGGTGGACACTCTTGGGGCTGAGAGGTTCGGTGAGATTGGGTGAGCAAACGCAGACCCTTTAAAGTAATACTGTGTGGTACCCATCCCATGGGTCCCAAATCTCCAGGTTCAAGGGCATCTTCCTACATCGAAAACATGCATGAGAAACCCAGAAGATGGTACACCGTGTGATCGGGAAAGGTTTCTAAAACGCACCTCATTTCTCATCTCCTTGTGCTCCGGTTCGCCATTCCAGCCGCTATACTAGCAATCTCCCTGCTTGGAGAATCAGCACCTTTAACCTCCTGTTCCGTACAGGTTGCAATTTGTCCTGAGGATGAACGGGAAGAGGGGGAACCAATGAGAGACTAGCTCTAGGTGTTGGGACAGGCACAGGTCACTCTATTTTCCCATCCGGAAGAAGAATTAACCACAGGCTCAGCCTGCCGCCCGGAGCCAGAAAAGGGCCTGAAGCAATCCTGCGCTTTTGCGGCCAGCTCCCAAGAAAGCGAGTTGAAAAATGGAGCTCAGGGGCACTGCAATTCACAAACCTGCAGAGTTAGAAATGATAACTCTCGTCCACAAATATATTGAGGGAAGGCAACGAAGAGGATTTGAAAGCAAGGCAGAATTGCAGGAAACAGATTTCAGGAGGTAGATTCGAATCGCCTTTAAAGCACAGGAAAAGCGGCAAAACCTCGACAATGATGCCCTTGGCCAAAAAGGGCGTATGCGGTTTTTCCTGAATATATTCAGGAAAAAACGCATACGCCCTTTTTGGCCAACCAAGCAACCTGGAAAGGCAAATCAGCGCTACAAAGAAGTCTCGCTTCCCATCGGTCAAAAGGGCCAGGCTGAATAAAGTGTCAAAACCAGAAATGCAGGACAGGCCATGGAGAAATGGGAGCCTTGCTACGCTGATGGGCGGGATGGAAATTGCCAACAGCCACTCTGGAGAAGTGTAGAGTGTGTCCTGAAACATCTAAAAAACTCAGTCTAGAGAGCATAGGGCACTTCCACTCATGGGCGTATAAATTGGGAAAACTAAAAATCAGCAAGACACAGGCACCCCAAAGTTTAGGGCTGCTCTGTTGACAAGAACCTCCACTTTGTTACACCTTAAATATCCCAGGATAGACAAGAATGGATAAAGAAGTTGTGGTCCTTATGTACAATGGAATATCACTCAGCCATGAAATCAACGTCATAAGGCTAGTAGCAGCATGATGAGTGGATTTGGGTACGACGATTCTAAGTGAAATAAGTCACACAGAAAAAGACACTTATCATAAGATATCACTTATAGAGGGAATGTAAAAACCGCTACCCTTGAACTGAATTACATAACAGGTCAGAGTCACACGTTTAGAAAACACACTAGGGCTGCTTAACGGGAAAGGTGAGGTGGGGTGATGCATAAAACAAGGGTTTCAAAGTAGCTCAGATAGCGTTCCATAAACCCAATATGTAATAGACAAGACCTACTCCTTCCTCAGTGAACTGGACTCAACACGCCCTATTCATCGCCCAAGAATATATCTGACTAGTAAGAATCTTAAAACCTATGTATTTATATCTCTCTGTAAGTGAGTGAAGTGGGTGAAAAGCGGCATAACCACAGCAGTGAAAAGCAGCTAAACCCCATTTTACAAATCAATTACTTTTAAAAACCCGTGAAACAAAGACAGTGAAAGAGAGAGAAATTCTGACAAAATTCGTTCAGGGGCTGTGATGCAACCTGGATTGACCATATGTAGACCCACAGATGGATGAGACATAAGGGTGGACACTCTTGGGGCTGAGAGGTTCGGTGAGATTGGGTGAGCAAACGCAGACCCTTTAAAGTAATACTGTGTGGTACCCATCCCATGGGTCCCAAATCTCCAGGTTCAAGGGCATCTTCCTACATCGAAAACATGCATGAGAAACCCAGAAGATGGTACACCGTGTGATCGGGAAAGGTTTCTATAACGCACCTCATTTCTCATCTCCTTGTGCTCCGGTTCGCCATTCCAGCCGCTATACTAGCAATCTCCCTGCTTGGAGAATCAGCACCTTTAAGCTCCTGTTCCGTACAGGTTGCAATTTGTCCTGAGGATGAACGGGAAGAGGGGGAACCAATGAGAGACTAGCTCTAGGTGTTGGGACAGGCACAGGTCACTCTATTTTCCCATCAGGAAGAAGAATTAACCACAGGCTCAGCCTGCCGCCAGGAGCCAGAAAAGGGCCTGAAGCAATCCTGCGCTTTTGCGGCCAGCTCCCAAGAAAGCGAGTTGAAAAATGGAGCTCAGGGGCACTGCAATTCACAAACCTGCAGACTTAGAAATGATAACTCTCGTCCACAAATATATTGAGGGAAGGCAACGAAGAGGATTTGAAAGCAAGGCAGAATTGCAGGAAACAGATTTCAGGAGGTAGATTCGAATCGCCTTTAAAGCACAGGAAAAGCGGCAAAACCTCGACAATGATGCCCTTGGCCAAAAAGGGCGTATGCGTTTTTTCCTGAATATATTCAGGAAAAAACGCATACGCCCTTTTTGGCCAACCAAGCAACCTGGAAAGGCAAATCAGCGCTACAAAGAAGTCTCGCTTCCCATCGGTCAAAAGGGCCAGGCTGAATAAAGTGTCAAAACCAGAAATGCAGGACAGGCCATGGAGAAATGGGAGCCTTGCTACGCTGATGGGCGGGATGGAAATTGCCAACAGCCACTCTGGAGAAGTGTACGGTGTGTCCTGAAACATCTAAAAAACTCAGCTTAGAGAGCATAGGGCACTTCCACTCATGGGCGTATAAATTGGGAAAACTAAAAATCAGCAAGACACAGGCACCCCAAAGTTTAGGGCTGCTCTGTTGACAAGAACCTCCACTTTGTTACACCTTAAATATCCCAGGAAAGACAAGAATGGATAAAGAAGTTGTGGTCCTTATGTACAATGGAATATCACTCAGCCATGAAATCAACGTCATAAGGCTAGTAGCAGCATGATGAGTGGATTTGGGTACGACGATTCTAAGTGAAATAAGTCACACAGAAAAAGACACTTATCATAAGATATCACTTATAGAGGGAATGTAAAAACCGCTACCCTTGAACTGAATTACATAACAGGTCAGAGTCACACGTTTAGAAAACACACTAGGGCTGCTTAACGGGAAAGGTGAGGTGGGGTGATGCATAAAACAAGGGTTTCAAATTAGCTCAGATAGTGTTCCATAAACCCAATATGTAATAGACAAGACCTACTCCTTCCTCAGTGAACTGGACTCAACACGCCCTATTCACAGCCCAAGAATATATGTGACTAGTAAAAATCTTAAAACCTATGTATTTATATCTCTCTGTAAGTGAGTGAAGTGGGTGAAAAGCGGCATAAACACAGCAGTGAAAAGCAGCTAAACCCCATTATACAAATCAATTATTTTTAAAAACCCGTGAAACAAAGACAGTGAAAGAGAGAGAAATTCTGACAAAATTCGTTCAGGGGCTGTGATGCAACCTGGATTGACCATATGTAGACCCACAGATGGATGAGACATAAGGGTGGACACTCTTGGGGCTGAGAGGTTCGGTGAGATTGGGTGAGCAAACGCAGACCCTTTAAAGTAATACTGTGTGGTACCCATCCCATGGGTCCCAAATCTCCAGGTTCAAGGGCATCTTCCTACATCGAAAACATGCATGAGAAACCCAGAAGATGGTACACCGTGTGATCGGGAAAGGTTTCTATAACGCACCTCATTTCTCATCTCCTTGTGCTCCGGTTCGCCATTCCAGCCGCTATACTAGCAATCTCCCTGCTTGGAGAATCAGCACCTTTAAGCTCCTGTTCCGTACAGGTTGCAATTTGTCCTGAAGATGAACGGGAAGAGGGGGAACCAATGAGAGACTAGCTCTAGGTGTTGGGACAGGCACAGGTCACTCTATTTTCCCATCAGGAAGAAGAATTAACCACAGGCTCAGCCTGCCGCCAGGAGCCAGAAAAGGGCCTGAAGCAATCCTGCGCTTTTGCGGCCAGCTCCCAAGAAAGCGAGTTGAAAAATGGAGCTCAGGGGCACTGCAATTCACAAACCTGCAGACTTAGAAATGATAACTCTCGTCCACAAATATATTGAGGGAAGGCAACGAAGAGGATTTGAAAGCAAGGCAGAATTGCAGGAAACAGATTTCAGGAGGTAGATTCGAATCGCCTTTAAAGCACAGGAAAAGCGGCAAAACCTCGACAATGATGCCCTTGGCCAAAAAGGGCGTATGCGTTTTTTCCTGAATATATTCAGGAAAAAACGCATACGCCCTTTTTGGCCAACCAAGCAACCTGGAAAGGCAAATCAGCGCTACAAAGAAGTCTCGCTTCCCATCGGTCAAAAGGGCCAGGCTGAATAAAGTGTCAAAACCAGAAATGCAGGACAGGCCATGGAGAAATGGGAGCCTTGCTACGCTGATGGGCGGGATGGAAATTGCCAACAGCCACTCTGGAGAAGTGTACGGTGTGTCCTGAAACATCTAAAAAACTCAGCTTAGAGAGCATAGGGCACTTCCACTCATGGGCGTATAAATTGGGAAAACTAAAAATCAGCAAGACACAGGCACCCCAAAGTTTAGGGCTGCTCTGTTGACAAGAACCTCCACTTTGTTACACCTTAAATATCCCAGGAAAGACAAGAATGGATAAAGAAGTTGTGGTCCTTATGTACAATGGAATATCACTCAGCCATGAAATCAACGTCATAAGGCTAGTAGCAGCATGATGAGTGGATTTGGGTACGACGATTCTAAGTGAAATAAGTCACACAGAAAAAGACACTTATCATAAGATATCACTTATAGAGGGAATGTAAAAACCGCTACCCTTGAACTGAATTACATAACAGGTCAGAGTCACACGTTTAGAAAACACACTAGGGCTGCTTAACGGGAAAGGTGAGGTGGGGTGATGCATAAAACAAGGGTTTCAAATTAGCTCAGATAGTGTTCCATAAACCCAATATGTAATAGACAAGACCTACTCCTTCCTCAGTGAACTGGACTCAACACGCCCTATTCACAGCCCAAGAATATATGTGACTAGTAAAAATCTTAAAACCTATGTATTTATATCTCTCTGTAAGTGAGTGAAGTGGGTGAAAAGCGGCATAAACACAGCAGTGAAAAGCAGCTAAACCCCATTATACAAATCAATTATTTTTAAAAACCCGTGAAACAAAGACAGTGAAAGAGAGAGAAATTCTGACAAAATTCGTTCAGGGGCTGTGATGCAACCTGGATTGACCATATGTAGACCCACAGATGGATGAGACATAAGGGTGGACACTCTTGGGGCTGAGAGGTTCGGTGAGATTGGGTGAGCAAACACAGACTCTTTAAAGTAATACTGTGTGGTACCCATCCCATGGGTCCCAAATCTCCAGGTTCAAGGGCATCTTCCTACATCGAAAACATGCATGAGAAACCCAGAAGATGGTACACCGTGTGATCGGGAAAGGTTTCTATAACGCACCTCATTTCTCATCTCCTTGTGCTCCGGTTCGCCATTCCAGCCGCTATACTAGCAATCTCCCTGCTTGGAGAATCAGCACCTTTAAGCTCCTGTTCCGTACAGGTTGCAATTTGTCCTGAGGATGAACGGGAAGAGGGGGAACCAATGAGAGACTAGCCCTAGGTGTTGGGACAGGCACAGGTCTCTCTATTTTCCCATCAGGAAGAAGAATTAACCACAGGCTCAGCTTGCCGCCCGGAGCCAGAATAGGGCCTGAAGCAATCCTGCGCTTTTGCGGCCAGCTCCCAAGAAAGCGAGTTGAAAAATGGAGCTCAGGGGCACTGCAATTCACAAACCTGCAGACTTAGAAATGATAACTCTCGTCCACAAATATATTGAGGGAAGGCAACGAAGAGGATTTGAAAGCAAGGCAGAATTGCAGGAAACAGATTTCAGGAGGTAGATTCGAATCGCCTTTAAAGCACAGGAAAAGCGGCAAAACCTCGACAATGATGCCCTTGGCCAAAAAGGGCGTATGCGTTTTTTCCTGAATATATTCAGGAAAAAACGCATACGCCCTTTTTGGCCAACCAAGCAACCTGGAAAGGCAAATCAGCGCTACAAAGAAGTCTCGCTTCCCATCGGTCAAAAGGGCCAGGCTGAATAAAGTGTCAAAACCAGAAATGCAGGACAGGCCATGGAGAAATGGGAGCCTTGCTACGCTGATGGGCGGGATGGAAATTGCCAACAGCCACTCTGGAGAAGTGTACGGTGTGTCCTGAAACATCTAAAAAACTCAGCTTAGAGAGCATAGGGCACTTCCACTCATGGGCGTATAAATTGGGAAAACTAAAAATCAGCAAGACACAGGCACCCCAAAGTTTAGGGCTGCTCTGTTGACAAGAACCTCCACTTTGTTACACCTTAAATATCCCAGGAAAGACAAGAATGGATAAAGAAGTTGTGGTCCTTATGTACAATGGAATATCACTCAGCCATGAAATCAACGTCATAAGGCTAGTAGCAGCATGATGAGTGGATTTGGGTACGACGATTCTAAGTGAAATAAGTCACACAGAAAAAGACACTTATCATAAGATATCACTTATAGAGGGAATGTAAAAACCGCTACCCTTGAACTGAATTACATAACAGGTCAGAGTCACACGTTTAGAAAACACACTAGGGCTGCTTAACGGGAAAGGTGAGGTGGGGTGATGCATAAAACAAGGGTTTCAAATTAGCTCAGATAGTGTTCCATAAACCCAATATGTAATAGACAAGACCTACTCCTTCCTCAGTGAACTGGACTCAACACGCCCTATTCACAGCCCAAGAATATATGTGACTAGTAAAAATCTTAAAACCTATGTATTTATATCTCTCTGTAAGTGAGTGAAGTGGGTGAAAAGCGGCATAAACACAGCAGTGAAAAGCAGCTAAACCCCATTATACAAATCAATTATTTTTAAAAACCCGTGAAACAAAGACAGTGAAAGAGAGAGAAATTCTGACAAAATTCGTTCAGGGGCTGTGATGCAACCTGGATTGACCATATGTAGACCCACAGATGGATGAGACATAAGGGTGGACACTCTTGGGGCTGAGAGGTTCGGTGAGATTGGGTGAGCAAACACAGACTCTTTAAAGTAATACTGTGTGGTACCCATCCCATGGGTCCCAAATCTCCAGGTTCAAGGGCATCTTCCTACATCGAAAACATGCATGAGAAACCCAGAAGATGGTACACCGTGTGATCGGGAAAGGTTTCTATAACGCACCTCATTTCTCATCTCCTTGTGCTCCGGTTCGCCATTCCAGCCGCTATACTAGCAATCTCCCTGCTTGGAGAATCAGCACCTTTAAGCTCCTGTTCCGTACAGGTTGCAATTTGTCCTGAGGATGAACGGGAAGAGGGGGAACCAATGAGAGACTAGCCCTAGGTGTTGGGACAGGCACAGGTCTCTCTATTTTCCCATCAGGAAGAAGAATTAACCACAGGCTCAGCTTGCCGCCCGGAGCCAGAATAGGGCCTGAAGCAATCCTGCGCTTTTGCGGCCAGCTCCCAAGAAAGCGAGTTGAAAAATGGAGCTCAGGGGCACTGCAATTCACAAACCTGCAGACTTAGAAATGATAACTCTCGTCCACAAATATATTGAGGGAAGGCAACGAAGAGGATTTGAAAGCAAGGCAGAATTGCAGGAAACAGATTTCAGGAGGTAGATTCGAATCGCCTTTAAAGCACAGGAAAAGCGGCAAAACCTCGACAATGATGCCCTTGGCCAAAAAGGGCGTATGCGTTTTTTCCTGAATATATTCAGGAAAAAACGCATACGCCCTTTTTGGCCAACGAAGCAACCTGGAAAGGCAAATCAGCGCTACAAAGAAGTCTCGCTTCCCATCGGTCAAAAGGGCCAGGCTGAATAAAGTGTCAAAACCAGAAATGCAGGACAGGCCATGGAGAAATGGGAGCCTTGCTACGCTGATGGGCGGGATGGAAATTGCCAACAGCCACTCTGGAGAAGTGTACGGTGTGTCCTGAAACATCTAAAAAACTCAGCTTAGAGAGCATAGGGCACTTCCACTCATGGGCGTATAAATTGGGAAAACTAAAAATCAGCAAGACACAGGCACCCCAAAGTTTAGGGCTGCTCTGTTGACAAGAACCTCCACTTTGTTACACCTTAAATATCCCAGGATAGACAAGAATGGATAAAGAAGTTGTGGTCCTTATGTACAATGGAATATCACTCAGCCATGAAATCAACGTCATAAGGCTAGTAGCAGCATGATGAGTGGATTTGGGTACGACGATTCTAAGTGAAATAAGTCACACAGAAAAAGACACTTATCATAAGATATCACTTATAGAGGGAATGTAAAAACCGCTACCCTTGAACTGAATTACATAACAGATCAGAGTCACACGTTTAGAAAACACACTAGGGCTGCTTAACGGGAAAGGTGAGGTGGGGTGATGCATAAAACAAGGGTTTCAAAGTAGCTCAGATAGCGTTCCATAAACCCAATATGTAATAGACAAGACCTACTCCTTCCTCAGTGAACTGGACTCAACACGCCCTATTCATCGCCCAAGAATATATCTGACTAGTAAGAATCTTAAAACCTATGTATTTATATCTCTCTGTAAGTGAGTGAAGTGGGTGAAAAGCGGCATAACCACAGCAGTGAAAAGCAGCTAAACCCCATTTTACAAATCAATTACTTTTAAAAACCCGTGAAACAAAGACAGTGAAAGAGAGAGAAATTCTGACAAAATTCGTTCAGGGGCTGTGATGCAACCTGGATTGACCATATGTAGACCCACAGATGGATGAGACATAAGGGTGGACACTCTTGGGGCTGAGAGGTTCGGTGAGATTGGGTGAGCAAACGCAGACCCTTTAAAGTAATACTGTGTGGTACCCATCCCATGGGTCCCAAATCTCCAGGTTCAAGGGCATCTTCCTACATCGAAAACATGCATGAGAAACCCAGAAGATGGTACACCGTGTGATCGGGAAAGGTTTCTATAACGCACCTCATTTCTCATCTCCTTGTGCTCCGGTTCGCCATTCCAGCCGCTATACTAGCAATCTCCCTGCTTGGAGAATCAGCACCTTTAACCTCCTGTTCGTACAGGTTGCAATTTGTCCTGAGGATGAAAGGGAAGAGGGGGAACCAATGAGAGACTAGCTCTAGGTGTTGGGACAGGCAAAGGTCTCTCTATTTTCCCATCAGGAAGAAGAATTAACCACAGGCTCAGCTTGCCGCCCGGAGCCAGAATAGGGCCTGAAGCAATCCTGCGCTTTTGCGGCCAGCTCCCAAGAAAGCGAGTTGAAAAATGGAGCTCAGGGGCACTGCAATTCACAAACCTGCAGACTTAGAAATGATAACTCTCATCCACAAATATATTGAGGGAAGGCAACGAAGAGGATTTGAAAGCAAGGCAGAATTGCAGGAAACAGATTTCAGGAGGTAGATTCGAATCGCCTTTAAAGCACAGGAAAAGCGGCAAAACCTCGACAATGATGCCCTTGGCCAAAAAGGGCGTATGCATTTTTTCCTGAATATATTCAGGAAAAAACGCATACGCCCTTTTTGGCCAACCAAGCAACCTGGAAAGGCAAATCAGCGCTACAAAGAAGTCTCGCTTCCAATCGGTCAAAAGGGCCAGGCTGAATAAAGTGTCAAAACCAGAAATGCAGGACAGGCCATGGAGAAATGGGAGCCTTGCTACGCTGATGGGCGGGATGGAAATTGCCAACAGCCACTCTGGAGAAGTGTACGGTGTGTCCTGAAACATCTAAAAAACTCAGCTTAGAGAGCATAGGGCACTTCCACTCATGGGCGTATAAATTGGGAAAACTAAAAATCAGCAAGACACAGGCACCCCAAAGTTTAGGGCTGCTCTGTTGACAAGAACCTCCACTTTGTTACACCTTAAATATCCCAGGATAGACAAGAATGGATAAAGAAGTTGTGGTCCTTATGTACAATGGAATATCACTCAGCCATGAAATCAACGTCATAAGGCTAGTAGCAGCATGATGAGTGGATTTGGGTACGACGATTCTAAGTGAAATAAGTCACACAGAAAAAGACACTTATCATAAGATATCACTTATAGAGGGAATGTAAAAACCGCTACCCTTGAACTGAATTACATAACAGGTCAGAGTCACACGTTTAGAAAACACACTAGGGCTGCTTAACGGGAAAGGTGAGGTGGGGTGATGCATAAAACAAGGGTTTCAAAGTAGCTCAGATAGCGTTCCATAAACCCAATATGTAATAGACAAGACCTACTCCTTCCTCAGTGAACTGGACTCAACACGCCCTATTCATCGCCCAAGAATATATCTGACTAGTAAGAATCTTAAAACCTATGTATTTATATCTCTCTGTAAGTGAGTGAAGTGGGTGAAAAGCGGCATAACCACAGCAGTGAAAAGCAGCTAAACCCCATTTTACAAATCAATTACTTTTAAAAACCCGTGAAACAAAGACAGTGAAAGAGAGAGAAATTCTGACAAAATTCGTTCAGGGGCTGTGATGCAACCTGGATTGACCATATGTAGACCCACAGATGGATGAGACATAAGGGTGGACACTCTTGGGGCTGAGAGGTTCGGTGAGATTGGGTGAGCAAACGCAGACCCTTTAAAGTAATACTGTGTGGTACCCATCCCATGGGTCCCAAATCTCCAGGTTCAAGGGCATCTTCCTACATCGAAAACATGCATGAGAAACCCAGAAGATGGTACACCGTGTGATCGGGAAAGGTTTCTATAACGCACCTCATTTCTCATCTCCTTGTGCTCCGGTTCGCCATTCCAGCCGCTATACTAGCAATCTCCCTGCTTGGAGAATCAGCACCTTTAAGCTCCTGTTCCGTACAGGTTGCAATTTGTCCTGAGGATGAACGGGAAGAGGGGGAACCAATGAGAGACTAGCTCTAGGTGTTGGGACAGGCACAGGTCACTCTATTTTCCCATCAGGAAGAAGAATTAACCACAGGCTCAGCCTGCCGCCAGGAGCCAGAAAAGGGCCTGAAGCAATCCTGCGCTTTTGCGGCCAGCTCCCAAGAAAGCGAGTTGAAAAATGGAGCTCAGGGGCACTGCAATTCACAAACCTGCAGACTTAGAAATGATAACTCTCGTCCACAAATATATTGAGGGAAGGCAACGAAGAGGATTTGAAAGCAAGGCAGAATTGCAGGAAACAGATTTCAGGAGGTAGATTCGAATCGCCTTTAAAGCACAGGAAAAGCGGCAAAACCTCGACAATGATGCCCTTGGCCAAAAAGGGCGTATGCGTTTTTTCCTGAATATATTCAGGAAAAAACGCATACGCCCTTTTTGGCCAACCAAGCAACCTGGAAAGGCAAATCAGCGCTACAAAGAAGTCTCGCTTCCCATCGGTCAAAAGGGCCAGGCTGAATAAAGTGTCAAAACCAGAAATGCAGGACAGGCCATGGAGAAATGGGAGCCTTGCTACGCTGATGGGCGGGATGGAAATTGCCAACAGCCACTCTGGAGAAGTGTACGGTGTGTCCTGAAACATCTAAAAAACTCAGCTTAGAGAGCATAGGGCACTTCCACTCATGGGCGTATAAATTGGGAAAACTAAAAATCAGCAAGACACAGGCACCCCAAAGTTTAGGGCTGCTCTGTTGACAAGAACCTCCACTTTGTTACACCTTAAATATCCCAGGATAGACAAGAATGGATAAAGAAGTTGTGGTCCTTATGTACAATGGAATATCACTCAGCCATGAAATCAACGTCATAAGGCTAGTAGCAGCATGATGAGTGGATTTGGGTACGACGATTCTAAGTGAAATAAGTCACACAGAAAAAGACACTTATCATAAGATATCACTTATAGAGGGAATGTAAAAACCGCTACCCTTGAACTGAATTACATAACAGGTCAGAGTCACACGTTTAGAAAACACACTAGGGCTGCTTAACGGGAAAGGTGAGGTGGGGTGATGCATAAAACAAGGGTTTCAAAGTAGCTCAGATAGCGTTCCATAAACCCAATATGTAATAGACAAGACCTACTCCTTCCTCAGTGAACTGGACTTAACACGCCCTATTCATCGCCCAAGAATATATCTGACTAGTAAGAATCTTAAAACCTATGTATTTATATCTCTCTGTAAGTGAGTGAAGTGGGTGAAAAGCGGCATAACCACAGCAGTGAAAAGCAGCTAAACCCCATTTTACAAATCAATTACTTTTAAAAACCCGTGAAACAAAGACAGTGAAAGAGAGAGAAATTCTGACAAAATTCGTTCAGGGGCTGTGATGCAACCTGGATTGACCATATGTAGACCCACAGATGGATGAGACATAAGGGTGGACACTCTTGGGGCTGAGAGGTTCGGTGAGATTGGGTGAGCAAACGCAGACCCTTTAAAGTAATACTGTGTGGTACCCATCCCATGGGTCCCAAATCTCCAGGTTCAAGGGCATCTTCCTACATCGAAAACATGCATGAGAAACCCAGAAGATGGTACACCGTGTGATCGGGAAAGGTTTCTATAACGCACCTCATTTCTCATCTCCTTGTGCTCCGGTTCGCCATTCCAGCCGCTATACTAGCAATCTCCCTGCTTGGAGAATCAGCACCTTTAAGCTCCTGTTCCGTACAGGTTGCAATTTGTCCTGAGGATGAACGGGAAGAGGGGGAACCAATGAGAGACTAGCTCTAGGTGTTGGGACAGGCACAGGTCACTCTATTTTCCCATCAGGAAGAAGAATTAACCACAGGCTCAGCCTGCCGCCAGGAGCCAGAAAAGGGCCTGAAGCAATCCTGCGCTTTTGCGGCCAGCTCCCAAGAAAGCGAGTTGAAAAATGGAGCTCAGGGGCACTGCAATTCACAAACCTGCAGACTTAGAAATGATAACTCTCGTCCACAAATATATTGAGGGAAGGCAACGAAGAGGATTTGAAAGCAAGGCAGAATTGCAGGAAACAGATTTCAGGAGGTAGATTCGAATCGCCTTTAAAGCACAGGAAAAGCGGCAAAACCTCGACAATGATGCCCTTGGCCAAAAAGGGCGTATGCGTTTTTTCCTGAATATATTCAGGAAAAAACGCATACGCCCTTTTTGGCCAACCAAGCAACCTGGAAAGGCAAATCAGCGCTACAAAGAAGTCTCGCTTCCCATCGGTCAAAAGGGCCAGGCTGAATAAAGTGTCAAAACCAGAAATGCAGGACAGGCCATGGAGAAATGGGAGCCTTGCTACGCTGATGGGCGGGATGGAAATTGCCAACAGCCACTCTGGAGAAGTGTACGGTGTGTCCTGAAACATCTAAAAAACTCAGCTTAGAGAGCATAGGGCACTTCCACTCATGGGCGTATAAATTGGGAAAACTAAAAATCAGCAAGACACAGGCACCCCAAAGTTTAGGGCTGCTCTGTTGACAAGAACCTCCACTTTGTTACACCTTAAATATCCCAGGATAGACAAGAATGGATAAAGAAGTTGTGGTCCTTATGTACAATGGAATATCACTCAGCCATGAAATCAACGTCATAAGGCTAGGAGCAGCATGATGAGTGGATTTGGGTACGACGATTCTAAGTGAAATAAGTCACACAGAAAAAGACACTTATCATAAGATATCACTTATAGAGGGAATGTAAAAACCGCTACCCTTGAACTGAATTACATAACAGGTCAGAGTCACACGTTTAGAAAACACACTAGGGCTGCTTAACGGGAAAGGTGAGGTGGGGTGATGCATAAAACAAGGGTTTCAAAGTAGCTCAGATAGCGTTCCATAAACCCAATATGTAATAGACAAGACCTACTCCTTCCTCAGTGAACTGGACTCAACACGCCCTATTCATCGCCCAAGAATATATCTGACTAGTAAGAATCTTAAAACCTATGTATTTATATCTCTCTGTAAGTGAGTGAAGTGGGTGAAAAGCGGCATAACCACAGCAGTGAAAAGCAGCTAAACCCCATTTTACAAATCAATTACTTTTAAAAACCCGTGAAACAAAGACAGTGAAAGAGAGAGAAATTCTGACAAAATTCGTTCAGGGGCTGTGATGCAACCTGGATTGACCATATGTAGACCCACAGATGGATGAGACATAAGGGTGGACACTCTTGGGGCTGAGAGGTTCGGTGAGATTGGGTGAGCAAACGCAGACCCTTTAAAGTAATACTGTGTGGTACCCATCCCATGGGTCCCAAATCTCCAGGTTCAAGGGCATCTTCCTACATCGAAAACATGCATGAGAAACCCAGAAGATGGTACACCGTGTGATCGGGAAAGGTTTCTATAACGCACCTCATTTCTCATCTCCTTGTGCTCCGGTTCGCCATTCCAGCCGCTATACTAGCAATCTCCCTGCTTGGAGAATCAGCACCTTTAACCTCCTGTTCGTACAGGTTGCAATTTGTCCTGAGGATGAACGGGAAGAGGGGGAACCAATGAGAGACTAGCTCTAGGTGTTGGGACAGGCAAAGGTCTCTCTATTTTCCCATCAGGAAGAAGAATTAACCACAGGCTCAGCTTGCCGCCCGGAGCCAGAATAGGGCCTGAAGCAATCCTGCGCTTTTGCGGCCAGCTCCCAAGAAAGCGAGTTGAAAAATGGAGCTCAGGGGCACTGCAATTCACAAACCTGCAGACTTAGAAATGATAACTCTCGTCCACAAATATATTGAGGGAAGGCAACGAAGAGGATTTGAAAGCAAGGCAGAATTGCAGGAAACAGATTTCAGGAGGTAGATTCGAATCGCCTTTAAAGCACAGGAAAAGCGGCAAAACCTCGACAATGATGCCCTTGGCCAAAAAGGGCGTATGCGTTTTTTCCTGAATATATTCAGGAAAAAACGCATACGCCCTTTTTGGCCAACCAAGCAACCTGGAAAGGCAAATCAGCGCTACAAAGAAGTCTCGCTTCCCATCGGTCAAAAGGGCCAGGCTGAATAAAGTGTCAAAACCAGAAATGCAGGACAGGCCATGGAGAAATGGGAGCCTTGCTACGCTGATGGGCGGGATGGAAATTGCCAACAGCCACTCTGGAGAAGTGTACGGTGTGTCCTGAAACATCTAAAAAACTCAGCTTAGAGAGCATAGGGCACTTCCACTCATGGGCGTATAAATTGGGAAAACTAAAAATCAGCAAGACACAGGCACCCCAAAGTTTAGGGCTGCTCTGTTGACAAGAACCTCCACTTTGTTACACCTTAAATATCCCAGGATAGACAAGAATGGATAAAGAAGTTGTGGTCCTTATGTACAATGGAATATCACTCAGCCATGAAATCAACGTCATAAGGCTAGTAGCAGCATGATGAGTGGATTTGGGTACGACGATTCTAAGTGAAATAAGTCACACAGAAAAAGACACTTATCATAAGATATCACTTATAGAGGGAATGTAAAAACCGCTACCCTTGAACTGAATTACATAACAGGTCAGAGTCACACGTTTAGAAAACACACTAGGGCTGCTTAACGGGAAAGGTGAGGTGGGGTGATGCATAAAACAAGGGTTTCAAAGTAGCTCAGATAGCGTTCCATAAACCCAATATGTAATAGACAAGACCTACTCCTTCCTCAGTGAACTGGACTCAACACGCCCTATTCATCGCCCAAGAATATATCTGACTAGTAAGAATCTTAAAACCTATGTATTTATATCTCTCTGTAAGTGAGTGAAGTGGGTGAAAAGCGGCATAACCACAGCAGTGAAAAGCAGCTAAACCCCATTTTACAAATCAATTACTTTTAAAAACCCGTGAAACAAAGACAGTGAAAGAGAGAGAAATTCTGACAAAATTCGTTCAGGGGCTGTGATGCAACCTGGATTGACCATATGTAGACCCACAGATGGATGAGACATAAGGGTGGACACTCTTGGGGCTGAGAGGTTCGGTGAGATTGGGTGAGCAAACGCAGACCCTTTAAAGTAATACTGTGTGGTACCCATCCCATGGGTCCCAAATCTCCAGGTTCAAGGGCATCTTCCTACATCGAAAACATGCATGAGAAACCCAGAAGATGGTACACCGTGTGATCGGGAAAGGTTTCTATAACGCACCTCATTTCTCATCTCCTTGTGCTCCGGTTCGCCATTCCAGCCGCTATACTAGCAATCTCCCTGCTTGGAGAATCAGCACCTTTAAGCTCCTGTTCCGTACAGGTTGCAATTTGTCCTGAGGATGAACGGGAAGAGGGGGAACCAATGAGAGACTAGCTCTAGGTGTTGGGACAGGCACAGGTCACTCTATTTTCCCATCAGGAAGAAGAATTAACCACAGGCTCAGCCTGCCGCCAGGAGCCAGAAAAGGGCCTGAAGCAATCCTGCGCTTTTGCGGCCAGCTCCCAAGAAAGCGAGTTGAAAAATGGAGCTCAGGGGCACTGCAATTCACAAACCTGCAGACTTAGAAATGATAACTCTCGTCCACAAATATATTGAGGGAAGGCAACGAAGAGGATTTGAAAGCAAGGCAGAATTGCAGGAAACAGATTTCAGGAGGTAGATTCGAATCGCCTTTAAAGCACAGGAAAAGCGGCAAAACCTCGACAATGATGCCCTTGGCCAAAAAGGGCGTATGCGTTTTTTCCTGAATATATTCAGGAAAAAACGCATACGCCCTTTTTGGCCAACCAAGCAACCTGGAAAGGCAAATCAGCGCTACAAAGAAGTCTCGCTTCCCATCGGTCAAAAGGGCCAGGCTGAATAAAGTGTCAAAACCAGAAATGCAGGACAGGCCATGGAGAAATGGGAGCCTTGCTACGCTGATGGGCGGGATGGAAATTGCCAACAGCCACTCTGGAGAAGTGTACGGTGTGTCCTGAAACATCTAAAAAACTCAGCTTAGAGAGCATAGGGCACTTCCACTCATGGGCGTATAAATTGGGAAAACTAAAAATCAGCAAGACACAGGCACCCCAAAGTTTAGGGCTGCTCTGTTGACAAGAACCTCCACTTTGTTACACCTTAAATATCCCAGGATAGACAAGAATGGATAAAGAAGTTGTGGTCCTTATGTACAATGGAATATCACTCAGCCATGAAATCAACGTCATAAGGCTAGTAGCAGCATGATGAGTGGATTTGGGTACGACGATTCTAAGTGAAATAAGTCACACAGAAAAAGACACTTATCATAAGATATCACTTATAGAGGGAATGTAAAAACCGCTACCCTTGAACTGAATTACATAACAGGTCAGAGTCACACGTTTAGAAAACACACTAGGGCTGCTTAACGGGAAAGGTGAGGTGGGGTGATGCATAAAACAAGGGTTTCAAAGTAGCTCAGATAGCGTTCCATAAACCCAATATGTAATAGACAAGACCTACTCCTTCCTCAGTGAACTGGACTTAACACGCCCTATTCATCGCCCAAGAATATATCTGACTAGTAAGAATCTTAAAACCTATGTATTTATATCTCTCTGTAAGTGAGTGAAGTGGGTGAAAAGCGGCATAACCACAGCAGTGAAAAGCAGCTAAACCCCATTTTACAAATCAATTACTTTTAAAAACCCGTGAAACAAAGACAGTGAAAGAGAGAGAAATTCTGACAAAATTCGTTCAGGGGCTGTGATGCAACCTGGATTGACCATATGTAGACCCACAGATGGATGAGACATAAGGGTGGACACTCTTGGGGCTGAGAGGTTCGGTGAGATTGGGTGAGCAAACGCAGACCCTTTAAAGTAATACTGTGTGGTACCCATCCCATGGGTCCCAAATCTCCAGGTTCAAGGGCATCTTCCTACATCGAAAACATGCATGAGAAACCCAGAAGATGGTACACCGTGTGATCGGGAAAGGTTTCTATAACGCACCTCATTTCTCATCTCCTTGTGCTCCGGTTCGCCATTCCAGCCGCTATACTAGCAATCTCCCTGCTTGGAGAATCAGCACCTTTAAGCTCCTGTTCCGTACAGGTTGCAATTTGTCCTGAGGATGAACGGGAAGAGGGGGAACCAATGAGAGACTAGCTCTAGGTGTTGGGACAGGCACAGGTCACTCTATTTTCCCATCAGGAAGAAGAATTAACCACAGGCTCAGCCTGCCGCCAGGAGCCAGAAAAGGGCCTGAAGCAATCCTGCGCTTTTGCGGCCAGCTCCCAAGAAAGCGAGTTGAAAAATGGAGCTCAGGGGCACTGCAATTCACAAACCTGCAGACTTAGAAATGATAACTCTCGTCCACAAATATATTGAGGGAAGGCAACGAAGAGGATTTGAAAGCAAGGCAGAATTGCAGGAAACAGATTTCAGGAGGTAGATTCGAATCGCCTTTAAAGCACAGGAAAAGCGGCAAAACCTCGACAATGATGCCCTTGGCCAAAAAGGGCGTATGCGTTTTTTCCTGAATATATTCAGGAAAAAACGCATACGCCCTTTTTGGCCAACCAAGCAACCTGGAAAGGCAAATCAGCGCTACAAAGAAGTCTCGCTTCCCATCGGTCAAAAGGGCCAGGCTGAATAAAGTGTCAAAACCAGAAATGCAGGACAGGCCATGGAGAAATGGGAGCCTTGCTACGCTGATGGGCGGGATGGAAATTGCCAACAGCCACTCTGGAGAAGTGTACGGTGTGTCCTGAAACATCTAAAAAACTCAGCTTAGAGAGCATAGGGCACTTCCACTCATGGGCGTATAAATTGGGAAAACTAAAAATCAGCAAGACACAGGCACCCCAAAGTTTAGGGCTGCTCTGTTGACAAGAACCTCCACTTTGTTACACCTTAAATATCCCAGGATAGACAAGAATGGATAAAGAAGTTGTGGTCCTTATGTACAATGGAATATCACTCAGCCATGAAATCAACGTCATAAGGCTAGGAGCAGCATGATGAGTGGATTTGGGTACGACGATTCTAAGTGAAATAAGTCACACAGAAAAAGACACTTATCATAAGATATCACTTATAGAGGGAATGTAAAAACCGCTACCCTTGAACTGAATTACATAACAGGTCAGAGTCACACGTTTAGAAAACACACTAGGGCTGCTTAACGGGAAAGGTGAGGTGGGGTGATGCATAAAACAAGGGTTTCAAAGTAGCTCAGATAGCGTTCCATAAACCCAATATGTAATAGACAAGACCTACTCCTTCCTCAGTGAACTGGACTCAACACGCCCTATTCATCGCCCAAGAATATATCTGACTAGTAAGAATCTTAAAACCTATGTATTTATATCTCTCTGTAAGTGAGTGAAGTGGGTGAAAAGCGGCATAACCACAGCAGTGAAAAGCAGCTAAACCCCATTTTACAAATCAATTACTTTTAAAAACCCGTGAAACAAAGACAGTGAAAGAGAGAGAAATTCTGACAAAATTCGTTCAGGGGCTGTGATGCAACCTGGATTGACCATATGTAGACCCACAGATGGATGAGACATAAGGGTGGACACTCTTGGGGCTGAGAGGTTCGGTGAGATTGGGTGAGCAAACGCAGACCCTTTAAAGTAATACTGTGTGGTACCCATCCCATGGGTCCCAAATCTCCAGGTTCAAGGGCATCTTCCTACATCGAAAACATGCATGAGAAACCCAGAAGATGGTACACCGTGTGATCGGGAAAGGTTTCTATAACGCACCTCATTTCTCATCTCCTTGTGCTCCGGTTCGCCATTCCAGCCGCTATACTAGCAATCTCCCTGCTTGGAGAATCAGCACCTTTAACCTCCTGTTCGTACAGGTTGCAATTTGTCCTGAGGATGAACGGGAAGAGGGGGAACCAATGAGAGACTAGCTCTAGGTGTTGGGACAGGCAAAGGTCTCTCTATTTTCCCATCAGGAAGAAGAATTAACCACAGGCTCAGCTTGCCGCCCGGAGCCAGAATAGGGCCTGAAGCAATCCTGCGCTTTTGCGGCCAGCTCCCAAGAAAGCGAGTTGAAAAATGGAGCTCAGGGGCACTGCAATTCACAAACCTGCAGACTTAGAAATGATAACTCTCGTCCACAAATATATTGAGGGAAGGCAACGAAGAGGATTTGAAAGCAAGGCAGAATTGCAGGAAACAGATTTCAGGAGGTAGATTCGAATCGCCTTTAAAGCACAGGAAAAGCGGCAAAACCTCGACAATGATGCCCTTGGCCAAAAAGGGCGTATGCGTTTTTTCCTGAATATATTCAGGAAAAAACGCATACGCCCTTTTTGGCCAACCAAGCAACCTGGAAAGGCAAATCAGCGCTACAAAGAAGTCTCGCTTCCCATCGGTCAAAAGGGCCAGGCTGAATAAAGTGTCAAAACCAGAAATGCAGGACAGGCCATGGAGAAATGGGAGCCTTGCTACGCTGATGGGCGGGATGGAAATTGCCAACAGCCACTCTGGAGAAGTGTACGGTGTGTCCTGAAACATCTAAAAAACTCAGCTTAGAGAGCATAGGGCACTTCCACTCATGGGCGTATAAATTGGGAAAACTAAAAATCAGCAAGACACAGGCACCCCAAAGTTTAGGGCTGCTCTGTTGACAAGAACCTCCACTTTGTTACACCTTAAATATCCCAGGATAGACAAGAATGGATAAAGAAGTTGTGGTCCTTATGTACAATGGAATATCACTCAGCCATGAAATCAACGTCATAAGGCTAGTAGCAGCATGATGAGTGGATTTGGGTACGACGATTCTAAGTGAAATAAGTCACACAGAAAAAGACACTTATCATAAGATATCACTTATAGAGGGAATGTAAAAACCGCTACCCTTGAACTGAATTACATAACAGGTCAGAGTCACACGTTTAGAAAACACACTAGGGCTGCTTAACGGGAAAGGTGAGGTGGGGTGATGCATAAAACAAGGGTTTCAAAGTAGCTCAGATAGCGTTCCATAAACCCAATATGTAATAGACAAGACCTACTCCTTCCTCAGTGAACTGGACTCAACACGCCCTATTCATCGCCCAAGAATATATCTGACTAGTAAGAATCTTAAAACCTATGTATTTATATCTCTCTGTAAGTGAGTGAAGTGGGTGAAAAGCGGCATAACCACAGCAGTGAAAAGCAGCTAAACCCCATTTTACAAATCAATTACTTTTAAAAAGCCGTGAAACAAAGACAGTGAAAGAGAGAGAAATTCTGACAAAATTCGTTCAGGGGCTGTGATGCAACCTGGATTGACCATATGTAGACCCACAGATGGATGAGACATAAGGGTGGACACTCTTGGGGCTGAGAGGTTCGGTGAGATTGGGTGAGCAAACGCAGACCCTTTAAAGTAATACTGTGTGGTACCCATCCCATGGGTCCCAAATCTCCAGGTTCAAGGGCATCTTCCTACATCGAAAACATGCATGAGAAACCCAGAAGATGGTACACCGTGTGATCGGGAAAGGTTTCTAAAACGCACCTCATTTCTCATCTCCTTGTGCTCCGGTTCGCCATTCCAGCCGCTATACTAGCAATCTCCCTGCTTGGAGAATCAGCACCTTTAACCTCCTGTTCCGTACAGGTTGCAATTTGTCCTGAGGATGAACGGGAAGAGGGGGAACCAATGAGAGACTAGCTCTAGGTGTTGGGACAGGCACAGGTCACTCTATTTTCCCATCCGGAAGAAGAATTAACCACAGGCTCAGCCTGCCGCCCGGAGCCAGAAAAGGGCCTGAAGCAATCCTGCGCTTTTGCGGCCAGCTCCCAAGAAAGCGAGTTGAAAAATGGAGCTCAGGGGCACTGCAATTCACAAACCTGCAGAGTTAGAAATGATAACTCTCGTCCACAAATATATTGAGGGAAGGCAACGAAGAGGATTTGAAAGCAAGGCAGAATTGCAGGAAACAGATTTCAGGAGGTAGATTCGAATCGCCTTTAAAGCACAGGAAAAGCGGCAAAACCTCGACAATGATGCCCTTGGCCAAAAAGGGCGTATGCGGTTTTTCCTGAATATATTCAGGAAAAAACGCATACGCCCTTTTTGGCCAACCAAGCAACCTGGAAAGGCAAATCAGCGCTACAAAGAAGTCTCGCTTCCCATCGGTCAAAAGGGCTAGGCTGAATAAAGTGTCAAAACCAGAAATGCAGGACAGGCCATGGAGAAATGGGAGCCTTGCTACGCTGATGGGCGGGATGGAAATTGCCAACAGCCACTCTGGAGAAGTGTAGAGTGTGTCCTGAAACATCTAAAAAACTCAGTCTAGAGAGCATAGGGCACTTCCACTCATGGGCGTATAAATTGGGAAAACTAAAAATCAGCAAGACACAGGCACCCCAAAGTTTAGGGCTGCTCTGTTGACAAGAACCTCCACTTTGTTACACCTTAAATATCCCAGGAAAGACAAGAATGGATAAAGAAGTTGTGGTCCTTATGTACAATGGAATATCACTCAGCCATGAAATCAACGTCATAAGGCTAGTAGCAGCATGATGAGTGGATTTGGGTACGACGATTCTAAGTGAAATAAGTCACACAGAAAAAGACACTTATCATAAGATATCACTTATAGAGGGAATGTAAAAACCGCTACCCTTGAACTGAATTACATAACAGGTCAGAGTCACACGTTTAGAAAACACACTAGGGCTGCTTAACGGGAAAGGTGAGGTGGGGTGATGCATAAAACAAGGGTTTCAAAGTAGCTCAGATAGCGTTCCATAAACCCAATATGTAATAGACAAGACCTACTCCTTCCTCAGTGAACTGGACTCAACACGCCCTATTCATCGCCCAAGAATATATCTGACTAGTAAGAATCTTAAAACCTATGTATTTATATCTCTCTGTAAGTGAGTGAAGTGGGTGAAAAGCGGCATAACCACAGCAGTGAAAAGCAGCTAAACCCCATTTTACAAATCAATTACTTTTAAAAACCCGTGAAACAAAGACAGTGAAAGAGAGAGAAATTCTGACAAAATTCGTTCAGGGGCTGTGATGCAACCTGGATTGACCATATGTAGACCCACAGATGGATGAGACATAAGGGTGGACACTCTTGGGGCTGAGAGGTTCGGTGAGATTGGGTGAGCAAACGCAGACCCTTTAAAGTAATACTGTGTGGTACCCATCCCATGGGTCCCAAATCTCCAGGTTCAAGGGCATCTTCCTACATCGAAAACATGCATGAGAAACCCAGAAGATGGTACACCGTGTGATCGGGAAAGGTTTCTATAACGCACCTCATTTCTCATCTCCTTGTGCTCCGGTTCGCCATTCCAGCCGCTATACTAGCAATCTCCCTGCTTGGAGAATCAGCACCTTTAAGCTCCTGTTCCGTACAGGTTGCAATTTGTCCTGAGGATGAACGGGAAGAGGGGGAACCAATGAGAGACTAGCTCTAGGTGTTGGGACAGACACAGGTCACTCTATTTTCCCATCAGGAAGAAGAATTAACCACAGGCTCAGCCTGCCGCCCGGAGCCAGAAAAGGGCCTGAAGCAATCCTGCGCTTTTGCGGCCAGCTCCCAAGAAAGCGAGTTGAAAAATGGAGCTCAGGGGCACTGCAATTCACAAACCTGCAGACTTAGAAATGATAACTCTCGTCCACAAATATATTGAGGGAAGGCAACGAAGAGGATTTGAAAGCAAGGCAGAATTGCAGGAAACAGATTTCAGGAGGTAGATTCGAATCGCCTTTAAAGCACAGGAAAAGCGGCAAAACCTCGACAATGATGCCCTTGGCCAAAAAGGGCGTATGCGTTTTTTCCTGAATATATTCAGGAAAAAACGCATACGCCCTTTTTGGCCAACCAAGCAACCTGGAAAGGCAAATCAGCGCTACAAAGAAGTCTCGCTTCCCATCGGTCAAAAGGGCCAGGCTGAATAAAGTGTCAAAACCAGAAATGCAGGACAGGCCATGGAGAAATGGGAGCCTTGCTACGCTGATGGGCGGGATGGAAATTGCCAACAGCCACTCTGGAGAAGTGTACGGTGTGTCCTGAAACATCTAAAAAACTCAGCTTAGAGAGCATAGGGCACTTCCACTCATGGGCGTATAAATTGGGAAAACTAAAAATCAGCAAGACACAGGCACCCCAAAGTTTAGGGCTGCTCTGTTGACAAGAACCTCCACTTTGTTACACCTTAAATATCCCAGGATAGACAAGAATGGATAAAGAAGTTGTGGTCCTTATGTACAATGGAATATCACTCAGCCATGAAATCAACGTCATAAGGCTAGTAGCAGCATGATGAGTGGATTTGGGTACGACGATTCTAAGTGAAATAAGTCACACAGAAAAAGACACTTATCATAAGATATCACTTATAGAGGGAATGTAAAAACCGCTACCCTTGAACTGAATTACATAACAGGTCAGAGTCACACGTTTAGAAAACACACTAGGGCTGCTTAACGGGAAAGGTGAGGTGGGGTGATGCATAAAACAAGGGTTTCAAAGTAGCTCAGATAGCGTTCCATAAACCCAATATGTAATAGACAAGACCTACTCCTTCCTCAGTGAACTGGACTCAACACGCCCTATTCATCGCCCAAGAATATATCTGACTAGTAAGAATCTTAAAACCTATGTATTTATATCTCTCTGTAAGTGAGTGAAGTGGGTGAAAAGCGGCATAATCACAGCAGTGAAAAGCAGCTAAACCCCATTTTACAAATCAATTACTTTTAAAAACCCGTGAAACAAAGACAGTGAAAGAGAGAGAAATTCTGACAAAATTCGTTCAGGGGCTGTGATGCAACCTGGATTGACCATATGTAGACCCACAGATGGATGAGACATAAGGGTGGACACTCTTGGGGCTGAGAGGTTCGGTGAGATTGGGTGAGCAAACGCAGACCCTTTAAAGTAATACTGTGTGGTACCCATCCCATGGGTCCCAAATCTCCAGGTTCAAGGGCATCTTCCTACATCGAAAACATGCATGAGAAACCCAGAAGATGGTACACCGTGTGATCGGGAAAGGTTTCTATAACGCACCTCATTTCTCATCTCCTTGTGCTCCGGTTCGCCATTCCAGCCGCTATACTAGCAATCTCCCTGCTTGGAGAATCAGCACCTTTAAGCTCCTGTTCCGTACAGGTTGCAATTTGTCCTGAGGATGAACGGGAAGAGGGGGAACCAATGAGAGACTAGCTCTAGGTGTTGGGACAGGCACAGGTCACTCTATTTTCCCATCAGGAAGAAGAATTAACCACAGGCTCAGCCTGCCGCCAGGAGCCAGAAAAGGGCCTGAAGCAATCCTGCGCTTTTGCGGCCAGCTCCCAAGAAAGCGAGTTGAAAAATGGAGCTCAGGGGCACTGCAATTCACAAACCTGCAGACTTAGAAATGATAACTCTCGTCCACAAATATATTGAGGGAAGGCAACGAAGAGGATTTGAAAGCAAGGCAGAATTGCAGGAAACAGATTTCAGGAGGTAGATTCGAATCGCCTTTAAAGCACAGGAAAAGCGGCAAAACCTCGACAATGATGCCCTTGGCCAAAAAGGGCGTATGCGTTTTTTCCTGAATATATTCAGGAAAAAACGCATACGCCCTTTTTGGCCAACCAAGCAACCTGGAAAGGCAAATCAGCGCTACAAAGAAGTCTCGCTTCCCATCGGTCAAAAGGGCCAGGCTGAATAAAGTGTCAAAACCAGAAATGCAGGACAGGCCATGGAGAAATGGGAGCCTTGCTACGCTGATGGGCGGGATGGAAATTGCCAACAGCCACTCTGGAGAAGTGTACGGTGTGTCCTGAAACATCTAAAAAACTCAGCTTAGAGAGCATAGGGCACTTCCACTCATGGGCGTATAAATTGGGAAAACTAAAAATCAGCAAGACACAGGCACCCCAAAGTTTAGGGCTGCTCTGTTGACAAGAACCTCCACTTTGTTACACCTTAAATATCCCAGGAAAGACAAGAATGGATAAAGAAGTTGTGGTCCTTATGTACAATGGAATATCACTCAGCCATGAAATCAACGTCATAAGGCTAGTAGCAGCATGATGAGTGGATTTGGGTACGACGATTCTAAGTGAAATAAGTCACACAGAAAAAGACACTTATCATAAGATATCACTTATAGAGGGAATGTAAAAACCGCTACCCTTGAACTGAATTACATAACAGGTCAGAGTCACACGTTTAGAAAACACACTAGGGCTGCTTAACGGGAAAGGTGAGGTGGGGTGATGCATAAAACAAGGGTTTCAAATTAGCTCAGATAGTGTTCCATAAACCCAATATGTAATAGACAAGACCTACTCCTTCCTCAGTGAACTGGACTCAACACGCCCTATTCACAGCCCAAGAATATATGTGAGTAGTAAAAATCTTAAAACCTATGTATTTATATCTCTCTGTAAGTGAGTGAAGTGGGTGAAAAGCGGCATAAACACAGCAGTGAAAAGCAGCTAAACCCCATTATACAAATCAATTATTTTTAAAAACCCGTGAAACAAAGACAGTGAAAGAGAGAGAAATTCTGACAAAATTCGTTCAGGGGCTGTGATGCAACCTGGATTGACCATATGTAGACCCACAGATGGATGAGACATAAGGGTGGACACTCTTGGGGCTGAGAGGTTCGGTGAGATTGGGTGAGCAAACACAGACTCTTTAAAGTAATACTGTGTGGTACCCATCCCATGGGTCCCAAATCTCCAGGTTCAAGGGCATCTTCCTACATCGAAAACATGCATGAGAAACCCAGAAGATGGTACACCGTGTGATCGGGAAAGGTTTCTATAACGCACCTCATTTCTCATCTCCTTGTGCTCCGGTTCGCCATTCCAGCCGCTATACTAGCAATCTCCCTGCTTGGAGAATCAGCACCTTTAAGCTCCTGTTCCGTACAGGTTGCAATTTGTCCTGAGGATGAACGGGAAGAGGGGGAACCAATGAGAGACTAGCTCTAGGTGTTGGGACAGGCACAGGTCTCTCTATTTTCCCATCAGGAAGAAGAATTAACCACAGGCTCAGCTTGCCGCCCGGAGCCAGAATAGGGCCTGAAGCAATCCTGCGCTTTTGCGGCCAGCTCCCAAGAAAGCGAGTTGAAAAATGGAGCTCAGGGGCACTGCAATTCACAAACCTGCAGACTTAGAAATGATAACTCTCGTCCACAAATATATTGAGGGAAGGCAACGAAGAGGATTTGAAAGCAAGGCAGAATTGCAGGAAACAGATTTCAGGAGGTAGATTCGAATCGCCTTTAAAGCACAGGAAAAGCGGCAAAACCTCGACAATGATGCCCTTGGCCAAAAAGGGCGTATGCGTTTTTTCCTGAATATATTCAGGAAAAAACGCATACGCCCTTTTTGGCCAACGAAGCAACCTGGAAAGGCAAATCAGCGCTACAAAGAAGTCTCGCTTCCCATCGGTCAAAAGGGCCAGGCTGAATAAAGTGTCAAAACCAGAAATGCAGGACAGGCCATGGAGAAATGGGAGCCTTGCTACGCTGATGGGCGGGATGGAAATTGCCAACAGCCACTCTGGAGAAGTGTACGGTGTGTCCTGAAACATCTAAAAAACTCAGCTTAGAGAGCATAGGGCACTTCCACTCATGGGCGTATAAATTGGGAAAACTAAAAATCAGCAAGACACAGGCACCCCAAAGTTTAGGGCTGCTCTGTTGACAAGAACCTCCACTTTGTTACACCTTAAATATCCCAGGATAGACAAGAATGGATAAAGAAGTTGTGGTCCTTATGTACAATGGAATATCACTCAGCCATGAAATCAACGTCATAAGGCTAGTAGCAGCATGATGAGTGGATTTGGGTACGACGATTCTAAGTGAAATAAGTCACACAGAAAAAGACACTTATCATAAGATATCACTTATAGAGGGAATGTAAAAACCGCTACCCTTGAACTGAATTACATAACAGATCAGAGTCACACGTTTAGAAAACACACTAGGGCTGCTTAACGGGAAAGGTGAGGTGGGGTGATGCATAAAACAAGGGTTTCAAAGTAGCTCAGATAGCGTTCCATAAACCCAATATGTAATAGACAAGACCTACTCCTTCCTCAGTGAACTGGACTCAACACGCCCTATTCATCGCCCAAGAATATATCTGACTAGTAAGAATCTTAAAACCTATGTATTTATATCTCTCTGTAAGTGAGTGAAGTGGGTGAAAAGCGGCATAACCACAGCAGTGAAAAGCAGCTAAACCCCATTTTACCAATCAATTACTTTTAAAAACCCGTGAAACAAAGACAGTGAAAGAGAGAGAAATTCTGACAAAATTCGTTCAGGGGCTGTGATGCAACCTGGATTGACCATATGTAGACCCACAGATGGATGAGACATAAGGGTGGACACTCTTGGGGCTGAGAGGTTCGGTGAGATTGGGTGAGCAAACGCAGACCCTTTAAAGTAATACTGTGTGGTACCCATCCCATGGGTCCCAAATCTCCAGGTTCAAGGGCATCTTCCTACATCGAAAACATGCATGAGAAACCCAGAAGATGGTACACCGTGTGATCGGGAAAGGTTTCTATAACGCACCTCATTTCTCATCTCCTTGTGCTCCGGTTCGCCATTCCAGCCGCTATACTAGCAATCTCCCTGCTTGGAGAATCAGCACCTTTAACCTCCTGTTCGTACAGGTTGCAATTTGTCCTGAGGATGAACGGGAAGAGGGGGAACCAATGAGAGACTAGCTCTAGGTGTTGGGACAGGCAAAGGTCTCTCTATTTTCCCATCAGGAAGAAGAATTAACCACAGGCTCAGCTTGCCGCCCGGAGCCAGAATAGGGCCTGAAGCAATCCTGCGCTTTTGCGGCCAGCTCCCAAGAAAGCGAGTTGAAAAATGGAGCTCAGGGGCACTGCAATTCACAAACCTGCAGACTTAGAAATGATAACTCTCATCCACAAATATATTGAGGGAAGGCAACGAAGAGGATTTGAAAGCAAGGCAGAATTGCAGGAAACAGATTTCAGGAGGTAGATTCGAATCGCCTTTAAAGCACAGGAAAAGCGGCAAAACCTCGACAATGATGCCCTTGGCCAAAAAGGGCGTATGCGTTTTTTCCTGAATATATTCAGGAAAAAACGCATACGCCCTTTTTGGCCAACCAAGCAACCTGGAAAGGCAAATCAGCGCTACAAAGAAGTCTCGCTTCCCATCGGTCAAAAGGGCCAGGCTGAATAAAGTGTCAAAACCAGAAATGCAGGACAGGCCATGGAGAAATGGCAGCCTTGCTACGCTGATGGGCGGGATGGAAATTGCCAACAGCCACTCTGGAGAAGTGTACGGTGTGTCCTGAAACATCTAAAAAACTCAGCTTAGAGAGCATAGGGCACTTCCACTCATGGGCGTATAAATTGGGAAAACTAAAAATCAGCAAGACACAGGCACCCCAAAGTTTAGGGCTGCTCTGTTGACAAGAACCTCCACTTTGTTACACCTTAAATATCCCAGGATAGACAAGAATGGATAAAGAAGTTGTGGTCCTTATGTACAATGGAATATCACTCAGCCATGAAATCAACGTCATAAGGCTAGTAGCAGCATGATGAGTGGATTTGGGTACGACGATTCTAAGTGAAATAAGTCACACAGAAAAAGACACTTATCATAAGATATCACTTATAGAGGGAATGTAAAAACCGCTACCCTTGAACTGAATTACATAACAGGTCAGAGTCACACGTTTAGAAAACACACTAGGGCTGCTTAACGGGAAAGGTGAGGTGGGGTGATGCATAAAACAAGGGTTTCAAAGTAGCTCAGATAGCGTTCCATAAACCCAATATGTAATAGACAAGACCTACTCCTTCCTCAGTGAACTGGACTCAACACGCCCTATTCATCGCCCAAGAATATATCTGACTAGTAAGAATCTTAAAACCTATGTATTTATATCTCTCTGTAAGTGAGTGAAGTGGGTGAAAAGCGGCATAACCACAGCAGTGAAAAGCAGCTAAACCCCATTTTACAAATCAATTACTTTTAAAAACCCGTGAAACAAAGACAGTGAAAGAGAGAGAAATTCTGACAAAATTCGTTCAGGGGCTGTGATGCAACCTGGATTGACCATATGTAGACCCACAGATGGATGAGACATAAGGGTGGACACTCTTGGGGCTGAGAGGTTCGGTGAGATTGGGTGAGCAAACGCAGACCCTTTAAAGTAATACTGTGTGGTACCCATCCCATGGGTCCCAAATCTCCAGGTTCAAGGGCATCTTCCTACATCGAAAACATGCATGAGAAACCCAGAAGATGGTACACCGTGTGATCGGGAAAGGTTTCTATAACGCACCTCATTTCTCATCTCCTTGTGCTCCGGTTCGCCATTCCAGCCGCTATACTAGCAATCTCCCTGCTTGGAGAATCAGCACCTTTAAGCTCCTGTTCCGTACAGGTTGCAATTTGTCCTGAGGATGAACGGGAAGAGGGGGAACCAATGAGAGACTAGCTCTAGGTGTTGGGACAGGCACAGGTCACTCTATTTTCCCATCAGGAAGAAGAATTAACCACAGGCTCAGCCTGCCGCCAGGAGCCAGAAAAGGGCCTGAAGCAATCCTGCGCTTTTGCGGCCAGCTCCCAAGAAAGCGAGTTGAAAAATGGAGCTCAGGGGCACTGCAATTCACAAACCTGCAGACTTAGAAATGATAACTCTCGTCCACAAATATATTGAGGGAAGGCAACGAAGAGGATTTGAAAGCAAGGCAGAATTGCAGGAAACAGATTTCAGGAGGTAGATTCGAATCGCCTTTAAAGCACAGGAAAAGCGGCAAAACCTCGACAATGATGCCCTTGGCCAAAAAGGGCGTATGCGTTTTTTCCTGAATATATTCAGGAAAAAACGCATACGCCCTTTTTGGCCAACCAAGCAACCTGGAAAGGCAAATCAGCGCTACAAAGAAGTCTCGCTTCCCATCGGTCAAAAGGGCCAGGCTGAATAAAGTGTCAAAACCAGAAATGCAGGACAGGCCATGGAGAAATGGGAGCCTTGCTACGCTGATGGGCGGGATGGAAATTGCCAACAGCCACTCTGGAGAAGTGTACGGTGTGTCCTGAAACATCTAAAAAACTCAGCTTAGAGAGCATAGGGCACTTCCACTCATGGGCGTATAAATTGGGAAAACTAAAAATCAGCAAGACACAGGCACCCCAAAGTTTAGGGCTGCTCTGTTGACAAGAACCTCCACTTTGTTACACCTTAAATATCCCAGGATAGACAAGAATGGATAAAGAAGTTGTGGTCCTTATGTACAATGGAATATCACTCAGCCATGAAATCAACGTCATAAGGCTAGGAGCAGCATGATGAGTGGATTTGGGTACGACGATTCTAAGTGAAATAAGTCACACAGAAAAAGACACTTATCATAAGATATCACTTATAGAGGGAATGTAAAAACCGCTACCCTTGAACTGAATTACATAACAGGTCAGAGTCACACGTTTAGAAAACACACTAGGGCTGCTTAACGGGAAAGGTGAGGTGGGGTGATGCATAAAACAAGGGTTTCAAAGTAGCTCAGATAGCGTTCCATAAACCCAATATGTAATAGACAAGACCTACTCCTTGCTCAGTGAACTGGACTCAACACGCCCTATTCATCGCCCAAGAATATATCTGACTAGTAAGAATCTTAAAACCTATGTATTTATATCTCTCTGTAAGTGAGTGAAGTGGGTGAAAAGCGGCATAACCACAGCAGTGAAAAGCAGCTAAACCCCATTTTACAAATCAATTACTTTTAAAAACCCGTGAAACAAAGACAGTGAAAGAGAGAGAAATTCTGACAAAATTCGTTCAGGGGCTGTGATGCAACCTGGATTGACCATATGTAGACCCACAGATGGATGAGACATAAGGGTGGACACTCTTGGGGCTGAGAGGTTCGGTGAGATTGGGTGAGCAAACGCAGACCCTTTAAAGTAATACTGTGTGGTACCCATCCCATGGGTCCCAAATCTCCAGGTTCAAGGGCATCTTCCTACATCGAAAACATGCATGAGAAACCCAGAAGATGGTACACCGTGTGATCGGGAAAGGTTTCTATAACGCACCTCATTTCTCATCTCCTTGTGCTCCGGTTCGCCATTCCAGCCGCTATACTAGCAATCTCCCTGCTTGGAGAATCAGCACCTTTAACCTCCTGTTCGTACAGGTTGCAATTTGTCCTGAGGATGAACGGGAAGAGGGGGAACCAATGAGAGACTAGCTCTAGGTGTTGGGACAGGCAAAGGTCTCTCTATTTTCCCATCAGGAAGAAGAATTAACCACAGGCTCAGCTTGCCGCCCGGAGCCAGAATAGGGCCTGAAGCAATCCTGCGCTTTTGCGGCCAGCTCCCAAGAAAGCGAGTTGAAAAATGGAGCTCAGGGGCACTGCAATTCACAAACCTGCAGACTTAGAAATGATAACTCTCGTCCACAAATATATTGAGGGAAGGCAACGAAGAGGATTTGAAAGCAAGGCAGAATTGCAGGAAACAGATTTCAGGAGGTAGATTCGAATCGCCTTTAAAGCACAGGAAAAGCGGCAAAACCTCGACAATGATGCCCTTGGCCAAAAAGGGCGTATGCGTTTTTTCCTGAATATATTCAGGAAAAAACGCATACGCCCTTTTTGGCCAACCAAGCAACCTGGAAAGGCAAATCAGCGCTACAAAGAAGTCTCGCTTCCCATCGGTCAAAAGGGCCAGGCTGAATAAAGTGTCAAAACCAGAAATGCAGGACAGGCCATGGAGAAATGGGAGCCTTGCTACGCTGATGGGCGGGATGTAAATTGCCAACAGCCACTCTGGAGAAGTGTACGGTGTGTCCTGAAACATCTAAAAAACTCAGCTTAGAGAGCATAGGGCACTTCCACTCATGGGCGTATAAATTGGGAAAACTAAAAATCAGCAAGACACAGGCACCCCAAAGTTTAGGGCTGCTCTGTTGACAAGAACCTCCACTTTGTTACACCTTAAATATCCCAGGATAGACAAGAATGGATAAAGAAGTTGTGGTCCTTATGTACAATGGAATATCACTCAGCCATGAAATCAACGTCATAAGGCTAGTAGCAGCATGATGAGTGGATTTGGGTACGACGATTCTAAGTGAAATAAGTCACACAGAAAAAGACACTTATCATAAGATATCACTTATAGAGGGAATGTAAAAACCGCTACCCTTGAACTGAATTACATAACAGGTCAGAGTCACACGTTTAGAAAACACACTAGGGCTGCTTAACGGGAAAGGTGAGGTGGGGTGATGCATAAAACAAGGGTTTCAAAGTAGCTCAGATAGCGTTCCATAAACCCAATATGTAATAGACAAGACCTACTCCTTCCTCAGTGAACTGGACTCAACACGCCCTATTCATCGCCCAAGAATATATCTGACTAGTAAGAATCTTAAAACCTATGTATTTATATCTCTCTGTAAGTGAGTGAAGTGGGTGAAAAGCGGCATAACCACAGCAGTGAAAAGCAGCTAAAACCCATTTTACAAATCAATTACTTTTAAAAACCCGTGAAACAAAGACAGTGAAAGAGAGAGAAATTCTGACAAAATTCGTTCAGGGGCTGTGATGCAACCTGGATTGACCATATGTAGACCCACAGATGGATGAGACATAAGGGTGGACACTCTTGGGGCTGAGAGGTTCGGTGAGATTGGGTGAGCAAACGCAGACCCTTGAAAGTCATCCTGCGTGGTACCCATCCCATGGGTCCCAAATCTCCAGGTTCAAGGGCATCTTCCTACATCGAAAACATGCATGAGAAACCCAGAAGATGGTACACCGTGTGATCGGGAAAGGTTTCTATAACGCACCTCATTTCTCATCTCCTTGTGCTCCGGTTCGCCATTCCAGCCGCTATACTAGCAATCTCCCTGCTTGGAGAATCAGCACCTTTAAGCTCCTGTTCCGTACAGGTTGCAATTTGTCCTGAGGATGAACGGGAAGAGGGGGAACCAATGAGAGACTAGCTCTAGGTGTTGGGACAGGCACAGGTCACTCTATTTTCCCATCAGGAAGAAGAATTAACCACAGGCTCAGCCTGCCGCCAGGAGCCAGAAAAGGGCCTGAAGCAATCCTGCGCTTTTGCGGCCAGCTCCCAAGAAAGCGAGTTGAAAAATGGAGCTCAGGGGCACTGCAATTCACAAACCTGCAGACTTAGAAATGATAACTCTCGTCCACAAATATATTGAGGGAAGGCAACGAAGAGGATTTGAAAGCAAGGCAGAATTGCAGGAAACAGATTTCAGGAGGTAGATTCGAATCGCCTTTAAAGCACAGGAAAAGCGGCAAAACCTCGACAATGATGCCCTTGGCCAAAAAGGGCGTATGCGTTTTTTCCTGAATATATTCAGGAAAAAACGCATACGCCCTTTTTGGCCAACCAAGCAACCTGGAAAGGCAAATCAGCGCTACAAAGAAGTCTCGCTTCCCATCGGTCAAAAGGGCCAGGCTGAATAAAGTGTCAAAACCAGAAATGCAGGACAGGCCATGGAGAAATGGGAGCCTTGCTACGCTGATGGGCGGGATGGAAATTGCCAACAGCCACTCTGGAGAAGTGTACGGTGTGTCCTGAAACATCTAAAAAACTCAGCTTAGAGAGCATAGGGCACTTCCACTCATGGGCGTATAAATTGGGAAAACTAAAAATCAGCAAGACACAGGCACCCCAAAGTTTAGGGCTGCTCTGTTGACAAGAACCTCCACTTTGTTACACCTTAAATATCCCAGGAAAGACAAGAATGGATAAAGAAGTTGTGGTCCTTATGTACAATGGAATATCACTCAGCCATGAAATCAACGTCATAAGGCTAGTAGCAGCATGATGAGTGGATTTGGGTACGACGATTCTAAGTGAAATAAGTCACACAGAAAAAGACACTTATCATAAGATATCACTTATAGAGGGAATGTAAAAACCGCTACCCTTGAACTGAATTACATAACAGGTCAGAGTCACACGTTTAGAAAACACACTAGGGCTGCTTAACGGGAAAGGTGAGGTGGGGTGATGCATAAAACAAGGGTTTCAAATTAGCTCAGATAGTGTTCCATAAACCCAATATGTAATAGACAAGACCTACTCCTTCCTCAGTGAACTGGACTCAACACGCCCTATTCACAGCCCAAGAATATATGTGACTAGTAAAAATCTTAAAACCTATGTATTTATATCTCTCTGTAAGTGAGTGAAGTGGGTGAAAAGCGGCATAAACACAGCAGTGAAAAGCAGCTAAACCCCATTATACAAATCAATTATTTTTAAAAACCCGTGAAACAAAGACAGTGAAAGAGAGAGAAATTCTGACAAAATTCGTTCAGGGGCTGTGATGCAACCTGGATTGACCATATGTAGACCCACAGATGGATGAGACATAAGGGTGGACACTCTTGGGGCTGAGAGGTTCGGTGAGATTGGGTGAGCAAACGCAGACCCTTTAAAGTAATACTGTGTGGTACCCATCCCATGGGTCCCAAATCTCCAGGTTCAAGGGCATCTTCCTACATCGAAAACATGCATGAGAAACCCAGAAGATGGTACACCGTGTGATCGGGAAAGGTTTCTATAACGCACCTCATTTCTCATCTCCTTGTGCTCCGGTTCGCCATTCCAGCCGCTATACTAGCAATCTCCCTGCTTGGAGAATCAGCACCTTTAAGCTCCTGTTCCGTACAGGTTGCAATTTGTCCTGAGGATGAACGGGAAGAGGGGGAACCAATGAGAGACTAGCTCTAGGTGTTGGGACAGGCACAGGTCACTCTATTTTCCCATCAGGAAGAAGAATTAACCACAGGCTCAGCCTGCCGCCAGGAGCCAGAAAAGGGCCTGAAGCAATCCTGCGCTTTTGCGGCCAGCTCCCAAGAAAGCGAGTTGAAAAATGGAGCTCAGGGGCACTGCAATTCACAAACCTGCAGACTTAGAAATGATAACTCTCGTCCACAAATATATTGAGGGAAGGCAACGAAGAGGATTTGAAAGCAAGGCAGAATTGCAGGAAACAGATTTCAGGAGGTAGATTCGAATCGCCTTTAAAGCACAGGAAAAGCGGCAAAACCTCGACAATGATGCCCTTGGCCAAAAAGGGCGTATGCGTTTTTTCCTGAATATATTCAGGAAAAAACGCATACGCCCTTTTTGGCCAACCAAGCAACCTGGAAAGGCAAATCAGCGCTACAAAGAAGTCTCGCTTCCCATCGGTCAAAAGGGCCAGGCTGAATAAAGTGTCAAAACCAGAAATGCAGGACAGGCCATGGAGAAATGGGAGCCTTGCTACGCTGATGGGCGGGATGGAAATTGCCAACAGCCACTCTGGAGAAGTGTACGGTGTGTCCTGAAACATCTAAAAAACTCAGCTTAGAGAGCATAGGGCACTTCCACTCATGGGCGTATAAATTGGGAAAACTAAAAATCAGCAAGACACAGGCACCCCAAAGTTTAGGGCTGCTCTGTTGACAAGAACCTCCACTTTGTTACACCTTAAATATCCCAGGAAAGACAAGAATGGATAAAGAAGTTGTGGTCCTTATGTACAATGGAATATCACTCAGCCATGAAATCAACGTCATAAGGCTAGTAGCAGCATGATGAGTGGATTTGGGTACGACGATTCTAAGTGAAATAAGTCACACAGAAAAAGACACTTATCATAAGATATCACTTATAGAGGGAATGTAAAAACCGCTACCCTTGAACTGAATTACATAACAGGTCAGAGTCACACGTTTAGAAAACACACTAGGGCTGCTTAACGGGAAAGGTGAGGTGGGGTGATGCATAAAACAAGGGTTTCAAATTAGCTCAGATAGTGTTCCATAAACCCAATATGTAATAGACAAGACCTACTCCTTCCTCAGTGAACTGGACTCAACACGCCCTATTCACAGCCCAAGAATATATGTGACTAGTAAAAATCTTAAAACCTATGTATTTATATCTCTCTGTAAGTGAGTGAAGTGGGTGAAAAGCGGCATAAACACAGCAGTGAAAAGCAGCTAAACCCCATTATACAAATCAATTATTTTTAAAAACCCGTGAAACAAAGACAGTGAAAGAGAGAGAAATTCTGACAAAATTCGTTCAGGGGCTGTGATGCAACCTGGATTGACCATATGTAGACCCACAGATGGATGAGACATAAGGGTGGACACTCTTGGGGCTGAGAGGTTCGGTGAGATTGGGTGAGCAAACACAGACTCTTTAAAGTAATACTGTGTGGTACCCATCCCATGGGTCCCAAATCTCCAGGTTCAAGGGCATCTTCCTACATCGAAAACATGCATGAGAAACCCAGAAGATGGTACACCGTGTGATCGGGAAAGGTTTCTATAACGCACCTCATTTCTCATCTCCTTGTGCTCCGGTTCGCCATTCCAGCCGCTATACTAGCAATCTCCCTGCTTGGAGAATCAGCACCTTTAAGCTCCTGTTCCGTACAGGTTGCAATTTGTCCTGAGGATGAACGGGAAGAGGGGGAACCAATGAGAGACTAGCCCTAGGTGTTGGGACAGGCACAGGTCTCTCTATTTTCCCATCAGGAAGAAGAATTAACCACAGGCTCAGCTTGCCGCCCGGAGCCAGAATAGGGCCTGAAGCAATCCTGCGCTTTTGCGGCCAGCTCCCAAGAAAGCGAGTTGAAAAATGGAGCTCAGGGGCACTGCAATTCACAAACCTGCAGACTTAGAAATGATAACTCTCGTCCACAAATATATTGAGGGAAGGCAACGAAGAGGATTTGAAAGCAAGGCAGAATTGCAGGAAACAGATTTCAGGAGGTAGATTCGAATCGCCTTTAAAGCACAGGAAAAGCGGCAAAACCTCGACAATGATGCCCTTGGCCAAAAAGGGCGTATGCGTTTTTTCCTGAATATATTCAGGAAAAAACGCATACGCCCTTTTTGGCCAACGAAGCAACCTGGAAAGGCAAATCAGCGCTACAAAGAAGTCTCGCTTCCCATCGGTCAAAAGGGCCAGGCTGAATAAAGTGTCAAAACCAGAAATGCAGGACAGGCCATGGAGAAATGGGAGCCTTGCTACGCTGATGGGCGGGATGGAAATTGCCAACAGCCACTCTGGAGAAGTGTACGGTGTGTCCTGAAACATCTAAAAAACTCAGCTTAGAGAGCATAGGGCACTTCCACTCATGGGCGTATAAATTGGGAAAACTAAAAATCAGCAAGACACAGGCACCCCAAAGTTTAGGGCTGCTCTGTTGACAAGAACCTCCACTTTGTTACACCTTAAATATCCCAGGATAGACAAGAATGGATAAAGAAGTTGTGGTCCTTATGTACAATGGAATATCACTCAGCCATGAAATCAACGTCATAAGGCTAGTAGCAGCATGATGAGTGGATTTGGGTACGACGATTCTAAGTGAAATAAGTCACACAGAAAAAGACACTTATCATAAGATATCACTTATAGAGGGAATGTAAAAACCGCTACCCTTGAACTGAATTACATAACAGATCAGAGTCACACGTTTAGAAAACACACTAGGGCTGCTTAACGGGAAAGGTGAGGTGGGGTGATGCATAAAACAAGGGTTTCAAAGTAGCTCAGATAGCGTTCCATAAACCCAATATGTAATAGACAAGACCTACTCCTTCCTCAGTGAACTGGACTCAACACGCCCTATTCATCGCCCAAGAATATATCTGACTAGTAAGAATCTTAAAACCTATGTATTTATATCTCTCTGTAAGTGAGTGAAGTGGGTGAAAAGCGGCATAACCACAGCAGTGAAAAGCAGCTAAACCCCATTTTACAAATCAATTACTTTTAAAAACCCGTGAAACAAAGACAGTGAAAGAGAGAGAAATTCTGACAAAATTCGTTCAGGGGCTGTGATGCAACCTGGATTGACCATATGTAGACCCACAGATGGATGAGACATAAGGGTGGACACTCTTGGGGCTGAGAGGTTCGGTGAGATTGGGTGAGCAAACGCAGACCCTTTAAAGTAATACTGTGTGGTACCCATCCCATGGGTCCCAAATCTCCAGGTTCAAGGGCATCTTCCTACATCGAAAACATGCATGAGAAACCCAGAAGATGGTACACCGTGTGATCGGGAAAGGTTTCTATAACGCACCTCATTTCTCATCTCCTTGTGCTCCGGTTCGCCATTCCAGCCGCTATACTAGCAATCTCCCTGCTTGGAGAATCAGCACCTTTAACCTCCTGTTCGTACAGGTTGCAATTTGTCCTGAGGATGAACGGGAAGAGGGGGAACCAATGAGAGACTAGCTCTAGGTGTTGGGACAGGCAAAGGTCTCTCTATTTTCCCATCAGGAAGAAGAATTAACCACAGGCTCAGCTTGCCGCCCGGAGCCAGAATAGGGCCTGAAGCAATCCTGCGCTTTTGCGGCCAGCTCCCAAGAAAGCGAGTTGAAAAATGGAGCTCAGGGGCACTGCAATTCACAAACCTGCAGACTTAGAAATGATAACTCTCATCCACAAATATATTGAGGGAAGGCAACGAAGAGGATTTGAAAGCAAGGCAGAATTGCAGGAAACAGATTTCAGGAGG